>NW_017728992.1:97349214-97354691 GCF_001723915.1 Gavialis gangeticus
CAATTTTACAAATTTAGTAAATCGCAAAAGCCCAGTTTGTTCTTAGATACCACACATTGGGCACATCTACATGTCACCATATGGAAGTACACCTTTTGGAAGTACTAAAGCATGGTGCAGTACAGGCTGTTACTGCACTGTGTGCGCAGCTTACAGGTGAATTTCCCATCTATGTCACCGTAGTGGCATGCTATACTTGGGGAGTGTACCACAGTAGCAACATAGCTGGCTATCATGTAGACCCACATGATCACTACATCACCAAGCACATGATATGGTGATGTAGCACATCACTATATTGCTGCAGGGGGTCGTGTAGATGTGCCCAGCATGGACAATACAGTCATCTTCCAAATTTCTCTCATGTTAAAGCTGAATGTGATGCTAGCCACAACACTCCCTTGTGTGCCATGGGTTATGAAAGCTGGTTATTCAGCTTAGGTAGGCCTTAGGCCTAGGAAACCTTAGAGACCTGAGTGGAACTGATATTACCACTGACCACAACAGTTGGGTATTTTATAGGACTGACCCATTTTACTTGCTCAGCAGCCATACTGAATACTACTATGGTTAAAAAGACCACTCAAAAGAAAGGAGATGATTTCAACTTCAGTTCTGTCAGTGTATTTGGAGCTGCCCAAAGTGGATAAGGCTGGCTGAGAGTAGACATGCAAGAGGAATTTACAGCTCCCCTTTTAGGAGACGGCCACAGCCATAACGCTATCTGCCTTCTCCAAAGGATGAGGCATAATTGGTTTTGTGTGTGCAAATTGCCTTGCAATACTCTTTTTTTTTTTCAGTTCTGACACATTTTTCTCCTTCCCATGAACTAATATGTGCATTACACTGCTGGTTATATTGCTAACTCTTGTGATCCCATGCACACTGAAATTACCATCTGTGTTAAAAAATTTGAAGGATATTTTGCCTTATAAAATTTTTGCCTTTTTTGTACCACTTGATCTTTTAAGGTGGTTTAAGGGAGCTGGCCAAGACTTTCAGAAATGAATAATAATTGTGTGTATGTACCTCATATATTTAGAGTATGACTTCTTGCAAGTGCCTGATACCTCTTGCAAGGTTCTACTTTCAGAACAGGTAATTGGCATTTTTTTTAAAGAAAGGCCCATCTAAGTTCTCTCAAGCTGCTATCCCATAATCATTCATCACTTTTGAAAACCTTGGCAAAAAGCCTTTTTGATATATCAAAAATAGTGCCTTACCATGGAAGAGGACTGTGTATTTTCCAGTTTTAACCAATTTGTTTTGACACTGCAGGAAGTAGTGCGCAATCATCTTGGCATGTTCCAAGAGATTTGAAGTGGTTCTATTCCTGTTGTTTTTATCCAAAAGCAACACTCAGAGAAAGTGGGTCTGGTTGTTGGGCCACCCACCAGGTTTTTATTTAACTCAGGCTTCTGGATTTCTTAATCATAGATGGTCTCACATAAAATCTATATCTGTTTTTAGAGGAAAAGTCTTCCTTGATATATTACCAATATATAGTATTCTGGTTAACATTCCTATTCCCTGACTGCTATGCCATTAATTCATGTCACCGGTGTGAATGTTGCAAAAAATTAAAATCTGGTCTTTTGAAATGCAGTATTTTTCACAAATATACAATGAATTGCATGTATGTATGGCAGGAGCTGACCAACCTTTTACTGCTACAGACTTAACAAGTATTTCAGTGGAATTGAAGAATGACCTCTTTGAACCTTATCCTCTGGTGGTTTTTTCTGTCATGATGTTAATCAGCACATCTCTCTCACTGTTCAGGGAATCTGGGAGAATAAAGGTGGAAATATGGAATTGCAGGAACTGAAAAATAACACTTAGTAATATAGATCATGCAAAAAAGGGATAGTCATTGTAAGGAAAGGGATCCTCAGTACATGCCTTTGAGAAAATCTAATTTCCATATATTTCATGAGCTAGAAGAAAGGGAAGTCTTTGAGTAAGGAAAAAAACTTTGAATCAAGGCCAGAAACAATCTACCATAGGTATCTGATTTTTTGCAATTGGAAAACCTTCTTATACTAACAACATTTCACTTTTAATCAATCAATCTCAAATATTAAATTAATAGAATTGGGGATATAAATACAGACATTTGCTTTTTATCATGAATAATAAACAGAATAATTTACTATTTTCACATCTCATGTTTGCAGATTAGCTCTCCTGGTGAGTCAGAATGCAGTGACCAGAGCAAATTTATCAAGTGAAATGATACAAAGAGAATGTGGCAAATCTTCCACATTGTTCATAAATCATCAGGTGTTCTGGGCGCACTGATTTCCCTGAACTTTTGTTCTTTCAAGCCATTTGATTCATCTCAGCAATCCTGTAGCTATTTCACAAGTACATGACCCTGCCGGGCTTCTTTCTTTGTCTGCATGTGTGGGTGACATATACTGAGAGGCTGCTTACAAGACATATTCCCTTTGTGCATGGTGTGGTCATTCAATACTTCCTCAACATAGACAACAATGTACATGAACGCTGCATAACTCCTGAGGCTGGTGTGGCCCGGTGACCACCCACAAGCAGCAATGATGGGGTCATGGCAAAAGTGAGCAAGGAGATCCTGCAGGTGGCCACAGTGGTATCAGCGGCAAGGTGGGGAGGGTGGAAGCCGGTGGACAGGACTTGGGAATAACCCGCAGACGCCACTGGCAGCACCGGTAGTGGGCAGCAGCGATCAGTAATTACCCACAGATGCCACTGGCAGAGTTGGCAGTGGGGGGGCAGGGGGGGGGGTAAGCAGCCCCCCCCTCCAGACACAGCCAGCAGTGGCAGCCAATCTCAGGGGGTCCACGTGCACCCATGTGCGCCCCCTATGCATTGCCAATGACAATATTAAACTGAAGCATCAAGTTAGCAATCTAAAAAACTGAGAAACTTGCCACACAAAGTCAGGGTCAAATTTTGGGGTGGGTTGGTTAAAAAAAGATTAATTTCTTCTTGCCTGTGCATTCATGAGCATGAGTACTGAATTCAGTACCAAATTCAGGATTTTAAAGAAAGTCCTTTAAGGAATTCATCATAGGCCAATACTTCTTCAGATCATCACTTTCATGCAGGCGGATGTAAATGGAACAAAACCAAGTGAAGAATCTTGGTTGAATATTTAGCATCTACACACAAAAGCAGGGACCAGCCAGGGACTGATTCTATATAATACAGCTCCTAGAGCCTGTATTCATCCAAATGTTCCAGGATAAATAAATAGTTCATCCAAAGAAAAAATATAAAGTGAGCTACATGAAGTTATCACAGAATTTCAGAAATAAGCACATATTGTATGTGTTGAGTTTCTCTTAAAGTATTTTGCACAGCTCTTCTCCCCAACAATTGGATAGACCACAGGGCATAATTGAAACCTGAGAAAAAAGTATTATATTTTCACAACATCCACCAGTAACTTTTATGCGACTCTATACAACCTTTTCGTTCCATACATGTTATAAAATTGTAAATATCTGGAAGTAAGTTAAAATGAAGCTTTTTTAGAATTTTATTTTCAAGTAATTACAGGTTGTTACATCTGCTTTTCATATTTATCTGCAGCCTGGACCAAAGACTTTTGAGGGCAATGGGAGGCTTTCTACAGCCTTGAGTAAGCTTTGGATCAAGTTCCCATTTTTTGTTAGATATACTTTCACTGTATAGTATGTTATATAAAGCCCATTGAACCCATGAATTAGAAACTTCATAAAAAATATAAATTAGAAAATATACTAAAGCATATGTGTCAAATTTAAAGAACTCTTGGTTGTTGTATAAATAACACCCTGCTTTTGATCAGACTGGAAGCACAAAATATATTGATTATTTACTGTACGTGATGTTAACCCAAGAAAACGACCCAAAGCCTTTAGGAAAATCTGAACTAATATATCTTTGCAAGCCAAAAAACAAAATAAAACAAAACAGACAAAAAAATAAAAACAGGCTTTTTTATATTAATTTCTGAAACACAATCAAGAACTTAATTTGCTAGGTCTCAAAAAAAAATCAATCTCACAGTCGTTATTAAAAATGCATCTACTTTAATTAGTTATGTAACTTCCACATTATGCCACTACCTAGCAGAATCACATGAAAGAAATGGGAGCTTTACTTCTTGTATAAGGAATAAGAAGAAAAAGCTGAGACTAATGCACTTTTTGATAATTTAGCAGGTATCTTTGCACAGTAATGAGAAGCAATAGGAACATGCATTATCTAGCCAGCTGCAGCAATGTGGAAGATTATTTGATGTAGGTACAGTTTATATTATCCAAACAGTAAAATCACAGTTGGGGTTTTTAAAACCACAGGTCTGTGAGGGGAAAAGGCATTGCAGCTTTAAACAAATTTACTATTTTGTATTTTGCCAAGTGCTAAATGCTTCCAAGCTAATAGCAACATAAATTTTAATGGGGCACTGCAACATTTTAATAGTAACTTAACAAATATTTCATATTTTTGATGGAGCCCTTTAGTGCACCTAGATTTTTAGGATATATTTATTTGTAAATTTTTTTAGTATGAAAATACTTAACAAATTTTTAAAGGCAAATAGACATTGAAGGCACTGCACAGTTCCTAGCACAACAGATTCCTGAACTTGGTGAGTTTCCTGGACAGAACCAGGACACACTATAAGCCCCAGAAAAAGGAGTTGTAGATCTCAACCATTTTTGGACTCGATGCATCCCTCCATAATTTTTGTGATTTGAGTGTCACCCAATTTAAAAATTAATTTACATATTGCAATGCTTACCTCCTTGAAGAGGGTCTGGGAAGTACAGGTAGGATATTGTCCAGACTGGGATAAGTCTGAGACTGCACTTATCTGTTTAGTTCATCTACTCCTCACACCTCAAGATGCCTTTTCAAAGGATCTGGCAGAACCCTAGGCTACCCTTTTCCCCAGTTGAGAATCACTGGCTTAGAGAGATACATCTCGCTGAGTCACTGAATTCATAGGTATTTGACTCTAATTTGCAAAAAGGATTCACATTCAGGAAGAGAAGGTAGAAGGCGGTATTCCATGCAACAGGAAATGTGTCTCTTTTGTACCTCCCAGATCTCCATCTTTAGATTCCACATCCTTGTCAGAGTGATCACTCAGGTCTGAGCAAATGCTGGTGGTATCCACCGAGGTGATGTTACAGTAAGTGACCAGCAGCAATGATTCAGAGCAGTCACAGCAAGGCCTGATGGGACCTATGGTTGCAGTACTGATCTTGGCAATACTCCAACAGGCATGGGCTTAGAGCTGACTTCACAATAATCTAAGGTGATGTAGCAGTGCTGAGCTGGCTTTGAATCCAGGATTTACCTCATTAGCAGGAAATATGGCTGATGTTACAAAACTGAACATCAGAGCAGGAGATGGAGAGGTGGAGCTCCTTGGATTGAAGCTGACCAGCACAAGAGAGTTCCCCATGTCATCTCTGCTGTTGAATTCAACTGAATAGTAG
>NW_017728992.1:97354725-97355677 GCF_001723915.1 Gavialis gangeticus
GGGGGGAAGATTGATATGTGTAGGTGGCCAGTGAGAAGGATTTTTCTCTGGCTGCCTTTCCAATGACAACGTCTGTGGGGAGGGAACTAGAAACAACATAAAAGCTTCTGTTTGGAGGCATGCTGTGCCTTTTCCTAGCTTGTTCCCTCTCAGGAACTGTGTGAGAAAGGAACTGTCAGACTCGAGCATTTCAGCTTGCTTGCTTTACTCAGTAGTTGAGCTTGCCTGCTCCTTTTTCTTGTTAGAAAGGATTGGGTAGGATTTAGCTCATGTTATCTTAGCTATTCAATTACTATTCAATTCATTTCTTTGAATTTATTATTTGCTCTTTTCTTTTTTTGGAAACTTTGAAAAAAGAAAGTTGTGTTTTCCCTGCCAGCGTGATCTATCACTGTGCAGGGAGGCACACAGATTACACACACACATACACAATATAAAGAAGAAAAAAATCAGCTATTCATCGGAGAAGACAGAAAAACAGGCAGCACACAGTTTTTGCATAGCTCTTAACACTGAAGCAAACAATCAAAGAAGAGTCAGTGCATGCACACAACAGAGGGAATAAAACACACAACACAAAAGGAATGACACACACACACAGAGCTTTTGCAGCGCAGGAAAGATTAATATGAAGCGTGCTGGAAAGGCAGGTGCCAGGTCTTCTAGCAGGGGAGGGAGAGGGGGTAGGGGAAGAGCTACAGCTGGAAGCTCCCCCCTCCCCCTCAAACACAGATGCATTCTCTTCCCAAGCAGCCATGACAGCAGTGCTGCCAGTGGAAGCAAGGAGGTGGGAAAAGTGTCTGCACCTAATGTCCTTGCACCTGCACCACCTCCACTCCATCCAGAAGTAGCCACCAGCCGTGGAATCACTGTCTCCTCCACCCCAATGTCATCTTTCAGCGTGAGCCTCCCACTGCAAGAGGAGGAGCTGGAACCAGGGATGCTGAGGGCA
>NW_017728992.1:97360677-97361510 GCF_001723915.1 Gavialis gangeticus
TTTCCCCAGTTGAGAATCACTGGCTTAGAGAGATACATCTCGCTGAGTCACTGAATTCATAGGTATTTGACTCTAATTTGCAAAAAGGATTCACATTCAGGAAGAGAAGGTAGAAGGCGGTATTCCATGCAACAGGAAATGTGTCTCTTTTGTACCTCCCAGATCTCCATCTTTAGATTCCACATCCTTGTCAGAGTGATCACTCAGGTCTGAGCAAATGCTGGTGGTATCCACCGAGGTGATGTTACAGTAAGTGACCAGCAGCAATGATTCAGAGCAGTCACAGCAAGGCCTGATGGGACCTATGGTTGCAGTACTGATCTTGGCAATACTCCAACAGGCATGGGCTTAGAGCTGACTTCACAATAATCTAAGGTGATGTAGCAGTGCTGAGCTGGCTTTGAATCCAGGATTTACCTCATTAGCAGGAAATATGGCTGATGTTACAAAACTGAACATCAGAGCAGGAGATGGAGAGGTGGAGCTCCTTGGATTGAAGCTGACCAGCACAAGAGAGTTCCCCATGTCATCTCTGCTGTTGAATTCAACTGAATAGTAGGACTGTGCAAGGCTTCAGATCCAGGCCCACTTCAGATGCTTTGGCATCTGAAGCAACATGCCCAGAGCAAAGCAGGGGCTCAGTTAAGCTGGCTGAAGCAGTTTGGAGCTTCCAAAGCACTTCAGAAATGCTTTGGATGCTTCAGACATTGAAAGTGAAAGTTAAAAGAGGGAGGGAGGGAGAGGAGGGGGAAGGAGGAGTGGGGGCGGGGGGAGAGTGACATGTGTAGGTGGCCAGTAAGAAGGATTTTTCTCTGGATGCCTTTCCAATGACA
>NW_017728992.1:97362822-97363028 GCF_001723915.1 Gavialis gangeticus
CAAAACACAAAACCTGCCAACTCTCTCCAGTACCCCCACAAGCTGCACAACAGAATCTATCAAAGACAACAAAACCCAGCTACCTGTGGGGGCACATTCCTCACTAAAAAAACCACCCTGCCTCCAGTCTCTCAGGCCTGATCCTGAGAGGGAACACATTACAATACAAACCACTTTTCAGAGCTGGGCCTATGAACTGCACTTCA
>NW_017728992.1:97363343-97393011 GCF_001723915.1 Gavialis gangeticus
TTTTCAACCCTAAAGCTTCCAAAGATACATTTTTTAAGTACTCCTTTTTTTTCATAATACACATATAGACATAAAAACACAAGATAAGCCATCACACACCATGAGCAACATCATATGTCCAACACAACACATCTTTACTTCTTGCTGTCAATTCCTTTATAAAATGACAGGCTCTGTGACAGTTCTGTTTGGGTACCTTTGATGCTGCTGCCGATACTACTGGTGTTGTTATTTTACCTGTTGTCACGTAAAGTGGTGGACCACACATGAGGCTGTAGAGGAAGAGGAGGCCTCACTGGGGCATGCTGCTGTGTTGTGCAGAGGCACCAGCACCAGGAAGGGCACACCTTAACACACACACACACACACACACACACGATGTCACCCACCCACATCACGAGTTTTGCCTGTCACCAGCTTGAGGTGCAGGGCCCCAGAAGACAGACTCCCCCAGCGAGACACACATACAGCTGGCAGGCTTTGTGGCCTCAGCAGGGGTCACCATCCTGCAGTTTTCAGCCTGCTGCACCTTAACACACACAGGGTCATCCATGTCATGAGTTTTGCCTGTCATCAGCTTGAGATGCAGTTCCCCCCAAACCCCCTATGATGTAACACATACATGTGACATGAGATTTGCTTTCAAGAATTTGAGGTGCAGTTTCCCCCAAATCCCTGCACCTATCTTCTTGAATCTTGGCAGGCTTCATGCTCTCAGCAGGGGCTATCACCTCTGCAAGTTTCACCCAAATAAGAGACAAAGTTATAGATATTTCATTGATCCCCCATTATACCCTATGGCTGGATCTCCAAGGCAGCTCCAAAGCTTCGGAGCCACTTCAGCCGGATCGAAGTGGCAAACCAATCCGGAGCTCCGGATTGGATCACTGACATCTGAAGTGGCCGGATCCGAAGCCGGATCGAATACCTGCCTACTCGCACAGGTCAACACTTCAGAAATGAGCAAAAGAGATTCAAGGACAACTTGAAGGTCAGTCTTAAAAAAATGCAATATTAACATCAATACATGGGAGGTTCAAGAACTGTATTGTCCCCAGCAGTGTCATGCTGTATGACAAGGCATCAATCATTTTGAGCGACCTCATCTCACAATGGAGATGGGTAGATGAGAGAGACAAAGAGAAAGAAGAGTGAGTGATTCAGCATCACCAGGATCTACACCTTCCTCCTCGAACTATTTGCCATATCTGAAGTTGAACATGAGGATCTCTGATCAGCCTCCTCAGCCATCTACAGAGTCACAAATGATACCCTAGAAATCTGTCATTTTTGTATTCAGTAACTGCCACTCATGATGATCACCACTCCTCCAACCCAACTGGGAGGCACACAGGCAGGACCAGTCTGTCTCACCTTATCTGACCAATCAACCTGCATGGGGCTATCTGGTACAGCACTTGTCTATTTGTTTTTGTACCTTTTTCTCTGAAATAAAATTATTTCATTTTCAGGTTATTTAATCTTTTTTCAATATTTTTAAATTAAAAGATCATTTTAAAAATAAAAGTTTAAAAAAAGTTGAAGTATGTAATATTAACTTTACCATAACATGTTTAAATGTTTCTTAATTATTTTCCCTTTTTTCCAGCCAATTTTTTTTTTTGCCAAATTTGACCAAAATTTATTTTTTGGGTAAAAAAACTTTTTACTGGAAATATTTTACCTCACTATAGATACATTTTAATTTCCTGGAACCAAAAACAGGAACAGCACCCTAAGTAAGGTCTGACACCTTTAATTTATTTTAAAAGATCCTCAGTCATGTTGAACCAAGCCCTAATTTCTAACATTGGCAACATTTTTTTTATTTCTGAATAAGTAGTAAAAACTATATAGGAGAAACAGTAAAACTGACTATAAAATGCTAGAAAGAGTGAACAAACTAAAAAAAAAATAACTCCCTCTGTAATCTCTTGTATTTATTTTATACTTATGTGCTATTTACAATGTCACAGCTACACATTTTTTAGACAAAATGTTATTTTTAATTTAGTGTCCTCATAAAGATATAAATGTTGTACAGAGGCCATATCAATTCTCAATAAACTCACCCAATAAAACTATGGTATTGAAAATATTTTCACAAGACAAGCATGCCTAACAAAGCAGGAAGGCCACAACACAACTTAGTCCAAGTAAATTTAGACAACATTTTTCTTTGCAGCTGGATCACTGTAATGTTTACAGAATGCAACAATTACTTAAAAGCTGTTAGTGGAGATGCAGTCATTTTACCTCTCAAAAAAATTCAAGGGACATTATCATGTTTCTTAAATGTTTTAGGCCTCTTAAAATTGGCTTTTAGTCACAAAGAAAAGTAACCCTCTCTGCTTACACTTATTCTTCAGTTTCTTGAAAAATTGAAACCTTATTTGACAATTAGTCTAGCTTAAAGATGGACATTCTGGACAGATTTTTTTAGAAACTGATCAACAGCAAGTTAAAGTGTCAGAATGTAAAATAGAATTAATTAAATATATGATATAAACCATAGACTTTTCTCATGAACTATATTTCATAGACATTAGGGCTGGAAGGGAGCTTGTGAGATCATTGGGTCCAGCCCCCTGCCAAAGCAGGAAGTCATCTGAGGTCAGATCACTCCAACAAGATAAAAATCCAAGCAACTAAGCAAAGCCACGTAAGTATAAACTAGCTACATCATCACTGAAATGGTTCATCCTTTAGGTTTACCATATTTTCTCATATACTACACGCCTGCCCAAAGAAGATACTCACCTCTTGTGCCTATAGACGTGAGGAAAGTCTGCCCTAATGCACTGTAATCACAGCATGTTGGAGAAGATTCAATTAATTGACTCTGCTGGAGTGCACTAATTAGCACACTCTAGCAGCCTTGGTGTCTCATGTATTCAGCATCCCCAGGAATCAAAATGACAGCAGACACTTCAACTAAATCTCATCAAACAAGCTTTAGTTAAAGTGTCCCTGCCACCATTTTGAAGTGTGGGATGCTGAATACACAAGACACTGCAGGTACTTTAATCAGAGTGGCTCCCGGGAGCCCTCCTGCCCCCCACCCTCTGAACACAGGTACAAACACTCCTTGTTTTTGAGAAAGCAGAACAAAGATTTTTCCAGAGATATGACCACATACAGCAAGGATAGAACCTCATCTTCAGGTCATTCACCCTCCATTTCCTGCGCTCTCACAGTTCACTATTCAGCAGCTCTTCACTGCTTTGCTGAAATCTGAAACTAACTCCTGATGAAAACTGGACTCCATAGCATATCTGAGATTACAGAAAGAGCTCAAAGTAGTTGGCTAGACTGTAAAATAGGACAAGCGGGACCAGGAGTAGCTAGCTAGCAAATTCTTTCGCAAAATTGCTGAGGGAAGAGTAGTTTGATTATTGGAGCATCAAGACAATGAAAAAGGAGAGTGGGTCATTAATACCTGCTAAGTGAAGAGCAATGAGCAGGAATCAAGTAGATTCTCATGATCCATTAAGTCAATTGACTCCTTCAGTGCTACCTGAATAGAAATGTCACTGCTACTGTTCTGGGCAGAAAATCAGCTTTCCTACTTAAGACTTGCACCTTAATTTTGGAAGATTAATTTTGTGGGGGTAAGGTGCATGTGATAGGCAAGTAAATGTGGCTTTCCCTTTTCCCTAAAATACTGCTATTCGGCGTACTCCAGGAATTTCCCAATAGGCAGCCATCCATGCAAAAAATGAAATTACCCCTCCCAGCCTCTCATAAATGTCTACCACATGGACAGCCTGCCCTTCCCCAGACTGAGATGTAATAGTAGTTCTGTGCCTGGGGCATCTGTGGCACATATTTACCATGTTTAACAGTCAGCAGCCATTATTCTATCTTTTCCTGCAGACAGAAGTGTAGCCAGGCAGCTCTGCACCCAAGGCAGCCAGGCAATGCCTGAGACAGTGCTAGTTGCTGCAGTGCTGATCACAGCTACGCAATCAGCTGCAACTGCAGGTGTAACAGGTTTGCATCCCTGCATAAAAGCAGCACCTGGTTGCCCCTAGTCATCCCCAGTCAGTACACTATTGCCTACAGGACTTAAAGACCCTGGTGATAAACTAACCTGGGGTTGCCCTGTACTCCTATGTAGATTTCTAGAATACTTTGCTACAATATTTTTATTGGCACTTTCAAATAAGAGGACAGCTGCAGAAATCTTTTCTTTCTAATTCCAGGGGTGGTAAAGGCCTGTTCTCTGGATAAATAGAGGATTGCAGCCAAGTGAGCTGTCAATCTGGTGTCTTTCACAGGATCTGGAGAATGATACATTCTAAAAATCATTATATATACATATTTGGGCTGTGCGAAGTTTTGGGTGCTGATCTGATTCACAGGAGGTTCAGCCCAATTCAGCAGCCAAATCTCTGAATCTGAATTGAATCAGGCAACCAGTAAAAAGGTCTGAATTGATTCAAAGCCCTCTGAATCCATTTGGAAAAGTTTCAGAGATTCAGGCAGTTCCCACTCACTGCTGCAGGGAGCTGGTCCCAAACTCCATGCCAGTAACTCTGGGGGGGGGCGGGGACTGGAGGAGGAGGAGGGGATCATGGGGGGACCCTTGCCAGGCCCCATCCCCTGCCTGCTCTGTCCCCCTGAGCACCCCCCGACCCTTGCCTGCTCTCCCAGCCCTGTCAATAGCTGTCCCGCCTGGCCCTAGCTCCCAGTTCTTTAAAAAAAAAAAAAGCCCCCACTCACCGGCTGCTGCAACAGCCATTGGGGCTTCTGGGGGCTCATGGCAGAGCCCCCCTACACAGCGCAGGGCAGTGGGGGGTAATGGGGAACAGCGGGGATGTGAGTTGAGTTTATAACACTGATATGTTAAAGGGGTGGCAGATTAATCGCTACATTTTCCTACGTGTTCATAACACAGATCTGAATTTTGACATTCTACTTTCATGATGTATATTTCTGGTATTTGATTTTATAGCACTATAGCAAACACTGAAATAAAGTTTTTATAAATATTCTTTTAGCTAAAAATTACACATTTGTTCTGACATTATCCATGATCTTTTATTCACTTTCTGCAAATATCCATAGAAGCAGATTTCTGTTTGCAATGAGGTTCACAAGGGAAGTGTCACTAAATTTTTGCAAATACTAACAGAATTGTTTATTTGTGCAAGTATTTGTTCCCTAAAGTGTTTCTGTAATTTAAACAAACCTCTTTGGGATTATGAGAATAAACAGAGAAAAGCAGGACTGGAAGGGACTTCTAGAGGTCATGTAGTCCAACCCCCTTTCAGAGGCAGGATAATTCCTATTTAAACCATCCCACACAAACCCTTGTCTAACCTATTACTAAAACTATACAAATGACCACATCACAGAACTACAAGGCATAGCACCCTAACCTGCCACAGGTAAGATAAGGGATGTTAGTAACTCTTCTGTTGCTGCATGTATTGTTAAAATATACCCTAGAAATCCAAAGAAGAGGGCCACCACACCGTGCAACAGAGAAAGGCAAAATCCGATATGGTCTGAACCAATGTGATCATGAGGTAAAATTCCTTGCTGGTCCCAAGTGTAGTAATCAGTCCAACAATGAACAAATCAGCAAGACCCTGTAGCTGAGAAGCTCTGGATTTTAGTCTCAGCAGGAACATTGGTACACCCCAGTCAAAATTCCCAGTCTCAGCTGCACTGATATCTCTGAGGAAAGCAAAAAAAAATAAAAATAATCCTGACACTGTTACATAGCTATACCTACACCTCCTGTTAAGAATTTGCCCCAGCTATTTAATAGAAAACTCACAACTTGGGGGGGGCAGGGGGTTATGGCTAACATATTTGTAGAATCTCTTCTTGTTGTCTTTAACTTTCTTTGCCAGGTGAAGTTTCTTTTTTACCTTTGCCTTCCTGAATTTGTCCCTGAAAGTTCTTGCTATTTCCTAGTAGGCTTCCTTGGTGACCTGCCCATTTTTCCACTGCCTGTATGTTTTCCTTTTGCATTTGATAGACATTTGGGCTGGAAGGGACCCCGGAGGATAGCTCTTTGTGCAGTCACATTGGTTTCTTGCTATTTTTCTTCTGCTTCCATTGTGTTGGAATAGCTTCTTGTCGAGCTTCCAGTACTGGGCCCTTTAGAAGCTTCCAGCTGTCCTGATTATCTTTGTCCTTCTGTCTGTCCCCCCTTGGAATTATGACTACTGTTTCCTTGAGTGGGCTGAAATTTGCTCCAATCAGGAAGCAGAAATAGCAGGTGATTTGGGTGACCAATGCTGTAGCAGAATTAGCAAATTACTACTTAATCTACTCACCCTAATCCATGTGATGGATTATCTGAACTGTGAACATATATTCACAGACCTTCCACTGACTGATTTCTAATCAGCAATGTCTGATCATAAATAATTGGTGGAGATAAAGAGGGACTAAATGTTCTGAATAAACTGTTTGCTGACAATAATTCTTCCATCTCTGATTCTGACCATGAATATGGCTTATTACCAACAAAATTAGAAAAGAATAAATATTTTGTGATCATGTATTTGATGTTAAAAATGTAAGTTTTGGCTTTGCTCTCTTTGTATTGCAGAAAATGGATAGCTGCTAAAGTCCTGGGAGCTTCCTTTGTGAAATCACTCTGTTTTTCTCCATACAATTCTTGATCACTATTTACAGTGTTATCACATCATACAATGGCAAACCAATACTTTCTAAGTCAGTTCTTAGTTCTTCTAATAATGTTAGTATTTGAGTTATAATATTTGTCTAAGATAGGCAAATCTGGTCCAAGGCAATTAAAATAAAGTTCTCCAAGTTTACAAGGGTTTTGAGCCCAGAACAAGCTTAATTAAAGTCAATCATGGGGAAAAAAGCACTTAGCACCGCAATCCTCCACATTTGTCAGACATCTGAATCATGGGAAAGGTTAATTAGAATCAAATGAGGAAAAAGTAAACATTAAAAGTGCTTTTGGGGGTTCATTAAATTTGAATAAGTCAAAATATATAATATCCAACTCCGTAGCCATGACCCACATTTCTACTTCTTCTCTTATCTTCACAATAATTCTTTATGTACTGAATTAAAACACATGAAAAGCCTGATTGTTCCTTATACTAAAACCACTTTGTACTATTCTGACAATATAAGGCGAGTACATTTTATTTACTTCAATGTTAAGGCCCCTGTCCATGACCTTAGTGTAAGCCTTAGCATAAATTATAAGAACTGTAGACTGATCATGAGAGGGGGAGACCCACCCAACTTTAACACCTCTTTTGGTCTTGATGACTGTTTTAAGTAGTAGATAAAAATAAAATAAAATAAAAGAGCTGCTCATTAAGTAAAAAGTCTACTGCCTTAACCAGAAAAGTTAGAAATCACTAGTGGATTGCCAAAGTGAGGACACAGGATAGAGTCTCAGCGTGGCTGAGATTAACAAATGTACATTCTCAGAGTAATGCTGCCAGAAGCACGTGCTGTTAAAAAGAATTCTTCAAGGTCTACAAAGCTGTGCAAAGTTCTGTACTGTTAGGCCTAGGTCAGAAACACATCAGTCAAGTAGCTGCTTCCAAGTCCCATACAGTGATTCAAAGATAGTGTGATAACATCAGTTTGCACAACTTTAAAATTCAAGCAATCTTCAGAAAATTATAAAACAACCTGAAGCCAGTTGTGACCAGTGAAGGAAAATAGAGCATGAGCTAATCAATCAGAGCGTGGTATTCAGGAACTTCTGAGTTAAGCTCACACTTTTACTGTTTGCTTGTGTAGTGTTGGGAAAGATGCAATAAGTACTCTGGGTCTGTTTCTCATCTGTAAAATGAAGAAAATAGTATTTACTTGGTAGGGCTGTGCGAAACTTCAGTTCCCGATTCGATTTGGTGGAGATTTGGCCCAATTCAGTGGCTGAATCTCCAAATCCAAATCGAATCAGAGAGATTCAGCAATTAGGACATATATACAGCTTTAAATGTTTTTTCTACATACCTCAAAGTACCAGGTGGCTCATCAACACTGCAATGGTGGGGTGGACAGAGCATCCCACAAGAGCACAGGGGGGTCTCCAGCATGCTCAGCAGCAGACCCAGAAGTAAACCAGAGGCACTTCTGGTCCACTTCCAGGTCTGCCAGGGAGTGTGCTGGGGACCCAGCCACCCTCCTCCCAGCTTGGTGACTGGTGCCTCCTGGGTCTGAGGAGGCATCCAGGGTCCCCCCGTGGCTGCCCACTGGGCAGGAAGGGGATGGGGGGGGGGGGGGCAGCGTGCTCCCTGGCAGACCCAGAAGTGGACCAGAAGTACTTCCAGTCCACTTCCAGGTTTGCCACCGAGCATGCAGGGGGCTCCACCACACTTCTGTTTGACACCCCATCTGCCCCAGCATTGCAGCATTCACAAGCCACACCTGGTACCTTGAGGTATATAGAAAAAACATTTAAAGCTGGGTCTATGGCTGAATCACTGATTCTCTGAATCAGCATCGAATCTTCAGATTTGGATTCTTCCGAATCGAATCAGGGACAGTGATCTGAATCAATGAAACACTGTCGCTGATTCAGGCTGAATCCAAATTGAATAGGGCCTGTTTCGCACATCCCTATTACTTAGGGTCAGGTGAGGTCTTACTCACAGTGAGCACTTCTTCATGAATGAGTAGCATCTCTTAAATAAGAAGGTTACCAACATAGCCCAAAGCCTACATTGGTTGGTCCTCCCTGCTTTCACAGTGTAGTACTGTGGTTGCTAGCATGCATAGTGGAATACAGGTGTCTGCTATATCACTGATTAGCAATAGCTAGGAGGTGACAGATGGGACAATTTGCACTGACTTCATCTAGCTGTGTAACGTCAGGTACTGAAATCAGTAGGGAGTCTGTTTTATGAGTGTAAACAAGGCTCTCTGAACTTCCTCTGGTAGTACTCACTCCCAAGGTTGAAGTATAACTATGCCCTGCAGCAGTTTGGATGTCATTTGGTGCCAAATAGACTCATCGGAAGTACATATTTGTGCAACCATGCTCCAACCCCATCACCAAAATACCTGATTGCTTCTGTGTAGCTGAATGCATTTAGAATAAATTAAGCTCCCCAAAAGGCATGTACATTATCATTACTAAATGATTTCACCCACACTGCCAACAGAAACACCTATAGACAGTTAGCAGTGTTATTAACATATTAAACACATTTCAGAATGTTTAACTATTAAGAAATATATTCTTTCTGCGTGAACTTGCACATCATAGTATCTGAGAACTTCCCAATGTAATAATATAATCTGATTATAAAAGTCCCTTCTGACCTTTAAAGCTACATATAAGAACACTGAACAAACAAAACCCTCTCTCCTCTTATTTGCTCATCTAAAAGAATAGCTTAAAAGATAGGTTTGTGAATGGGGGTGTCTCTTTTCTGTCCCTTTATTCCTTCCCATCCCAAATGAATGTGTAGAGCTATCTGAACAGTTTATTGCAATAAAGCCAAGGCAAAAAAAAAAAAGAGCTTTGCACTTAGATCCAAGGATTGTTAGTAAACATAGTTCAACATTTTAACAGAGTATACAACCAGTTGTTTCATGCCTTAGTTCTCTATTACCACAGCAAATCATGCCTGGCTTTTGGAATGTAAGGCTAAATTACTATAATTTATATGTAAATGGTTATAAATGAGTAATTAATTATCTTAATTGTTTACTAAATATTAATAACTCCTTGCCTTCTTGGTAAATTATATACAACATAAATGACAAACACATTTTTATTATAGGACAATGGGGATTCTGGTACAATATCAATCATAAGAGCAGAGTTTGAAAAGTTCCTTTCCAATCAGATTATATTACATCAACTAAGAGTACAATTAAAGAAATTATATTACAGTTAGAAAGTTCAGCCACCTGGCTTCATGGATACGTAGGTTTTCAGAACAGGAGATAATAGTTTTGCTTTTAAGGAAAAATTGAATACTTACAACTGTAAAACTTACAAGATGGGGAAAACCTAGAACTCAGCTCTCCAGCTTCCTGAATGAATGCTCTCTCAAACTTATTGAGCAAAGCTGGGTATTATCATCATCACCGCTTACATGGAAGTTATATACATGGGTGGCCAAAGCTAGATTGTTCCTGAGTATGCCCAGTAGTGCAAATCCATGCCCTAGAGATCTTTTGTGGCCAAAATGGATCTAGTAAATCTAATGGTTGTACTGCTCCCCAAATGGGATGGAACTAAATTGCTTTTTTGTGGCTTATGTACCTAATCCTACCCAAGTTCTGTTTGGACCCCTCCAAGATCAGTTTCGACCTCACTCAGTCATCTTCCAATGACATGGGGAGGTCAATATCTTGTTGGTGCCAACTTTCTGATTTCTGTTGAAACATCCCTTTGTGCCACTTGCTTAGCAGCACATGTAAATAGCAAACTGAGGTTTCTTGGTAAGCATCTTCCAGAGCAGCTGTTGTTCTTGACAGATGTGCCTATGCCGACACAACATCAAGTAGTTTCCATAGCAATTATAAAACTTTATCAGTATTCCTTTATCTTCAGTGCCAATAACTAGCACTGAGCTGATTAATATGACTATAACATGGGATGAAAGATTTATTTTTATACCATTTCCTGTATACATTATAATACCAAGACTCCTATTATCAGTGGGTTTTTTCTGATAAATTTTAATGACACAATTTTAATGATATGTAAACAGTGAGAGATAAGGTGGCACCATAGCCAAAAACCAAAAGAGAGATGCAGAATCTAAATATAAAGTAGTGGTCAGAAGGAAAAGAAACTCTTCACTGAACAATTCTTACCCATGGTTTATTTTTCAGTAATACTTATTAGCTGGTACCTGTGACAAATTCTACCATTTGTACCCTTTACTTTTCTCCTCCACTCATGTCTTAATTTCCAAACCTGTGTTCTCTTTCTTCCATTTCTGCTTCCTCAATCTATTTGTGTATCATTGTTGTATTTGTTATTCTGACCAGTTCCAAATGAATTAAGCCAGCAGCAGATAGAAAAATCTGAGCAATGGATCTGCACTGAATAATTTGCATGAATTTCTGTGAGTAGCAAAGCAACACTGGTTTGGAGTGCCTTACACTGTGGGTGCATCCAGACAAGTGCATGTGTGGTTTGCATGGCAGCACCGCACACAAGTCTGCAGCACCTCAAACTGTACACACCACACACGCAGGTTTTCACTGTGCTGCTAATTTGCAGCAGGGTGGGGGTTTTTTACACCAGGATCTCCTGGGGTCAAAAAATCCATAGCAGAAGAAAGTGTGGCGATGCATGTGGTGGCAGTGTGCACCGCCCAAAACCAGAGCTTGGCCAGCCAGAGCCATGCTCCAGCTGCCAGCCAGGCTCTACACACCCAGGTTACCACAACTGGAATCCATAATAACCCAGGTAAGACTGCTGGGGCCAACCCAGGTGCTGGTCCCAGCCCCCTCTACCTCATCCAGGCAACTTGCTGTATGCCAGAGTGTCTGTGCATGGGTGTTCCACAGGCACAAGCAGCGGTGACACAACTATGTGCCACTGTTATTGTCCCAGGGGAAACATTCATGTGTGCTCATCTGGATACACCACATGAGACCATTTTGGTGGCTGGCAATCCTAAGTGCTGCTACAATACAAATAATAGTATAGAGTACACCAGTGCTTTGGAACAAGTATTCATTATCCGTCTTTCAGATTTCATGCTGTGGTGCTTAATTTTATTTGAATATTACAGGCCATACAGATTTTTTGCTGCCTCTTGAGTGGCTAAATATAACTTGTGGATTCAGGTGTCAGAGGTGAATACTTACGCTTAGGAGTTCAGCATTTGCTTTCTAGACATTATTCTCTAATGGTTGCTCAACGTTTTTGTCTCCACAAACATTTCAGCTACACACTTTTTCTCCCCAAAAGTTAGTTTTTACTCCAATCAAAAGCAAACAACTGTACACGACAAGAGAGAGCAAAACTCTTAAACATTGTTCACTGTGGAATAGAACAATGCACAGTTTTTATGCATCACCAAACTATGGCACTCAAGCAAAACAAATAGCTGTTCAAAATATTCTTTGCATAGAGTGTACAGTAGTTGATTGAGGCAATATTTTCTTGATATATAAAAACAGAACTGCCCAATCAGTGTGGCCCACAAGGTGTTAAAATGTGGCCTCTGGACTCCTGCCCAGCTACTGTAGCCCCTATGGCTCCTGCTATGGCAATGACAAGGGTCTTCAGTTTCTCCCTCCCTCCTCTGGCTTTTTGTCCTTCGCCCACTCCTGGGGGTGAGTCAGTGGGAAGGTGCCACATGCACATCAGTGGGGAACAATGGGTTGCCTGCACAGGAAGAGATGAGCCAGGTTTTCTATGCTGCTCGTGTGGTCAAGAGAGAGACGTTATATTTGCGCTGGTTGCACTGTGCACGTGGCTGGTAGACATGAGCTGCATATTAGGGCTGTGCAAAGCTTCAGTCCCTGATTCAATTCAGTGGAGACTTGGCCCAATTCAGTGGCTGAATCTCCAAGTCTGAACTGAATCAGAGGACCCTTTAATCTCTCTGAATCAAATCAGGACCCTCTGAATTGATTTGGAAAGATTTGGAGATTCAGACACAGACACCACTTTAAAAGTTTTTCTACATACCTTGAGGTAGCAGGTGTGACTCATGATTGCTGCAATTCTCTGAATCAGCATCGAATCTTCAAATTCAGATTCAGCCATATCAAATCAGGGACAGTGATCCAAATCAACGAATTGAATCACTGTCCCTGATTTGGGCGGAATCCAAACTGAATAGGGCCCGCTTTGCACACCCCTACTGCATATATCGTGTGTGCAGCCAGCACACTTGGGCTACTTGTGCTGTATCTGTGGCCAGCAGACCCAGGCTGTGTGTGCTTTGTGTGTGATGTAGGTATGTGCACTAAATATGTGGTGAAAAGGGTTTGTGTGGTAGGGAAGAGTTGGGCTTCTTGAGCTCTTTGTGCACATGCTTGCATGGTTGCAGGGGATGCCAAGGTCTGTAGCTACAAAGCATGTGTTCTCTCACTGTGCTGAAGTTAGATCATCTTATATAAAAACATGACAAGAATATGGCTTTGTCTAGTTCTTTTAGGTAAGGGACAGAACTGCCAACGAATAAGCTCTGCTATTCAAGTGAAACTCTACCTTTGCAATTTAATTCCCATCTTGCATCTACATTTGGCCTTAATATCTGTACTGGATATCAAGCCACTGTATAAAATGCCTTCACCTTTACCCAAGTTTGTTTCTCTTGTTTGAGACAGAGAGGTTAGCCATGTTAGTCATAAGTCAGGCAGAAGGCAGGGCAGGTTGGCAGCTTATGAGCAGAAGATACATTTGTCCCTTGGTGGCAGGTACAAATCATAGACCAGGTTCCAGCATTTTAAAACCAACCTGTGGGCACATCTACACAAGTACGGTACTGCGAAGTTGCCTAGTTTACTGTGAAGTAAGTGTGAATGTCTACACATACATACACTTATTGCACAGTAAAAACCCTTAATTGCAATTAAATCTGCTATCTATAAATGATGGTAGACAATTTAATCAGTTTGCAACTGCACAGGAGTGCGCATGTAGATATAGCCCAGCAGCAAATTTGCTGCCAGGTCTGCCCAGCCACTAGAGGGCTTCAGCCTAGGAGCCCCTCCTGCTCCAAGGCTTGGCTATGGCAGCCCCTGCCTCCAAGCTATAAAAGCCTGAAGACATTTTGTGTCCTGGGACATGCACATCAGGAAGCTTGAGGGCAATGCAGGCCCTGTGTGCCCCCCATGGCAGGCCACAACCCCACTGTGTCCATCTGGCAGTACCCCAGTGCTGCTGCTTAGCCACTGCAGTGCCACGCAGCAGCCAAGGCAGTGCTGTTGGGGCCAGAAGCCTTCTGCAGCCTGCTGCAGCTTCTGTCCAGGCCTGCAGCCCCCAGAGCCATGTGCAGCCAGATCTGTGCAGCTTGTCTAGTGAAATCTGCCTGCTGCACACCCCTGGCAGTCTGCCCTGTGCCTGCAGGTGCTATGGGGCATGACCCAGTCCCTTGTGGCTTCTAGTCCCTTGCGGCGCCCTGTAACAGAGGGCCTGCTCAGGGCTGATCTCAGTGTGGCCTGCCCACCTATTCCTGGCCTAATCACCTATGTTCTCACCCAC
This sequence comes from Gavialis gangeticus, assembly GCF_001723915.1. NCBI lineage: Eukaryota > Metazoa > Chordata > Crocodylia > Gavialidae > Gavialis > Gavialis gangeticus. The sequence continues at coordinate 97,377,490 of NW_017728992.1, forward strand.
CATGCCTTCTTGTTAATTAATTATTTAAAGATGTAATTAAGAGGGAGGCTGCTCATTTCCTGCCCTGATGCCAGGGGGCGCTATCTGTGGCTCCTTTCCTCCCCTACACCGCAGCCCAAGCCTCACAGATGGCATCTATAGTTCTTATTGTCACTGGCACTCACACGGGGCCCCACAATCCTACTGTTGAACCCCCACCTGGGTTCCTGTCATCAGGCGGTCTCTTCCGCCTTCATACCAGGCAACATAGCTCCCTGAGCTGCTTCTCCTTTGGGTGTGATCCCCACACCCAGACCTTTGGCTCACTAACCCTGGCCCACCTCAAGGTCAGTTAGAACCCTAGGCCCTCAGCTCTTGGGTGTTCCTCGCGGTGGACCCCTGGCCCTTCGACCTCCTGGTCCTGGCCCCAGCATGGGCCAGTCAGGGGAAGTTCAGACAGGCCTGAGTCTATGGTTCTTACTCTTTTGCCATGGGATCCACCTTCCCAGCCCTCCAACAAAGGGGTAATCTACCCAGTTGTGGGGGTCTAAGGGTTAAGGCGCCCCGACCCGCCTTTCACCAGGGTAGTAACTGGCTTGGTATTTCCTGGGGGCTCCCATGCCACTGAAAGCCCCACCAAGCCACCCACTCCCAGCAGGGTGCAGTTTTAAGTCATGCCCAGGACCAGGAGTCTCCTGTCAATCCCCTACAGCTCCTCCCTTACCTTCAGATGATATCACCAGCCCTCCGGCCAGGCAATGTTGTTGCCTGGCCTCCAACAGCAGAACAGTTGTGTTTATATGAGCAGCCCCAGATCCAAAATGGCTGCCTTCATCAGGTGGCTGCCAGCTCCAGGCCCTTAAAGTGACAGGCATAAACAGTGCTCTGCCACATGCCCCTATGCTGGGTGCTGCTGGTAGTTGCCCAAGGCTGGCAACATAGAGATGGGGGCCCAGAGAGTTTGTGTGGGATCCAGCAGCATGGCATTCTCCTCCTCTTGTAAGCCCAGCACTGCCCACATGTGCACACCCATGCCCTTCATCCAGGGCTTCAACTGGAGCCAGGAGGAGGCTGGCAACTTCATGGCACTCTAGGGCGATGCAGAGGTGCTGCACCAGTTTGAGCAGGGTGGGAGCTCAAACACCAACATTTATGAGGTCTTGTTGAGTGGGATGTGGGAGTGATGACACAGCCAGTTGGCATGCCAGTGTTGCATAGAGGTCAATGCCATGACCAACCACAATCGTCAGTACAGCTGTGCCCATAAGACTATGTCTTTTATGCAGCAACTCACTAGCATTCTCATGCCCTGGAACCCAGGCTGAAACCATGCAGTCTGTACCAGTATGGGCTGCCAGACCAAGGTCCCAGCCCACCCTAGCACCTCTGGTGACATGTCACCAGAGGAGGTACCCTCAGGTTTTCAGCATCCTATCCTGCCCAGCTCCCCAGATGCTTGCTCTACCAGCAGCTTGGGGAGCCTTGCCCAGTATCTGTCTCAGCAGCTGCACAGCCCCAGGGCCAGCCACAAGGAACAACCAGCCATGTTACTTCTGGCTGTCAGCAGCACCAGCTGCTTCCTGGGGAAGGTCCTTGGCTAGATGCCTGTGGCCTGCAGGACATGGCTTGCAGACACCTGGTGCAGCTGGATGCCTTCATCTACTGGGAGGAGAAGGCAGCTTCTCACTCCAGCACACTCTCCAGATCTGTGCATTGGGCTGAGGCAGGTGCACGCTGTGAGCTCGGGCTCCCACCCTGCTCTCCTCCCCTGGGGCATCCACAGTCTGTGGGTGTGACCCAATGCTGCAGGACAAAGCACAGCCACACAAGAAAGCTGCTTGCTGCTGCAAGCACTGCACTGCCCTGGCAATATGGCCCCTATGTGCATGCCAGCAGAGGGAGCAGCAACACAGGGTTGTGCCCCTCACTGCAGCCCTGTGCACAGGGGCTGTATTGCCAGGGCAGCACAGAGCTTGCAGCAGCAAGCACCTTTCTTGCATGGCCATGCTCTTCTCTGCAGCACCAGGTTGCACCTGCAGGCTTCAGAAGCCCTGGGGGAGAGCAGCAGGGTGGGAGCCTGATCCCACCGCATGCTCCTGCCCCGCCATCATCCCATGCACAGATCTGTGGAGTGCAGGTCCCACCTGCCCCTCCAGAAGTGCATGCAGCAGTAGGGAGCCACTCCCACCTCCACACAAGTCACCTGCAGCCCTGCCCCACTCCCCACCAGGGCCTTGCAGCCATGGATTATGACCCTGGCCCCAAGCACACATATTGCCTGGCAGGGCAGCAGCCCCAGCCCCAGCCATGCCCAACTCCCTCCCTCCCCTCTAATGGGGGCCTCAGTCCCCCCTGCGCTTACCTGGGGGACCTGCTCTCCAGGCTGCCTGGGTCCATGTGCATATACATGCACATGGCACCCCCTGCCTGACTGGCCTTCTCCTGCTCTCTGCCAGCCTGCACAGGGCTTACTGCAAAACCACAAAATCTGTGGGTTTCTCTGATGAAATGAGAAATCTATGTTTTACTCCAGTAAGCAGAGAAATCCATGTTTTATTCTGTCTTTCCATGGGAAATGAAAAACCCGGATCCTTGATCATCACATATAATACAATATATATTTTTCTCCAGGTAAAAAGAAACTAGAAGCTTTATTTATATGCCAGGGGCCTAGGACTATATTAGTCAGTTTACAATTGAAGCAAAAACAAATATAACTTTACTGGAATGGGCATTAATTAGCTATATCATGTAGTATGTATAGAAAGCATAGAATACTTCAGGAGAATGGGGAGAGGGGGTGCCAAAATACAGGTTTTCCCAGAGCACCATTTTTCCTAAGGCTGGCTCTGCTTCTAATACTTCCTAAAAGTTATATCCATGCCTGAGTTAATGTTCATGTGAGTTAACGCTTCTAGCTAGAGTTGCGAACAGTCTGGAGGACTGTGAAATAGGAGCTCCATTACCAGGAGCCACTAACAGACAGCAGGACAGCAGAAGAAAATCAAGACCATTTAAAAGAAGATAAGGTGGTTAACACCTGTGGAATGAAGAGTTTAGAAGGAATCAGGTAGATTATAATGAGCTTTGAAGTCAATAGACTCTCTCATTGGTACCAGAATATAAATGATGTTCCCACTGCCAGGCACTTTAAGTTAGGTGGACCCCTATGATTCCTGGTCCAACTGCACTACTGCTTTCACCTGTGAATGTGGGTGCATGGGTGGGTGTATACATGCTCAAGTGTGCACACACAATATGTGTTGATTTGATTTTTATATTATGGGGCAGAGGAATAGGGGTGAAGTTTTGAGAGTAGTAAATTATTCTACATATTCTTTCTATATATACAACGCCCAACAATATACAAGTCAATATGCAAGTCAAGATTTTTCAGTCCTCCCTAAAAATCTTTCCTACACTTCCCAGCCATGTCTGCAGAAAGTCTAGGATGCCTTAATTCATTTGTTTTTTCCCAAGTTTTACAAACTTAATATATATTGTGTACTTTATCTACTATACTATACTTGCTGCATACTCCCCCAAATATACAAAACACATCTAAAGAAACTATTTTTGAAATATTGTATAGGAAACACTTTGACAGCCAAGAAGAGTTGGAACATTTTTATATAAAATAAATAGCTTATTTTTTTAAAACAAGTACCTAAATTGTGTATGCAAAACTCATACTGTAATTAAATTTAAGCAGGCAGTTTATTACTTCATCTCAAGACCAAGAGACAGCAATTTAAAGAAATAAATGTTTGAATTTTAAAATGAATCTGTTTCCAATTTGCTCATGCACATTTGTCTTTGAATTCCACCAATATTTTATCATAGAAGTTTGCTGGCCCACTGACACAAATATTAAGCACATACTGAATAGTCAAAAAAAGCAAAAATCTAATTCCTATCATTTTGATGGGAATATGATTAGAATAAATGCATCTCATGTTCTTATAGTACAGAAACATGCCTTGTGACAAATATATTCAAAACAAATAGCTAAAATATTGTGCAGTCAAAGCAATGTCCTGAATGAGCATAGGTTCAAATAGGTTTGCATTAAAAGGGCCATTAAAAACAATGAATGAACAGCTGAATAAGTTAAGATAGAGCCACATTCTATGCTAACAGAAAAGTTAAATCTATTGTCTGCTGCAAAGAGTTTGTCCATCATGAAAACTCTTACTTTTTTGTCTATTGGAAATACTTTTTGTTATATTTGTAGAGATGTGCAATATAATTTTTCTTCAACTTCTCCCATCTCTATGCCATTCTCTCACTATTCACCCTTTTACACACACTCATACGTAAAAGCTATGCACAGTTCATTCACTTATGTCAAGCAGAAGGATACAAAATGGAGTTTTCAAGTTGCTTACGGGACAAGACTAACATGGTTATATTTCACTACTATTACACTCTATGTTAACATCAGCTACATTAGTTCAGTTCATGCTACATAGGAAGGGGTCCACAAGTCCCTAAAAGGAGCAAAGATGAGAAACATGGCCTGTTTTCTGCTTCCTGAAGATGGGAGTTGATTTCCCAAGCATATATACCACTGGATGAGGGAGAGCAAGTCCATTAAGGTCACTTGCTCCATGGAAGTGCTAGAATCACAGAATCAAGGCGACTTGATGAAACAGAAGGAATATAAGGTTGGACCAGCATATGGGATTGGCCAGCATATGGGAGAGAGGTTGTAGGGAACTAACAGGGAAGTTGGCTGCAAGCCAACAGTTATGGGGTGGGGGGTAGAAGTGAACCATGAGGCTCTGCAGGGAACTGGACCTGTGCTGACAGATCAAAAGGTTATAGCTGCTTTAAATCAAAAGCAACTGTACCACAAACACCAAAAAACAGCAATTAGTGAGACAGGGGGGATCAAGTGAGAAGTCTAAGAAGACAGGTAGAATCATGCAGCTTCTTAAAAGAAAAGAAAAATAGGCCATTAATAAAAAGATATTCTTAAAAAAAAGTTCAGATAAATGAGGTAAGCTTTGGTATTTTACTAGAGAAAAATCCAAACTCCCTCACTAACATTCATATATTAAAGAAAGTAATTTATAGCACTGGACATTTTAGAAAAAGAAAAATTATGCATTCTGCAATTGTAGGTTTTTTCTGTGTACTCCCTGCAAGTCTGTTCTAAACAGCAGTAAACTGTAATAGGCATCATCATGAAGATATTTCCTTGTCAAATCTGCAGATATACAGAAAAAGAAAAGCAGTAACTGTGAGCTTCTGCCATATAGAATATCAACACTTAATTATTGCAGAACTGAATGTCATATGAGCAACATAAAGCTGCCGTGTTGTCCTTTTTCACTGAAAAGAGAGACTGTACTGTACAATATGTCTGAACAGTACTGTACATTCTAACATTGCAGCCTTTTCTGTGGAAGTTCCATAGGAAAAGGATACAAAAGTAAATAGGTTACTTGTGAAAAATTATATCAATAGTTCTTGGAGTTATTTTGTTAAATGAGACATTCATTGCAGTCCTGAAGAGTTAGGGTTTAAAATGTTTACAGTGTCAGCTGCTGACAAGTGTTTGACTCCTGCAACATCCTGTGAAGTATTATGTAATGTCCTCTGAAATGTCACATACATATAGTCTTTTGTGGAATGAATTGTGGGAAAGGGGAAACATGTAAATATGAAAAGGAAATCAGTTGGTTATTTAAAGAGTGATGCAGAAATGAGGAGGATTTAATCCATCCCATAAAAACATGGCACCTGAGGCAGAAGCCACAAGAGATGGTAAGATTCAAGCAGGAGGGAAAGATACAGACAATAAATGGATTTTCAAGGTGTGGAGAGTTCACTCTAATCGCGTGGAATACATAAACCTCAGTTGACGAGATTAGGTACCAAATAGCCTGATTATTCCTCGTTTTGTTCTTTCAGTGGTGACCCTGAGTCCCGCCTACCATATCTTGTTGTAAAAAAAAAAAAAAAAGTTTGTTTGGGAGGATGCAACTTAAACACCACTGAGTAATGAAATAATCAATTTATCTTATTGAGGTTTTGACCTTTTCTTATAACATGGAGATATTTATTTAATTTTTCTTTAAACCAAAAAATGCAAACTCACAGGGTATTGTTTGAACTAAAATTCTTTTATTAAGTATGTATCTAATTTATACATCTTAATCTTTAGGTCTCAACATCTCCTGAGCTGGATGGGGTGACAGAAGCCTATTTGCCAGGTGACTGTTTGATGTCTTCTACAGTACAGATAAGTATTATATCTCTTATCTTTAAATATCAACCATAAACTCAAACAGCATAAATATGAATAAGGTTTTGTCTTTTCTTCTAAAATATGAGCGTCTCAAAGAAAACAGGTTGACTTCACCTCTAAGTGCTTTAAATGGAGCTGGGCTTGTATTTTTCAGGGTTTTTTTCTCTTTTATATTGGAGCTTTCACCTGATCCAATTTTTTTTTTAAAAATTAAGGATTCAAGAAAAGTTTACTTGTTAGCATAGGTCTCCACTTGTTCTCCCCATCTGCTCCTCAGTGTCAAACCAACTCTGGCAAAACCTCTCTTCTTTTTTTTATTCTACCTTCTCCAGGCAGATGCTGTCTCCCATCCTCTCTGATGAACCAACAGCTGACTCCTCTCTAACTCTCCGTTCTCCAATTCACTCCCTCCTTAGCCCTCCCTGTCACATCCCCACTCTCCTCAGCGTCTGGGTACCTCTCTCCTTCCCTCCACTTTCAGTAATGTTCCAGTTGCATCGAGCAACTGCTCCAGAAGCATGGCTTCCTTCTCTCTTCTCCCTGTTCCTGTTGGCTCTGGGGTCGCTCTCCCACTGGCTTTCTATCCTCATGAGACAGAGCTTTAGACATTTATGTTGCTTAAAACTCTGCCTTCTCTCCCAATATACCCCCGTCACCCCCCCCCATCCAGTATCCTCAACAATATACTTGATTCATCATTCTCCATAATTCATCTGCACTCATACATTTTACACTGCCCAGTCTGCAAGTCAGTTATACCACAGTATTCAAAGTAGCGGAAGACTGGGCCAGCCAGCATTTTGCTCCAGTTTACTATGGTTTTCAACTGACAGAAGCAACAACAGTTTTGCTTATTGTGCTGTCACAGAATGGTCTTCTTTTAAAGGGAGTATATTGCTTCTGGTACCTGCCAGGTTGCTTTTTTCCCCTAAAGAATGGCTTTGAAACAGGTGAGTTTTCGCACACTGCTTTCACAATGTGGCTCAACCCTGACCAAGAGTTATCACCTTCAGTGATTAGAATGTATCTCAGAGTTCCATGGCCCATTTATTCTCTAGTCCCTGTGTAAGTCTGTCAAGGATGTCATTTAGTGTCAATGTGACTGTGTTTATAATACAGAACTTTTTCACTGGGAAATGGATCCAGACTGCAAGATTTACATAAATATCTGTAGGCATGTAGTATTAAAATACTTATTCCGTATGAATACTGTGGTAGTTCTTAAAGCCTACCAACAGGCCAAGCACCATTGATACTACGCATTCAAACTAACAGTGAATAGCAGCTTGTTGCAAAGAATTTAAACATATTGCCTATTTCCCTGCTAATAAACTATGGTTATATTTCACAGCTGCATGGAATATAAAAGGACCATAACTCATAAGTTTAGAATTAATAAAATTCAACAGTCAGGACAAAAGAGTTTGATATGCTAAAAGTATTATATGACCTCAGTTTTAGCAGATTCTAGAGCCAATGATAAAAATCACTCAGATTATACTCACATGGTTCCTGATTTCACTCTCAGCAGATTATGTATTTTTGTATATACATCTCATTTACATGAGACATGTATGCTTCACATAAATTTTATCATATTTTGCTCTTTAAGAATCCTGGGGCATGAAAGAATTTAATTGAAATGGACCAGCCTGGAAATGTAAAACTTTTTATCCACTTCACTCAGGCCTCTATGTCTTCTTAAGTCAAGACTGTAGTTCCATTATCTTCAAGCCACTTGAGTTTAGATTCCCTACTTAAAGCTTTTACCTGAAAAAATCATGAATTTGTCTTCTAGTATTATCCATTCACCCTCGGAAGAGGTGGAGAGACCTAGGGAGTACAGAATCATTATGTCCCCTTTTACTTGGAGGGAGATATTTCAGTAAAAGGCCCTAAATTCAACCTTGGCATGGGCGAAGGAGAGCAAAATTCCATGCTACTGAGATTTAATATAGAGAATCATGAGTACCTTTCAAAACATAAGTGCCACTACATCCTACACCTGGGACTATTTTCATGAGGCCATTTTAAAGTCTTCATGTTTCTTCTTCTCTCACTCTGTGACATCTTCATCAGTGAGTCCAACCTCAGACCTCAAGGAACTCACCGTTTCATTTTCCTACTTCAAAGGTAGGGAGTCCTCTTTCCATTCCTTCCGTTACATTTCACCATTATGCCACCAAAGTAGAGACAAAAGGAGGCGGCAGTTTGGATATATTTTTGCCATTGAACATATTGTGACAGCAATTGGGTCCGTTAACGTATGATTCTCTGTCCCTTCCATGATTGCTGTATTACTTTTTGAAGTCTTGGGAAAATAGGAAGGGGAGAGCCTGATTTTGGCTTTCCAGCATATACTACTTCTGAAGTCCAACTGTAAATTATTTTTATTGCAATAAAACTATCCCTTAAAGTTGACACGTGATTCTAAATAAGACTGTTTCTTTCAAATAAAATTGTAACTCTATAACAATGAGAATAAGAATTACTCTCATCACAACAACTGATAGGACTTTTAAGTCCCTGCTCAGCCCCAGACTTTCTGGGTGCATCCAGATCCTCAGTGTTATTTAGGCATTCAACATCTGTTTAGATATCTCACTCCTATTGAAATCAGCTCAGTCTCAATGGCAAAGCACAGACAGCCAGAAAACCTGAGGCTGAATCAATTCAGTCTTTGCAGGTCAGTCTTTGCAGGTTAGATGCAGAGATTAAACTGAAAAACAACTGGACATTTACCTTTGATTCAGGAAATACAGCCACATGCCTGCAGTGACTCAGGCCAGAAGCCAGGAAGCACTACAGCATGGCTCTCTGGCATGTAGCCAGCATGAGCTGTGTGTTTGCTTCCCTTCCTGTTGCCCCCAAGGTCTCTAGGATTTGCAGTCCAAAAATCACAGCAGCAGGACTCTGCAGGGTTGCTTATCACTTTCTCTTCCTGCTTCCAGGTGTCTCTGGGATTTGTAGTTCACAGCTACAGCGAGCAGTAAGTTTGAGCAGGGAAAGGGGTGTTTAACCCCACTCCCTAGGCTGGGTTTGCCTAAGGAAGGCAGTGAGCCAGTCAGTGAAGCTAGTGATCCAGCTATGAAGCAGAGGGATAGGGCCAGCCCTGCTCTCTGGAGCATACAGCACAACACAGCACAGTCCAGGGCTACAAAGCATGTTGGGATGCTGGGGGACTCTGCTTTAACTTGAACCAGGAAGGGGTCTGGGACACATGTTTCATAAATTGGTTTGACCTAAATCAGTTAAATCTAATACTGCATTCAACCAGGTTCATCCTAAACCAGTTGCAGCCATTTTGAAACTGGTTTATGTGCACTGAACTTCTATTCTGTTACAGGTTTAAACCAGTTTCTGATTACTTAAATCAGTTTATGTGTAACTTCTGCCCCTAACCAATAGCTCTGTAACCTAGTTCCTGACCCATGAAAGTGAGGATCAGAATATTTTCCTACACTACGTGTGGTATGAGGATAATATTTTTAGAAATGTTAAGAGGTTACAGTAATGGAGGCCATCTACAAAGAGTTTTAGCACCAACAATCTAATTGGAGCAGGGTAATCTGTCACCAAAACTAAAACTTCATAGATATGTTTAAAAATATATAAAATATGACACTTCTTAGTTTCATAGTTTCTAGGGTCGGAAGGGACCTGAGCAGATCATCTAGTCAGACCCCCTGCCATGGCAGGAAAGAGTACTGGGGTCAAACGACCCCAGTAAGGTGGTCATCCAACCTCCTCTTAAAAACCCCCAGGGTGAGAGCCTGCACCACCTCACTTGGAAGCTGGTTCCAGACCCTAGCCACCCTGACTGTGAAGTAGCGCCTCCTGATGTCTAACTTAAACCTTCCCTCCGCCAGCTTGTGACTGTTGTTCCTGGTCACTCCTTGCAGCGCTCGGGGGAACAGGGACTCCCCCAGTGCCTGCTGATCCCCCCTAACCAGTTTATAACAGGCCACAAGATCCCCCCTCAGCCTTCTCTTTTGAAGGCTGAACAAGTTCAGGTCCCGCAACCTTTCCTCATAGGACCTACCCTGCTGTCCCTTGATCATACGAGTGGCCCTCCTCTGGACCCTCTCGATGCTGTCCACATCCCTCTTGAAGTGCGGCGCCCAGAACTGGATGCAGTACTCCAGCTGCGGCCTGACCAGTGCCGCATAGAGGGGGAGGATCACCTCCTTGGACCTGCTTGAGATGCATCTGTGGATGCACAACAAGGTGCAGTTGGCCTTCCTAGCCGCCTCCCCACATTGCCGACTCATGTTCATCTTGGAGTCAATAATGACTCCCAGATCCTTTTCCACCTCCGTGCTGACAAGAGGGGAGTTCCCCAGCCTGTATGTATGGTGCCGATTGTTCCTCCCCAGGTGCATCACCTTACACTTGTCTGTGTTAAACCCCATCCTGTTCTCCTCCGCCCATCCTTGTAACCTGTCTAGGTCCAACTGTAGCCTGTTGCTCCCCTCTATTGTGCCCACATCCCCCCACATCTTAGTGTCATCAGCAAACTTGAACAGGGTGCTTTGCACCCCCTCATCCAAATCACTGATGAAGATGTTGAACAGGGCAGGCCCAAGGACCGAGCCCTGTGGGACCCCACTTCCCACGTCCTTCCAGGTCGAGAAGGACCCATCCACTACCACCCTTGGTATTTGTAAATCTACCACATTTGATTGCAACAAACAGCCTTTCAAATAACTTGACATTTTTCCAAAACACTTCTCATCCAAATAGAAATATTAAGTCAGATCCACCAGCAGCCTCCAAGAGCCTCTCTACCTGTGCAGGTAAAGATGCTAACAAGTTAGCACTTAGCTGTTTTCCAGTGGTTCTTCCAGTCTTCACCCCCTGGCTGCCTCTTCTCTTTCAGAGGCTTTGCAGAGTCTGCAGTCTTGTGCAACAAAGCAAATGATCAAGCAAGCAAACAAAGAAGAGCCCTGCTCTGGGCTCTCCTGGTGGCTGCTTAGCCCCTGGAAACTCCAGGTAGCCTGCTTCCTTGCTAGGTGCAGCCCCTTGAGGCTGCTTATCCTTCGCACTCTGGGCTCACATGGTTAATCCTCTCTCACTCCCCACACCTGTGTCAGCTTCCTTGCTATGGGACTCACTGTGTCCCAGGACCTAGTTTCCCAGCCTCTGGTGAGTTCTCCCAGGTCTGGGGTGGGTGTGCAGAGGTGCTTCTGGGGTGTGGAACTGTTCAGAATCCCCCAAAACCTAGGGGAGTATGTAAATACTTGTAAATTTGACTCATTTTAACCTTTGCAATGTCATGTGACAGAGATTAGTTAATAAGTGAAGTAGAGCAATGGAAAGCCATTTCCATGTTGATAAAGGTCAATTCCATATTGGCAAAAAATAGTTTTTGCCTTACACATAATTTACTATCACATTCATTTTTATTTGTGTTTTTTTATGTTGTTGTTGCATTTAACCTACTTTAAAAAAAACTAGTAGAGCAAAAGCAAATCAGCCTTCTTGAGGCCCCAACCTACACTCCTCTGTATACTGTATAGCTCTAGCAAAAAAAAAGACATAATGGGGCGGGTATTTTGCAATGAAAGTGTTTGGCTACCAAATCAGTTGAATTGTATGTCTTTCTCTGAAGCACCATGGGTTAGAGTGGAGAGCTGCACATATGTCAGCACCCACTGCCATATAAAATTTAGGACGATGGGAAGTGCTAAAATTTCACATAAAAAGATCTTGGGTTTAAAGGTACATACACTTCACAACATGTGTGTGCTCACTTGCACATTTTAATTTTTTCATACAAATTTTGTTTTAAGAATCACTTACTGAAAAAAGTTCATGATTTTAAAAGGAATTGATGCAGATAGCACAACTTGGCCTTAATATGTTTTCTAACCCGGGAGAGTACGAGGTAGCAGTAAAATGTTTTTCTTGTCTATGCTTTGGGATGGCTCATTTTTAACAGATCTTCAATAAATCTTGATGTTTCAAATGCTTGAATATTGGTCTCAAGGGATACATCTTTTAAAAAGAAACATTGCATGAAAGCCTATTATGCAATGGATGAAACAATAAAAAACAGTTCACTGCCGTCAATATTTTGAAGGAGTGTCTGCACTAAGGCAGCAATTTATTACAGTTTAATATACAATTACCTGGCATTTTTAGCTTGAGAAAAATGGCATTAAATATAATTTTTTCAAGACAGTGAAACAATATTGGTAAAATGTTATATACACCAAAATCTAAGAAGTTGTATCTTCTCGTGGTGATCTTTTTGTCTTCTAATAGTAGAATGGCAAAGAAGAGTAAACTGTTTTATTAGCACTTTGGTTTCATTAAGTTATTTGATCAAGCTGAAGTCTTAATCTTGCTGCTTTGTTTACTCTAGTGCCAGGAATATTCCTACTTCATTATCCTGGACAACTGACAAATGTGGCAAAAAATGTGGGAATGAAGGAAGTTATACAGAAGTTTGATGAACCTCAAAGTAAAGACATTTTCTTTCCCATTTTAGTGTGAAAGTCTTTTTTAGTTCCAGTGACCAGACTGAACTTATGAAATTAACAAAAAGAACTCCACCTGTTTTGGGAAAACCTGTTATTTATAGAACTTTGCTGCCTACATGTAAAATATGGAATAAACTGTATACTCAATTTTTGACCCACCATCAACCTCCAAAAACTAAGGGTCTTCATACATAAGACTGTATTTTTCTGCATTTGTGATGATGAATCTCTGAAAGATAGAAAGAAACTACAAAATGCATGAAATTTTCCTATGCCGTCATCTGAAAAGGTCCTTTTTGGAGTCAATTTACTGAGTCTCAAAGTGAAAATAGTAGCTGGTAATGGCTTGATTAATGCTGTGATCCGCAGTACTAATAAAGTATTTCTGGTTTGCTGTTCTCCATTCACTTGTTTATGAATCCAAGTCCTCCAGGGAGTGCCACAAATCCACATAAAGTCCCCCAGTGCTCAATTTGTATTTGGATTGTCAAGCTAGTGAAAAATGGTCTGCTGTGTAGACCAACTCATTTGGTCCAACAGCTCAAGAATACACTGTAAGATGTATAACTTGTTTTAAAAAGGAAGCTGTCTACCTAAATGGTTTTCTGTACATCTTTAGTTAATTCCAAAATCCAAATGCTAGAACCAGCAAAGGGACTCCAGGGGATCAGTGACATTCTCTGATGGACCTGAGGTCCATAAACCAATTACTACATTACAGTGAAATATTAAGAGTTATGACAGTTAAGCCATTAAAAAAGAAACATTTTTGTTTCTATGGATAAAGGGAAAAATCTAGGTTTCTCATCCTTCTGCTAAAGAATCACTGTCAAAACTCACAGTGATTTCAATTAAAATGAATTGGACCTTTTGGAGTATTTTCTTAACAATTTCTCTTTCTATGACTATACCATCTCTCTCCCTCTCTCTTTCAAATAAAATAGCTCCACTTCAAATACCTCCAATGAGGGCACCTGTTCACTATTGGATTAGGAAAGAGGAAAGTAGTTTCTAAATCTATTTAGGACATAAATATATTATAAATTAACATATTAGACTGCATCCAAGAAACAAAACCAATCATTGCACAGATAATTTGTGCAGGTGAACCTGTTAAGATTCATTGATCATGAAGGGAGTTGTCATATTCTGCAATAGCTTCAGCTTTCACATTGTTTTGAGATGTTGCCCCTTGTAGAATGTCTTTTACTATTATAGGCTTGAAGTGACCAAGGTCTGGAGTAGAATGGCAAATTCTATAGTCAAAGAAATTATTGTATTGTCCTGGCAGCTGAAAAAGCCTCCACTGATGCTGCAGATAAGAAATGCCTTACCACTCAGGAGCTGGTAGAAGACAGTTCATCTCTTTTGCTGGGAAAAATGGATTTTCAGATTACCTTTGCTCTAAATATTTCCAGTCATCTTCAGTATACCAACACAAGTACTCAACCTTCAATTGTTCTCTTATATTTCCCTATTATTAAGAATATATTTTAACTTAAATTTCGATTCACTGCTGATGTACTTTTAATATTCCTTTTTCTTCACTCTACACTTAAGATTAGTCCTCTCTTGGCTCCTGTCACACTGTTATCTCCTGGTTCTCCTTGTATCACCTTAATCATCCCTTCAGTATGTCCTATTCCACACGCATCTTCAAATTTCTATGAGAGTTTCCACTGAATTTGGTCCTTGATCTCTCTCTCTCCATCTCCATTTTATCTCCATGCAATCTCATCTGCAGACACAAATTCAAATATTATCTCTTAAGCTAGAACCCCCACCAATCTACCCTGCTCCTCCTGTCTAGATTACAGTCTTGGCTAGTCCTCCGACACCTTCTTGTGATTGATTAGCTCTTAGCTCATGTTCATATAGCTAAATAGAGTTCTTAATTTCCCCAAACCAAGTTTTACCTTTCCAAGTTAATATGGACAACACTAACTTCCAGTCTGTGATTCGGATCAATAACTGGAGGGGGGGGGGAGCTGGAGCTCTCATTAGGTTGTTACATCTACACTTTGTCCAAGTCTAGTGTTTCCTTGTGCATAGCATGTCTTAGATATTGTTTCTCCTATCATACACATAGCTTAAGTTCTCATGCAGATGTCTATCTTCTCAACTACTGCAGCATCTTCTTTTGCCATTCAGAACAATACTTGAAAATATTATTGTCCTAGTCTGTTTCAAGATATGAGCATTGAGTGACCATGTCATCTCTTTTCAGATTCTTCCACTTGCTCTTTTCTCTATTACATCAGACAAAATACTGTCTCCTCTCCAGGCTCATCATACCCTTACCCATTCTATCTATCATTTTGTGTTCAGTATGGACATATTGACCTGTTCCAGTTGCCTCATAGTTTAGATCTCTACCACCCATTTGTTAAGTTTTCAACCATCCTTTGTTGATGCTCGTGCTCAAGAATGGCTCCCCATAGACATTTATAAGAGGGAACACAAAGGCTTACTCAGGCCCAATGGTGGGGGAGGAGAGAGGACTGTGACAGTGAGCCAGGGGGCAGCTGTCACAGCCAGCTAAGCCAGCTGTGTGGTGTCAGAGCAGCAGGTGTGCAGCCTGTCCTTTAATTAAGAGGGTAAATCCCCACTGTGTGGCTGTGGAAAGCCACATGACAGAAAGGGGGTGGGGCAGGGCTTAGTGGCGTATAAATCCAGGGCCTGAGCCAGAGCAGGAGTCATACCCTGAGTGAGGGAGAGGAGCTCACCAGGAAAGCTGACTGCAGGAAGTCATGGATAAGGATACCCAAGCTGCCCACATGGGTGAGAGCGAGTCTAGCGCAG
>NW_017728992.1:97398011-97414237 GCF_001723915.1 Gavialis gangeticus
GAGGAGCTCACCAGGAAAGCTGACTGCAGGAAGTCATGGATAAGGATACCCAAGCTGCCCACATGGGTGAGAGTGAGTCTAGCGCAGGGAATCATAGTTTGTGGTAGGATACTGACTGAGTAGGAAAGAACTTTGTGAAAGTAGTTTGCTTATATGTTTGTTGTGCTGGTGTTTATGTCTGTTGAGAACTAGTGAACTGGAAGTAGCTGTAGTGGCAGAGGTGGCCATGAGTGATATACCTTGCAGGCAGCTTCTCCTGGAGGCCTGGAGAGCTGAATAGGTTGAAGCTCAGACAAGGGTCAGGGCCTGAGGGGCCTAGTGTTAGTCTGGGGCAGAAAAAGAAAGCGAGATGGGAGCGAAGGTTGGACAGGACTAAGGTAGCCATCAAGGGGTGCTATGGCAACTTTAGGGCATATCCGGTCACATCAAAGCTAACATGTTCTTTTTCCAAGATCCCCTCAAAAATCTGCATAAAGTAGCATATGAATCCTGAGTTATAATGCATTATGGAAGTCCTGTACATGAGAACATGATCATAGAAGAGGTAACCTACAACTCATGGATGCCATGTGTTGCTGTTTCCAAAGTGACCTTTTTCAGGTGTTCAGGTTTTCAGGGAGGAAAAAAAAGGTGTGTGTGTGTGTGGGGGGGGAGATTCCCCTACAAAAAGCAGACTTTTTTGTTGAAAATAAAGTTTTGTTGAAAACACCATATTCCACTGAGCAGAAAGTTTTGACTGAAAGTTTTCAACCAATCCTAAAAAAAAATTGGTGAAAGTAAGATGACTACTTTAAAATGAAAAGCTACATCACCTGGAAAAAATCGTAGAAAACATGCTGACAGTATTAGCACATCAAAAACATTGTGATTTATGGATGAAAATTATGAGGAGAAAATCCATTAAAAATTACCAAGACCCCCTACCCTTTTTGAAATACCCCCTACAGTTTTGTTGAAATGTCTTAATTCTTCTGCCCTATCCTAATTTTAAGACAGAAATGAGAGGGTTAATAGATTATATCACTCTTCACTAAATAGATTAAGATAGAGTTCATCCAAATTTTTCATTTGAAATGAAGTACTTAAGAGCTATTCAGAAAGGATGGTGGAGTTGCCCATGCTGACAGTTTCTTCTGAAAGAGAAGAACTGAAAAAAACCCAGAGAACTTTAGAAATATAAATCAGAAGTGACATATTATTTTGATCTTTATCACTTCTTAGAAAAAGCTCTGGGGAGAACTAATGTGAAAGTACCATCCTGTTGCAAAGCTGTGAAATCCAGGGACAGAATAGAATTTGGCCACTTTGTTGCATATAGTATAGTCAAGGGTTTTCAATCTGGGAAATTTTTTTTGATAATTTGCAAACTTTTTCCTAACAAACATTTTACTGACTTACGCTTTAAATAATGTAAATGTAAATCTTCTGCCAGGCCCTGACCTGCTATTAGACCCCAGTTACAAGCACTGGGTTCAAATTTAGGAGGTTAACACCAAGCATAATAAAATAGCTTAAAAGTTTAGTTGTCAGTAAAAAGTTTCTAGTAAAAAAATTATTAAGTTGGCACCACTACTTGACTATGGCAATGGTTTTGTATCATGCTGCCCCCACCCCAGGGGTCTCCTACTCACCCCTATATCCTGATGCCCAGTACTGCACCCTGCAACATACTGCCCCCCAACCTGCCACTCAGCCTTACTCCCATGGATCCTGTTTCTCCCCACTTCCACCTAGCATGAAGCAACAAAGAAGCCTACTTGCAAGCCAGTGGTATTACAGAACTCGATGCACCAGCAGCAGGAGCATCTGGCTGGTGGGGAAGAGGTCAACAAAGCTCTGAGAGATGACTTCCTGCAGGGTGTTGTGCTCCTGCTTGGACACTAAGTGGCACTGCTGTACTCTGTCAAGCTTCTGCTGTCCAGCTTCTTTCCAAGAGGGATCTCCAATCAAGCAGACTGGTAGCTTTGTATTTTTACAGATGGCTCGAATTTACAGAATTTATAGACAGACATTTTTAGCCTGATCTTTTTACTGACTGTTCATAAATGTATGGATAATTGGCAATCCTGCAGATTGTTAAATGATGGAATTTCTACCACATTACCAAATGTGGTCAAAAAGGTATTCTGGTCCTGTGACTGAGGCTTGGGAGTGAGAATAAAGCCATCTTCATTCTACTTCCAACTCTTCTGGATGTATAATCTTTGGCCTTAGTGTCTCTTTGTGTCATTTTCTCCCACACACTGACATTTGCTACCCTATTTCATTGTTGGGAAGCTTGATTTGCAAAATGTTTGTAAATGGAAATTTACAATACAAGAATAGCTGTATGGCATAGCTGTGCCAATATAAGTACAGAAGATGAAATTCTTATGAATTTACTGAGTCTATTTCAGTATTGGCTTATGAAATCTGATAATATTACATACTCCAGCAAGATTACCTAAGGGGTTGTCTTTATCAGTTAAGATGAAAGGCTATTTTTGATTAAAGATAAAACCATATAACATGCTGAAATCTGAGAAGAATATAACCGTTTAAATCAACTCATCTTTCTAGAACCATATTATTTAAGTGTAACAGCAACATCTTTAAAAAGAATGTGTGAGACGCGTGATTTTAGCTCATGAAGGATATCAGCTTGTAACTTCAACTGATGTACATTTCTCTCTTGCATCTTATACATCCTTGAGTGACTGTTTATTGCCTGAAAAGAGAACGTAGAAATATTGCTAAGGAAACAAATAATCATTACAGAGTAAGCCTACTTCTGCTAAAGTAAACTAGAAACCCGTATCATTACAGATTGGCCGGCATGTTAAGTGGACTATCAAACAAAGATATCCTGTTGTTATCAGTTCAAACATAGAAAATAAAAAAAAGGGAGGAAAAAACAGAAATACTCAAAACAAAACATACAGGAAAATGGCTGTTAATGGTACAGACAAGCTTCTTTGGGTGAATCTGATATCTTTTATTAGGCCAACTGAAATATTTGGAAAAAAAATTTTAAGCAAGCTTTCGAGTTCAAAAACCCTTTGTCAGGCTGAGCAAGTTTCTGCAGTTGGTGTGTGCTCTTCCTGGATGGAATGACAAGTAAAGAAGCCAGAGGCTGGGCTGGTATGCATACAAGATAGGCAGTCAGTGAAGATGTAGATTGAGGAGACAGTGGGTGAGAGACAGGCTGGGTGGTGGGGAGAGAAGGAGGAAGAATAGTGGAGAGGTATACCTGGGGAGTCTGATGTCAGGCAGGTTTTTAATGCGTCATAAATTGAATGTCTATATTTAATCCATGATTTTTACTGTCCAGGAGGCTGATGAAGTGGAGTTCATAGGCTTATCTCTGGGAAGTGTTTTGTAAGTTTCCTTTGAGGATTAGAACTGAGAGATTGGAGAGAGAGTGGTTTTCTTGTGAAAAATGTGCCCCGACGGGTAATTGGGTATTCCTGTCTTTGATAGATTTCCAGTGTGCGTTCATTCTGGTGCGCAGTTGTTGTTTGGTCTCTCCTACGTATTTTCCATCAGGGCATTTGGTGCACTGGATGAGATAAATTACATTTCTGGAGGTGCAGCTGTAAGATCTGGGAATGCTGATGGCTCTGTTGTGGGGTGTAGTAATTGTGGGGGTGGTGGAGATTTGTTGGCAGATTTTGCATTTCTTGTCATGGCATGGTCTGGATCCATTTGGTGTGTTCTGGGCCTGAGGAAGTTTGCTTTTGGTGATGAGGTTAGTGAGGTCTGGTGCTTGTTTGGAGGCTAGGATGGGTGGCTCTGGGAAGATCTCTTTAAGAATAGGGTCTATTTCTAGTATGGGTTGCGATTGTTTGAGGATTTTCCGTATGGGTTTTTGGGAGGGGTGATATGTCATAACCAGCGGTGTGCAAGTCGTGGGGGGTTTCCTTCTGTACTGCAGGAATTCTTCACGTTGTATCCGGGTGGCTCTTTCAAACATGTGATCTCTCTTTCTGGAGGAGTGTCCCTGTTGGGTGAAAGCCTTTTTAAGATTGGTGAGGTGGCAATCCTGAGTGTTCTCTTCAGTGCAAATTCAGTGGTATCTGAGGGCTTGGCTGTATATCACAGCTTTTTTGGTGTGTTTAGGGTGATTGCTGGTTCTGTGCAGATATGTATGTTGGTCTGTGGGTTTCTTGTATAACGTGGTCTGCATTTTATCATTCTGGATACTGATCATTGTGTCTAAAAAAGGAGATGTTGGTGCTGGAGTATTCTAGAGAAAGTCGGATAGAGGGATGGTGATTGAGTTCCATCAGAAATTCAACAATCAGAGATTGCAGGCTTTCAGTCTATTGCATAACTTCCTTAGCCTGACAGAGGGTTTTTGAACCCAAAAGCTTGCTTAAATTTTTTTTTCCAACTATTTCAGTTGGTCTAATAAAAGATACCAGATTCACCCAAAGAACCTTGTCTGCCTATGTCCTTAGACCAACATGGCTACAACCTACACCCCTGTTAATGGTACACAGCTGCTTGTGTGCTTCCTTACCTTATAGGTCAAGAAAGTCATAAATATACAACAACTAGTGTTAACAATGTGTTTGAGGAAACACAATAGGCATGAGGTAGAAATGCTGTTTTGTTTTTTTCTGAGGTATACTGAACTATTTTAAAAGTAGGAACTAATCCTATTTCCCCATTGTGCACGGACAGAAGATCAATATGGACTCCTTACTGTTCAGAAAAACTAAAGCCTTTTTCCTTCCACCCAAATCTTTTGAAACCCTTTTGCACCAAAAAGACTATGGACAGTTATTTTTTATAAGGAGGAATTTGAAAAGAATATTCACAGGACACTACAACCTTAAGTAAATTAACATTTCTAATTAGACCTAGATTTTTTACTAAAGTGGAAAACTATAGACCCTTTTTGTTTTTTAAGAGTCTTTGGTATGTCTTTTAGTATGCATTGGATGAGTCAAACTGGATTGCCAGTTGAATTAATCATGTTTAACATTCACCAGTCCATGACAGAAATTATTGCAAAAAAATGTCTATTAATATGCAAATGAGACTCCTATTGCTGTAAGCATCATGCTATAATTACTCAGCTGTTTCTCAGGTGTGATTTATTGAATCAGCAATTTACGAAGATGGAGTGGCATAACCTAATTTACTCATGTAGATTCATTAATGTTTAAGGAATATAAATATGGTTCCTGTCACTTTTGTGATAGCATGTGTTAGCACTACAACCTGATATGGCTCATTTAATTCAGCTATGCAAATTCACCTAGAACATGTTTCAGGATCAGCAGCTTTTCAACAAATGCATTTCTGAAATATTTGCTGCTGTATTCCTGCTCACAGCTGAAACATTTAGCTAAAAGAAAAACTATGAGGAAGCAGCAAACAGCTGTTGCTGGTGCCAAATGAAAGGTGAATGACTGGATTAATTTGGTAATACAAACTTCTGGTAATGAGAGAACGTCTGATTGCATTCCTAGCTATTGTACCATAATTGTAAAGCTGAAAGAAACCATGGTTAATATACTCTATGTACTCAATAGAAAAAAAAAGTTTAAAATAATTGCAGTGTGATTTTTCTTGATGTATAATATTTGATGGGTCTGAATATGGAAACATGCTAACATTATACAAAGTAAGGGAAATATGCAACCTAGCTTTAATTTTGACCTTGCAATTGCTCTGCCCTGCTTAACGTTTCTGTCGAGTCAAATGGGAGCTAGAATTCAAATTAAAGTATAGGACCAGACTCTCAAAAATATTCATTTTAAAGTCATTAATATTCTTTTGTTTCCAGGACACTATTCCATTTCAGAATCCTTTACCCCTATTTCACTCAGCTCATTTGTACTGTGCCTTAACAAAAACTGTTTAGCACATCCTCCAGTTCTCTCCCACGTGTCAAAAATCTTTGCTGTAATAATCCATTTGGGTAGTTATCTTTTTTTTTTTTGTCAGGATTAGCAACTCTGTTTTTCCTTGAAGCTCACCAGGTAGAATTTTCTCTAAGGTCTCTCTAATGGTATAGATTGGGTTGTTACAGAGACCCTGGATCCTAAGGGGCAAGGTTGCTTGCATATATAGTTACTAGTGTTAGATTGCAGGCTTCCTAGCACAATAGTCATGTCTTCACATTTGTCTGCAAAGCATCTTTCTGAGTTTTATTCTATACTAGCAAATAGCTTGTTGCCTAAAATACAAAGCACTTAAGTCTCACTGTAAATGCTTTTGCTTCAGCGACACCACACATGCTTAAATTTAAGCATGCCTATAAGCCTTTGCTGGATCAACTGAAGTCACTGATTAGCCCACCTGTACATTGGTACCATTCAGTCTGGGGAGTCAGAAACGATACTAGCCACATCACCCCTTTGTATTAGCTTCAGAAACTGGCATGCATTAATCATGCTAGCCTGATTTAGGCTGCAGCGGACCTCTTACCTCGATCTATGGTCAAACAGACTACTCACCATAGGCAAGGGAGGGCCGAATTTGGCCTTAATATAAAAGATAAAAAAACACCATCTAACAATACAAATATATAATACATATTAGTGTTATTGCTGTTGTAAAATGTTGTCAATGCTACAGAATATGTAAGGCTTTTTAAAAGTGGATAACTAGATATCATGTAACATCTTGAACCTTAAGGCTAGAGAATAATTATTCATTCTTCCCTATTAAAATATTTTTAAAACTCTGGCTTAGCCCAGGAGACAGAAGTAGCAGTATTCATTATTACATATGTGCAGCAAGATTTCTTTTTTTAAATGCATCATTAAATGACTAGCTGATCTTGGAATCTAGTTTCACTGTGTTGAGAAAGTGATAACTTGATGTTTAGCCATGTATAATGTGCTCTGCCCCCATAAAGCAAGTCAGAGGAAGATTACAGCAACTCAGTTTATAGTGTACATCAGAAGATATAACCATCAAGGGCATATCATAACCAAGGGGCCATCAAAAATGTAATGATTCCTCAACTACATATGCAGTTTTATAAAGCAGATGCAGAGAATACAGACACTGATGCTCAAGCATGCCTTATGCAAAGAGGAGCAACTCTTATTTAAACTTTGGTGTTATTTAGACTCTGTGATAGTTGGAAACAAGAATGAGAAGCACAGAAGAAAAGGAGAATATTTTACAGAACTATAATTTTTCTCTTTAGGTAGGAAATGAGGAAATGGAAGCAGCCACAGTTTCAAGTCACTAAATGACGCAATAAAGCAATAATGTAGTTGGTTTGTTTAGGGGTGGGAAGTGAGTGGGGGAAGAGGATGCTAAGAAGAACTGATTAGTCATTTTACCCTAGCAAGGTATTCTGGGAGAACTGGACAGCTGTACAATAGACCATGAAACCAAAAAAGGTGAGACTTCATTTGAAGACTTGCCAAGAGAGCTATATGAATATACATGTGCTTTAGCCATGTAAGCTACTATAAGGCCAGTGAGAAACAGGAAGTGTCCATAAACTGCTTTAAGTTCAGTTCACACTCCTCCAACCAGTTGTTCATGCCTGTAGAGAACCTAATCTGTAAGAGCTTTTCACAAGCATCAGTTCTGTTTGTAAAGGGACTCATAGAAGATAATTCTGATCAGTTAGAACTTCAGGCATTCAAAGGGGCAGACCTCCTAAAGACTGTGGGCTTTGAGTGGTTGGGGAACACCATACTACGTTCTTACCCCTTGCACTAGTGATACTTTACAGAAGTATTATCTTGTAGTTAGGATAGGACTCTTAGATTATGCTCCCAGCTCTGACACTGACTCACCTTGGGATCTTTGTGCTTCCCTATCTCAATGTGCAAATGTAATGCTGTCATATTACATTCTCTCCTCTCCACAAGTTTGGCGGGGGGGAATAGAACTGCATATTTCTTCCTGTTATCTTCATCCAAAAGCCATTTGTCACAGAGCAAAAGTTAAGACATGCTTTTGACAAAAAAAAATCAGGAATTCGGAAACAAGTCACAAAATAAGACCTTCATTTAAAAATGGGAAGGTGACTTTCTTCTGCGTGAATATAACAATGTCATTTTTCTGGAAGGAGACTTGCAGAACCTACCATTCAAGGTACCAATTCTCTTGTTTATGTATGATCATAAATTCTTCAGATCTTACATTAACCTACACCAGCAGCCCTCTGTAAGGGCTATGGCCTTTCTATCCCCCCATGAGTTGAAGGCATACAGAAGAGAAAAGAGGTTGGCCAGAATGTCTGTTCTTGACTTTCACGGACATTGAGACTCACAAACCAACTTGCTCTCTGCCTTTGGAAGATGGAGAAGCAAATTCCGGCCTGATTTCTCCCTAATTCCCTCTTATCCAACATATCAGGTGATTGTTGCTTTGATTGTCACAGCCGGCCATTGTGCACCCAGGCAGCATGCAAATTTTCATTAGAGAATAGTTACATTCTGAATTGTAGAACCAAATTAAAATAAGGTCGGAAGGGTTGACTGGAAGTGCTTGCTGGAACAGATGATTGTGGAATCTCCATCCCAGAAAGTCATCCTCATGCTTAGAAATGTTTTCTTAATATCTAACCTAAATCTGCCTGATTGCAATTAAACCCACTTACAGAGAGGAAAAATGGATCATCAGCCTGTATAGCAATATTTTTTGATTGGAAAACTATTATTAAATGCCCCCTCAGACTTCTTTTCTCTAGACTCAAAACTCCTAATTCTTTCCTACCTTTACTCCCTCTAATAATCAGACCTTGGAGAAACCCACTTGTCAGTTTGACATTGACCTATTGATGATTACTTTTTGAGTAAGATTATCCAATGGGTTACACACCCACCTTCTAGTCTAGACCTTATTTCCTTATCTTATTTACAAGCATGTTGTAAAAGACAGGGTCAGTGCCTTACTAAACTTGAGATCTCACACCCATAGCTTCTGCCTATGCAAAACAACCATCACATTGTTAAAGAAGGAAATCAGGTAGACAGGGCTTAATCTACTTTCATAAATCTATGACAATTATTATTAATCACCTTTTCATGTTGTAGGAGGTTGCAAAACCTTCTTACTATTAATGATATAGATCAGTATTTTTTCAGATATCAACATCTGACTGAACAATCTAATTCTAATTGCAACTGTTCATTTTTTACTCTTGGGTGAATCTCATCATGCTCTGATTTGAAAATATAGTTTATCTTAGTTATCCCTCATTTGTTTTTTTTCCTCTGTTCTAGACTGAATACCAACTCCTGGTCTTTGATGCCAACTATATTCTTCATCTGATAGTTCACCTTTTCTATAAAAACAAGGAAAAAAGGCACTAAAGACTTCATCCTTCTCTGCATCATCAATTATTAGCTGACTTCCTGCTCAATAAGAGAATTACACTGTCCTTGGTCACTTTCTTATTTCTAATATGTTTATAGAATGTATCTTATTGATTTTTATATCCCTTGCTAGCTGTATTTCAATTTATGCTCTTGTTTTCCTGATTTTGTTCCTCCATATTTGTGCTACACTCTTAGATATATCCTCATTAATATAGATAAGTTTCCATTTTCTGTAGGATTCTTTCGAGTTTCATGTAATTGTTTAAGCTTTTGGTTTTTCCCAGTGATGCCCAACCTTTTCACTCTGTGGGCCACATAGGCAGTACCAAGTCCACCTCCATGGGCTGGATCCAGCTGGTGGGCCCAAACCAGCTACAGGACATTGCACAGCCCAACCCTGATCTCTCTGCCTGGGGCAGGGGTGGGCAGCAGTGCTGCCCTGATCTGAAGGTGCAGGGGTTGGGGGAGGAGCAGCCCAAACCGTATTCAGATGAGCTGGGGGGGGCAGCCCAGCCCTGATCTTGCTGCACAGGTAATGTCCTGGATGAGGCTGGATCCAGTTGTGTGGAGCTTCCACCACTCCCTGCTGCCAATTTTTTGATCTGTGGTGGTTCCCACAGACCAGATGTCACGGCTTCATGGGCCGGAGGTTGAGCACCTCTGACTAAGCCAACAAGATCTTTTGCTACACTTCATATCACCATTCATAATGGGATAACATGATCCTGTGCTTTTAATATGAACTCTTTAAGGAACAACAAACTCATCCTTTCCTTAGGCTTGGGATCCTGCCTACCAATTCTGAGTTTGTTAAAGCCTTCTTTTCTGAAGTCCAAAGTTTTGATTCTGCTATTCTGTTTTCTACCTTTCCTTAATATCATGGACTCTGTTATTTCTATTGTTCTCACCCAAATTGCCTTCCACCTTCAATTTCTCTACCAATTCCTATCAGTTGCTATACAGTAAATCAGAAAGAGCGTCCTTTCTGGTTGGTTTCTCTGCTATCTGAATAAAAATATAGTTTAAAAAAAACCCAACAAAAATCTTGTTGCCTTGTGGGTCTACCCTCTCCATAAAAATCATGGTAATGAATGTCCCCCATAACCATCAGGTGTGATTTAAATGTTTCAGAAAGCTTTTTAAAATAAGCCTTGGTTAACTCCTTCTGGGTTGGTGGTCCATCATAGACACTCACCAGGACATCTCCCTGTCTGATTTCTCACTTCAATCAGAGGCTTTTAACAGCTCTGCCTGCTGCTTCAGTTTTTGGACCTCAAAATAGGTGCGTATATCTAATATGCAAGGCAGTAGCTGCTCCTTTTTCCCCCTCCTACCTTTCCTTCCTGAACCAGCTGTACCACTATACCAGTTTCATGAACTATCCCAAGATCAGACTTCTGCGTTTGTGCTAGGACTTTCAGGTCTTATAATTTATTTTCTATATTTTTTGCATTAGTAAATGTTTGTCATCAGATTCCTGCAGCATTATGACACAAAGCACCAGAATCTACAACACACCAAGGACCTTTGCATTGCCCTGATGGTACAAAAGGATACCAAATCCATCTGAGATGTACAGAAGCCTCTAGAATGAGAATGTTTGGCTGCTGCAATGTTAGCACAGCTACCCTCACCTACTTCTCACTCAGTGCAGAGGTTGTGTCATATCACGCTTAGCAGTAGAGCTCTTTCCAGTAATCTACACAACAATGTGAATTGCTCAAAATTATGAAGAGAGTTGAGCTGTCTCCAGGTTTTATGAGGACCTCAGGAGCATGGTGGTGGCTGAAATCTACATGTGCAGTTGAGGATGAGAAGCAGCATTGTACTTTATAGTATATTACCTCTTTTATTGTATGGACCAGATTTTGAAAATCCAAAAAGATTTTACTAAAGTTACTCTAAAATCACATTTTTATTTCTCTAAGTCTGGGTAATGTTTTTATTTTTTTTCCCTGTAGCATTATGTTCACTGAAATGCATCATATCTGCTTATTCTACCATCAGTTGGCAGGGAGGGAGTGAATTTATCACTCCCAAGAAATGTCCTTTTAGTTTTAGTTTCCAGAAATGATTCCATTCTGTTATGAGATCACTGGCCTAGGCAGATGGCAAGTACTGGTGATCATACTGTGCAGTTCTGAAAAAAGCATCTGCAAACAGAAGCTTTTGAACCCTCCAAATTAGTCTCAGATATGCAGCCTGCCACAAATGGCAAATTAAGAAAATAAAGGGTAATTCAACATCCAAATAATGAGAGCCCTAGAGAGGTGAATCCAGCCAATTTAAACCAAGATAGGAATGTCAGGGACAGTTGTAATATTTTTGGGGACATTTTAATATTGCATAGGAATATAAAATGTCTCTAATACCTTCCTTTTAATTGTAAAACTGTGAAAGTGGCAGAAAAATAGTCATTTTACCCCAATAACAAGGGTGAATAATGAGAATCCTTTCTACTTTTTGAACAAATGTCACAATTAATGTTACCATTGTCAGCACCTATTATTAAAAGTCTTTTTGTAAAAGAGGAAAAGGAGGTAGAATGAGGTTTCAGTGATACTATAATAGTAAGCAAGCAGAGCCAAAATCATAACCAAAACAACACAAACTGCTATTACTTAGACCACTCTCAAAAGCCCTTTCCTCCCTTTCCAACAGTAAATCTAAACAAGAGCAGCAGTTTGGTCTATATGCATATAATCCTTCAGTGTCTCATTTCTGTTGTAAATCATCATGGATCCGGATTTTCCATTCACCATGGAAAAAATGTGGAAACACATGGATTTTCTCCTTTTAAAGGAGAAAAACACGGGAAACAGTGGGTTTCCACTTGTGGGCTATCAAAGTTCCAACCTGCAGGGTGCTGCTTGGGGCTGAAGGGAGTGGGAGGAGGGGGAGTGGGAAATCATCAGGCAGAGGGCGCCATGTGCATATGTGTGTGCACACATGCACGTAAAAACCAGGCAGCATAGAAAGCAGAAGGTAAATCTGCTCCCTCCAGGTAAATCTGGGGGGGTGGAGGCAGACTGAGGTCCCCATGGTGAAGGAGAGAAGGAGGGAATGGGGCAGGGCTGGGGGCACTGCCCAGCCAGGGCAGTGCATGAGGCCTGGGCCTGTGGCAGTAATGCATGGGTGCAGATCCTGGCCAGGGAATGGAACAGAGCCATGGGCAGCTTGTCCAGGCGATGGGGTGTGGGGGTTGGTTCCCTGCCACTGTATGCACTCCTGGGAGGGAATGGAGGGGATAGGCCCCCCATATTTTTGTACAGGACAAGGGTAGATGTGGGCTGTCTACTGCAGGCTTAGGTATCCCCACCCAGTAGCCCTCCCCCAAGGGGCCTGCATGACCCAGCAGGTGGGACCCAGTGCAGGAAGGCAGAGTGGGGTGGAGAGGCTTGGTGCCATCACTGAGCTCCATGCTGGTCATGCTGCCATAGCAAGATGCCTGTTGCCTGCATGGCAGCAGTGGGGGCAAAACATTGTGCTGCCACCCCCACTGCTGCCAGATGGGTAGAGGGCACTTCAACCATGGTGGCACAGCCAGCATGAGCCTCCCCACCCTTCCACACTGGTCCTGCCCACTGGGCCACAGAGGTCCCCAGGTAGGAAGGCAGCAGGATAGTGGGCCCTGACCCCTGATGCTGGAAGGGGGCTGCAGGCCCTGGCCCTGGCCCTGACCCCTGGTCCCATAGCCCTGGCATCTGGGCAACCCCTCTGGCAGGACTTGGGGGGCAGAGGGCTACAGGTCATGAGTGAGGGGCATGTGAGGTCCTTTAAGCAAGCCTAAGGGGGTGGCAGGCTGTGGGAGGGGTGTGAGGAGCCTTAGCTGGGCCAAGCAGGCCTGTGGTTTGAGAGTGAGGGGCAACAGCATAGGCAGGGGCAGGGCACTGGATTATCAGGGTTGCTCAGTTCCACAAAGCAGCAGAGGGGACAGATGCAGCTGGTCTTGCATCCTGGTGAGTGAAGCAGGGAGAGAGAGCTCTGATTTTCCATGAAAAAAAATCAGATGCCAAAATATAGCTCTTTAAAATTTATTTTATTATAATGATTGAGGCACTGGTAGGTTTCTAAATTGCTTTAAGATTTTAAATATATCAATAAAATATTGAGAGAGGAGAAAGGAGAGGAATTTCATTTTAAATTGCAGAAAAATGTGGATTTGGGGGACTTCAATTAGAGAATTTGTGATTTTGTTATCAGAGAATTTGGGATTTTAAACAGAGAAAACCAGGATTGCTGTAAGTCATGCACAGCTAGGAACAACACACTAGGAGCAATGGACTCAAACTTCAGCAGAGGAAATTTAGACTGAAGATTAGGAGGACATTTCTGATTATGAGGATAGTCAGGCATTGGAACAGGCTGCCTAGAAAAGTCATAGAATCTCCATCTGTAGCAGTACTGGGGCCACAGTCATGGCCACGATTCCCCTTAGTAGCCACATAGCTCCTGCCCTGCTCCAACACCTAAGGTACTCTCTCTCTTTTCTTGTCTGCCTCACCTTTGATGTAATAATTGGGATGTGAAGCAGGAAGCTACCCCCAGGGTCGCTGAGTGAACTTCTATCTGTGTGTTACCAGCAGGTCCTTCTCAAACCCCACTACACACAGTCTTATTCCCAGTGGCAGCGCATAGGGGGTGCATGGGGGTGCACATGTACCATCTGAGAGTGCTGGTGCACCCCCTGACAGCCAGCGCTCCCCACTTAGGCAATGGGCGGGGGGGGCAGGCAGAAGCACCGACGTTCCCCCTGCGAGCACCAGCCGGGGAGTGGAGGTGCCAGGAGAAGCACCGCTGGTACTTCTAGGAGCATCGCCTGTACTTCTGGGTCAGCAAGATTGGCTGCTGGGGGGCAGGCAGGATCACATGCCCCCTTTGACTCAAGAGGCACCAGTTGCCCATGCTTATCCCTTACATAAAGTGGGCCCTCCTGGCCTGTTCATGCCCCCAGGACACCTGTTGTGTATATGGGCTATTTGTGGCCTCTGATTTCCCCTGTAGCCATACCCATGCCTCAAAGGTGTTCCCAATCATCACTTAGGTGGGCACTTTGCCCCTACAAATTACCAAGCTACTTCAGTCTTCCAATCCCTTTGCTCTGGCTGGTCCCTTTAGCCTAGACACACTTCACCAGGCCTCTTGGACCCCAGCCCTAGTCTCACCCATCCTGGTCAGTGGGCCCCTGGTCTGGTCTCTCCATCTTTCTCAGACATTAAAACTCTAACCCCATCTCCCATCTCTCTTCTTGCTTCTCAGATGCTGCCTATCCGTGTCTTAATCCTGGCCCTCAGCAGGACTCAACTACTCATGTGGCCCTTGGGTGCTACTGAGTCCTTCACCTCCCCTTCATTCTCAACTTGGACCACCAGTATAACTTAAAATGCAAATGGAAAGCAACCATTTAACACAAGCCTTCCTATCTGGACAAACAAAAGGAAAAAGTATATTACTGCTTTAAAAGACACCCCTCCCCCGCTCTCTAGGGTAAGCAAACAAATAACCTGGCAGCCCTCACCCCTGGGTTCTCACATCTCTGCAAGCTCTCAGCTCCTTGCTTGCAGTCCTGAGTGCAGCAGGACCTCCAGCATTAGCTATATCCCTTGTTGCAGAGCTCTTTGGCTTGCAAGGCCCAATTACCTGCTTTCTCTCAGACACTGTCTTTATGTATCTCTTCAGACCTGCCCATGGTTTGAATTACACTTTGACTCTTGGCAGGGTGGCAGGGAGGGGTCTCCAAAAAACCTGGACTGCCCATCATGATACCTTAATAAAATCCCCTAGAAATCTGACCTCCCCACCCCCCCAGGTTATGATTTTAAAATTTTACAGGGGGCTCTTGTCTCTCATAGGAGGGGGGTGCCCAGCCCACCTGAGCTCTCCCATAATTCAAACCCTGGACCTGCCCCTTCTGGTCAGGTGACTCTACAGCCATACCAGTTTCCCCCTTCTGGGTCTGATGATGAATCTGCTTTTTCTGCTAGGGCTTTACTCTGCTGCCTAGAAGCTTGCCTTGGCATAGTTTACTGCACTGCAGCTCTTTCCTAGGCTAAGTACTTCTCCTAGTAGAAGCCTCCTCTGTGTGGCAACTATTCTGCTTGTTTTCTGGTAGCCAGCACCCTAGTCATTAGCCTTCTTTCAAACTACCAGCCTCATGCAGCTAGCTCAGCTTGCTCCAGTTTCCTCTTATAGTAACTGGAGCCCTCTGGCTCCCTGTTGCATCATCCCTGGAAGTTTTCAAGAGCAGATTAGACAGACTCTTGGCTGGGATGGTTTAGTCAGAGGTGATTCTGCCTTGACCAGGGGCTGAACTAGATGCCCTTGTGAGGTCCTGTCAGCTATACTTTTCTATGATCATCTGAACTATGAAAGTTGGTTGGAAAATGCTAACATTCAAACTTAGTGGCATAATGCATTTACTTTGGACACCATTAAGTAACCAAATGCACAACAAGATAGAATTAATCTCTGTTTTCCACTTGGTATTACAAACTGCCCACCAAAATCTGAGATACTTATTTCATAGATTTCATAGACATTAGAGCTGGAAGGGACCTCAGAAGATCATTGAGTCCAGCCCCCCACCCAAAGGGCAGGAAGTCAGCTGAGGTCATAGGATCCCAGCAAGATAAGTGTCTATTTACTCTTGAAGGTGTTCAATGTAGGTGCTTAAACCACCTCCAATTGCAGGCTGTTCCAGACCTTGGGGGCTCGGACAGTAAAGAAATTCTTCCTTATGTCCAGCCTGAAATGGTCTTGCAGTAGTTTATAACTGTTCAACCTCGTCATCCCTTGGGGCACTCTGGTGAACAAACATTCCCCCAGAAACTGGTGGTCACCCCTGGTAAACTTATAGGTGGCCATCAGATCACCCCTGAGCCTGTGCTTTTCCAGGCTAAATTGCTCCATGGCTCTCAGCCTGTCATTGTAAGGTCTGTTTTC
>NW_017728992.1:97414601-97423859 GCF_001723915.1 Gavialis gangeticus
TAAGAATGCTGCAGGTTTTTCCTCCCAAGGTGGAGAACCTTGCATTTTTCAGTGTTAAACACCATCAGGTTCTCATCTGCCCATTTGCTGAGCCTGTCCAGGTCAGCCTGGATCATCTGCCTGCCTTCTGGCATGGATGCTTTGCCCCAAAGTTTGGTGTCATCAGCGAACTTGGCCAGTCCACTTCTGACTCCAATGTCCACATCATTAATGAAGATGTTGAACAATATGGGTCCAAGGACAGAGCCTTGGGGGACCCCACTGGTCACAGGGCACCATGATGATTGACTTCCATCAATATATTTATCATATCCTGCTCTGCAACACACAGGCATAGTTCAAGGATAGCTGAATTCCACAGATAAGTACCATGGAAAGAAACCCTTTTACATGTTCTCAACTTTTTGCTTTTCTTGATGTAGTGTCTCAAATTATATTGATACTTTCACAGGGCACTAAGATGCCTGCTCTTTAAGGGCTGAAACTGCTAGGGAGCAAACCCTAGCAGTCAGTCAGGAACCTCTCAGCTGCAAGTTACCAGGGCAGCAAGAATGATGGCATTGGCCCACACCTGCAGGTGGTCAGCTGGCTGGGAAGAGGCAGGGCCTGGGGCATATATAAACCCCAGAGCTGGGACCAGAGTGGCAGTTCTCTGCCCACAGCTAAGGGGGAAGGAGCTCTCCTAGAGGGAGCTAAGTGAAGAGGTTTGACAGCCCGTCTCCTGCTTCTGGTAAGGTTAAGGGACTTCAAGAGCTCACTGAACCCTGGCCTACAAGGCATGTTGTGCTGGGGAAAGGGTGATTCATTTAAAGGGGCAGAGCGCACCCTGAGCTGCTTGCATTATGTTACAGCCCAGGGGCTTGTATTTTGATTTCTGTTTGTAAACCGGAGGATCGGGCTGAGGCTATTAGGGAAGGAGGAGGCCTCATTGGGGGCCCGCTACAGAGTGGGGACCCCAGTGCCAGTGTGGGTGCAGTATTTGGGGTGAACAGACCCCAGCACTGAGGGGCGCAGAGAGAGAGAGACAGGGTTGCGGAGAGCCCAGGAAACAGCCAGAGGCCAAGTCAAACTAAGGCCTCAGAGGGAAACTGTGTGAATGCCATCTGTGAGGCTTGGGGCATGGTAAAGCGGTGGTTTGTAGTTCCACATCTAGCCCATAAGGTTGAAGGTGCCCCAAGAGGCAACCATTTTTGTGCAGGACCCAAAAGGGGTCCAAGAACCCACAGAGTCCAGTGGGGTCCAGCAGGACCGTGCCCAACGTAAACTTGATGGCAGCCTCCCTATTCATAGTTATTACCAACAAGATGTGGTGGGTGAGAGAGGGTGCTCATTGGGCCAAATTGGCATGGTCAGGGAGCCCTAGGGGTCTCACGGCCATCCCTGGGGCCCCCATCCTGTGACAGATACTAATACTATAAGCCAATGATTTAATATATTAAATTAGAAATAGGATGGATTACTTAGCCTACTGAAAACTGAGATTTTTTTTCATACTGAAATAAGACAAAAAGCCAAAATTTTGAAATTTTTCATGAGTTGAAAATCTGAGGAAAAAATGTTTGTGGTCAGTGGAAATGTATTGTTTTGATACACATTTTGTTTTTGTTTCAGTCCTTTACTTTTTTTAAAAAAAAAAGACATAACAAATGCTTCAAAAGATAAAGTCATTTTGGCCTGAAAAAATTTAAAAAATGTTTCACTCCAAAAATATCAAAATGGGACATTTTAAAAAAAATCCATATTTCTAATGAAAGAATTTGTCAAGACAAATATGTTGCCATGGGAAGTTTCCATTTTGATGGATCAATATTTTCCATTGAAAATATTTCATAAAAAAAGATTCTGACCTGATGTAGACAAAAACATTTATCCATCCTCCAAGCTTAGGTAGTCTTACATTAAATTACATCAAAAGGGCTCTGCTTTGTGTTTTTAGACAATGGGGGAAGATTTGTGTGTGTATTTGTGTTTCACCCAACCTAGATAAAAATTACCCCAATTCACCCTTTCTCTATGGATACTTGTCATAAAATGTGTTCCAGACAGAGTTGATCAACTTTGTTGTATCTGCCTCCATACTCCCAGACTTGTAAAGTTTCTACTTTATAAGAAAGTTCTGCTTGAATGATTAATTTAATTAAATTATAAAGACTCTCTCTGCTGCTTTTTCCTATGTATAAATTTATGATATGGGAAAGATGAAAATTTAGATAATCAGGATTAGACACATAGGTGATGCAACTCAACCTCTCTTGTTTGTTGTTAATGGAAATAGATGGACTTATACCACCTGATGCTCTGGTGCTCATAACACTGTAAAAGATGAACCTTTTGTATGCATAACTGTCATAAGGTTATAAAGTTAAGATAGTAACCCTATATTAAATTAATCTCAAGAATATAAATAGATTTGCAGATTCCCGTAATTTCCTGCTTTGAAAAATAAAGTTATTTTTAAAAATCTAAAATTTATTCTAATTTTCTCAATTCTAAAGTGTTAAAAATATTTAGTAGCTGAAGAACATTACATATTTAATCAAAACTGATTGCAACATGTAGCTCTTCTTCAGTTAATTTGCAATTAAACCAGACATTTCACAATTAAATTAGATGGGATATCATTATTTAAAATTACTTTGTGAAAGGAACAAAAGTTTTATTTTTCAGATGAAAATGGTTTAATTATGATAACATGGCAAATTTATTCCTTTCAAATTAAAACATGTGAATTCATCACTAAATAAAATGTTATGTTACTCCAAAAATTAAGAGGATTTGCCATTAAAGAAATTACTCATTTTTAGTATAAAGTACTATTCTCCCAATGAGAAGCTAAAGTATCATATACAGAAAAAGTGTTGTTCTTTGTGAAGGACAGCTCAAGAATCCAGTTTCTGATACACCAGACCTGTTGCAATTTTTACTTGAACAGTTAGCAAAATTCTGAATACTAATGACATTCCTAGTTATATAATAATGTAAATATGAATTAGTTAAGTTTGACCTGAGGCAGGTATTCATGGTTAACACTTGACAGAAACTGAATTGTCTGCATTTTTTAACTCACAGGGGAGTATCCAAATTAATTTTGATAGAAAATAAAATCATATGGTTTCTTTGATAATGAAGACATATCTCTTTTGAAGCCCATCCTAAGGAAATTGCTAGAATTTAAGCTGCACACATTCAAATAGTATCAAAAACTGACTATAGTGCTTTTATGCATGAAAAATATTATTTTTGTATGATTTTCAGAACTTAAATGTTCCTGGAAGTCTTTCAAAGTTCACCTGTAAGATCTTTTAATATCATCATCTTAGCTAAATAATTGTTGTTTTAGTATATTCTTTTCATTTGCTTGGTTGGCACCTAGAGAAAAATATTTCTCTACCTTAAATCCAGAGGAGATTCAAATCCATCTTTCCTATATCTGGTTTATTTTCATATCTTAAAAACTAAGGTAAGGCTTGGTCTGGGTGGGAGTCCCCTTCACTCTTCCCATTGAATCTTGCCCAGTGGGAACCAGCAGTCCAAGATTCAAGGAATCCAGAAGGAGATCAAATAAGGAGTGTCACTATGATCCAGTGTTCATGGCATTCCTCTGGCTCTAGGTTATGGATCTAGCTGCCAGAGTTATATCTGTTTTATAACCAATGACTATCTAAGGCAGGGGTGGGGAAAATGGTGGATCCGGCCAATGGCCAGATTCCATTTCCCAGCAGCCCCTGCCTGTGTCACTGCAGCCAGTTTCCATGAAGACCCCACGAGTGCTGTGACTGTGACAACGTGGGGCCAGGGTTTCCATGGAGAACATCTCCAGCAGCTCTGGCAGGATGCACAGCTGGGTGAGGAGCTGCTCCAGGGCTTGGGCTGGAATCTTGCAGTGATGATGGTGTAGTCTGGAGCCAGGGAAGAGCTGTGATCTGCTGCCTACACCCTCCTGGAGTGTGCGGGTAGTGGATCACAACTCTGCCCCAGCTCTGGACCATGCTGTCACCATCTCAAGATCCTGGCCCTGAAGCAGCTTCCCACCCAGCCATATGCCCTGCCAGAGCTTCTGGGGCTGGTCTCCATGGAACCCATGGCCCTGTACTGTCATGGCTCAACCACTCTTGGGGTCTCCATGGAAACCAGCCACAGTGAGGTATGTATGGGCTGCTGGGAAATGCAGTCCACCACAGACCTAATCCAGTCTGTGGGCTGGCCTTTGTCTGCTCCAGTCTAAAGTAAAATGCATTAATGATATTGGCAGGAAGGACTCAAACTCAGGGGGAGGAGGGCATGCCTTATTAGACTATACTACACTCTTTCTCACTGCCTGTGGGCATGTCTACGTGAGACATTTACTGTGTGGTAGCCTAATAACACTATGCAGTAGCAAGCCAGTCAAAAACTATGATAATAACCTACTATGCAGTGCTATTAGGCTACTGCACAATAAGTACCACAAAAAACCAATGCACCAGCACTACTGCACAGTAAATGCAGTTATTGCACATTCAGTTAGTACTTCATTAAAGAAGTACTAAGCTAAATGTGCAGTAACTACAGCTCATTAATGAATGTGTAGACACACACTGTTTGTACTTTTTACGTTGGACATAAAAGTAGGAGAAACATATGAGCAGATAAAGAAATTCTTAATGAAGAGGAGTTTTTATTTTTTTTAAATGAAGATGCATTGATTGGTACATACACACTTAAAAATAAGCACATGTTCTGCCTCTGATATATGTTTTGATGTGCTGTGCCAAGGTTATTTGCAATGGTATGCTAATATTAAATGTAAAAAGGGAGTTGATGTGACCTTTAGTAGAGAAAAAAAAGAGAAAACAAAAGAAATGTACATACTGATGTCACTTCCCTTCCCTAATACATGCTTACCCACCCGACACATACCTTGAGTAAAACTCCCAAAACATCCCATATGTAACATAAAGCTAACTGGAAGGATTACTAAATGACATAGGGACCATCAGGAGTACCCACTAACTAATACATATATAGCACCAGCATATGTTACCTTGTAATATCAATAAATTGTTAATTATACTACATTGTAATAAATCATCAGTCCACGGTCATGCCAGATATTGTATCAGTGCACATGATAACAAATAAGATGATGCATCAGTACTAGTTTCTTGCATAAAGAAGAGTGAAAAGGAAAACTGGGGGGTTAGAAGGTTGAATTCTATGGGTTTCAAATGCAGTTGTGGAACACTGTGGAGCCTAGGTATAGCTATTAAAACAATGCAACCAATCTCTAGCATAGACACTGTGACAGGACCAGACCCCAGGGGTAGCCCCTGGAGGCCACACATTTCCTGCCTTACTCCAACTCCTTGGGTACCCTCCCTTTTCCCTCACCTGCCATGCCTTGATGGAATGTTTTCTTGTGTATGGTAAAGCAACATTTCTCAACCGGTGGGTCACAACCCAAAAGCGGGTCACAAAAATATATGAAAGGGTTGAAAACAACTTTTAAAAATGGATCAATGAATTTTAAAACTGGATTTTCTCCTTTAAAGGAGAATAATGTGGGAAACAGTGGGGTTCTCCTTGTAGGCTGGCAGAATTTTAGCCTGAAAGGGGCTGCATGGGGCTGGGGGGAGTGGAAGGAGGGCAATCAGGCAGGGAGTGCCACATGCATGAGCATGCATACACATGCACATGGCACCCAGGCAGCATGTAGAGCAGCTGTCCACAGGTAAGTTTATGGGTGGGAGGGGGGAAATAAATAGCATGTCGGGGGGAGAAGGCAAAGGCAACACTGCCCGCCATCCCACCTCCTCTCCAGAGTACAGCAATGAACTGAGGGGAGTGGTGGCAGTGGCCAGCCCATGGCAGTGGGGTAGAGCTGCAGCCTGGCACATCAGTGGCTTGCAGTGGGAGAAGGGGAAGACAGCATGGCCCCTCCCCCACCCCAGCCATTACTCCTCACACTGCTGGTGGCATGGCTGGCACAGGGGTTCTGGCAGCAGTGGCAGCAATGAGCCTTACCATCCCACTCCGCCCTCCTATGCCAAGTCCCACTCACTGGGCCACAGAAGCAGCTCCTGCCCATTCTGGTCCAGGCAGGCTGCAGCCCTGTGCCCACTATGGGTGCACAAATCTGGGTGGCATGTACCCCCTATGCCACACCCCCTCACCCCAAACACCCACCCCCTGCCCCACACACTGGGAGACTGGGGGTGGAGGGCAGGGGGGCCGGAGTGAGGGGCACCCTCAGGGCTGCGGGGTTGGGGCTGTGGTTTGGTAGTGAGAGGCACCAGCAAAGCCAGGGGGATAGTTCCTAGTTAAACTATTTATTGGGTCAGGACTGGCCATCAATGTTTACAAATGAATCCTGGTATGAAAAAAAAAAGAGACCCAGAGTTAAAAGGTGGCTCCCCAGGGTGCCAAAGTGAATCCTCATTCATTTGGCCAGTGGGACCCTCTTGTGCCCCTCTAACCCCAGTTCTGCCCTTCAGGCACTAAGTTGGGGCCCTCCTGGCCCTGTCAATGCTTTAGAGCACTAGTTGTCTTATGGGCTATTTATGACCTGCTTCTGCCCCTGTAGCCATGTCCATGCCTCAGATATTACTTGGTCATCCAAGTACCAACCTGCACAGGCTTCAGCTTTGGCCCACTGGTTGCTCCTGCTGCAGAGTACTAAGCCTAGGCCTGTTTGCTCTGGCTTAGCTCCTCAGTCCCAACCTTCCCTATAGTCTTGCTTGGTGGGCCCCTTTGCCCCATATCACTCAGTATCTAGCCCAGCTCCCTGGTGCCTGTGACCCAGACAAGGCTTCTTGCAGTCTCTTTTGGTCCTGAACCAGGTGAGGCAGCTTGTGCCCTCTGGGCCAGGCCCCCTGAAGTCCCTAACCCAAGTGAGGCTACTCTGTGCCAGCTCCCTGCAGTCTCTGATCCTGTCAGGGCTGTATGCTGGGTGCACCTCAGACGGCCCTGTGGTCTTTTTACCGCCCCAACTAGCCACACCCAGTTCTCCAGTCTCAAAGGGAATTGGAACATTAATATCCACAAAATGCTTTACAACTGAAAGTCACCCCAATCCAGGTTATTACTTCAGCTACAAGCCATAAGCCCCCCTTAGCTTTTTCCTTACAATTAAGGGATAGCTTGTATACCTGCCAGCCCCTCTACCAGGAGCTACTTCTCTTACAGCTTGCAGGGTCAGATTGACTGGCTGGCCTCAGGCACTGAATTTCTGTCTCCAAAACCACAACCCTTCCTCTCAGGTGGCTCCAAAGCCACACACACCAGGTTTTCCATTTAGGCCTAATTACCAACTGGCCTTCCACTGCAATGGCTTAACTCAGTTGCCTGCAGTTGTTAGTTCTGTGTTGCCTGGGGGTCTGTTCCTGGGCTGCTTATTGTAGCACAAGTAGCTCCAATCCCTTCGGTGGGTGCTCCTACCCCTGGTGTTACTGCCCTGCGCATTTTCCAGCAGTTTGCCTTTGCTTAGCTCCCAGCCTTCCATACAGCAAGCTTTGCCTGCTGCAACATCCCTTTAAAGTACCAGGAGCCTCTGGCTCCCTGTTTCAAACACAAACTACTAGCTCTGTCTGCTTCCTGCTTCCACAAGTTATATTCTCAGAGGGATGCCTCTTTGAAAAGTAACTAAATGGCAGCAAAGCTGAAATACAGTTATAGACCCAACCCAGCTTCCCTTGAAGTCAGTAAGATTCTATTCATTATTTGATTTGATTGGTTGCATTCTTCAGTATCAGTATTCTGCTCCTGCCACTATTCCCACTCCTTTCCTTATCAACCTAATTATGGCCCTATTGTGCTATCACCTCAATGTGACATGCCTTTTTCTCTCTTCCTTGGGGCAGGGGATGTCTCTCCTTCAGGACTAACTATGTTTTTTGATGCTGCAATAAGAGGTGAAGGAAGAGAAGAAACTGCCTGAATGCTCCACCTCCAAGTCTCATGTACACATTTCTATTAGCAACAGTAACACTCCCACTAATCAGAAATGAGACTGTGATGGAGATACTGGGATGCCAACTTTATTTTCTGCATTGTGAACATGAAGCAACTGATAAAAAGTTCACAGGAAGTGAAGGCACAATACACACATAGATGAAGTAACTTTTAAAATGAATTTGAGGAATACACAAAGAAAAGCTTTTTCAGGGTTCACTGAGATCTTGGAAGGAAGGCTGCCTATAGATGTGCTCATTCATGTTCTAATTAGAATGCATTGGAACAGACTCACATTCTAATTAGGACACTCAGCGTTGACTCATTGTCATGTGTATTAAGCCCCCGGCATTTCAAGATGGCCATGGGGCACTTTAACTAAACCTTGTCAAATGAGCTTTAGTTAAAACACCCCTGAGGCATTTTGAAATGTGGGAGGGCTTAATACACAAGATGGTGAGCCATTGTAATTGAAGTGACTGTCATGGAACCAT
Source organism: Gavialis gangeticus (assembly GCF_001723915.1). Taxonomy (NCBI): domain Eukaryota; kingdom Metazoa; phylum Chordata; order Crocodylia; family Gavialidae; genus Gavialis; species Gavialis gangeticus. The sequence continues at coordinate 97,423,025 of NW_017728992.1, forward strand.
TCTAATTAAAACACCTCCCCCCGCCACCACTGAACATGTGTATAAGCAGCCAATATGCATGAAGCCTTGTAACTCAGGGTATGTGCAAACATTTTCACACCCAGTCTACAATCACATGGCTAATTTTAACCTTCATGATTGTAGATCAAAAACTTTTATGCGCACATTCACCAGTCCTAGAAGCCATAATAGGAACCTAGTATAAGTAACATGGGGTGGGATCCGGGACAGAAAGGATTGACATTCTACGATCAGGTCACAAAATCATTGGACACAGGTGTCGCGGTGGACATAGTCTTTCTGGACTTCAGAAAGGCCTTTGACACCGTCTCCCACCCCATTCTCATTAAAAAGCTAGGTGACTGTGGCATTGATCCTACACAGTCAGATGGATTGCAAATTGGCTGAGGGGTCATACTCAGAGAGTGGTGGTGGATGGGTCATTTTTGACCTGGAGGGAAGTGGGTAGTGGGGTCCTTCAGGGCTCAGTCCTTGAGCCCGCACTGTTCAATTTCTTTATTAGCAACTTGGATGACAGAGTGAAGAGCAGCCTGTTTAAATTCACAGATGACACCAAGATTTGGGGTGAGGTGGGCACGCTAGAAGGGAAGGACAGATTACAGGGGTGGGCAAATGAAAATAGGATGGGATTCAATACTGATAAGTGTAGGGTGCTACACTTGGGCAGTAGGAACCAGCAGCATACCTATAGGCTGGGGAACTCCCTTCTTGAAAGCACAGTGGCAGAAAGAGATCTTGGAGTCATTACTGACTCCAAGATGAACATGGGCCAACAATGCGAGAACACGGTCAGTAGGGCTAACCGTACCTTGTC
>NW_017728992.1:97428859-97431082 GCF_001723915.1 Gavialis gangeticus
ATCCATCTCAAGCAGGTCCAAGGAGGTGATCCTCCCCATCTGTGTGACACTGGTCAGGCCGCAGCTGGAGTACTGTGTCCAGTTCCGGGTGCCACACTTCAGGAGGGATGTGGACAGCATTGAGAGGGTCCAAAGGAGGGCCACTCTCATGATCAGGGGCAGCAGGGCATACCCTATGAGGAGAGGCTATGGGACCTTAACCTGTTCAGCCTTCACAAGAGAAGACTGAGGGGGAAACTGGTGGCCATCTATTAACTTACTAGTGGGTACCTGCAAGGTTTGGGAGAGACTTTGTTCCCCCGAGCGCCTCCCAGAGTAACAAGGAATAACAGCCATAAGTTGCTAGAGAGTAGGTTTAGACTAGACATTAGAAGGCACTACTTCACAGTCAGGGCAGCTAGGATCTGGAACCAACTTCCAAGGGAAGTGGCGATGGCTCCTACCCTGGGGATCTTTAAGAGGAGGCTCGACGTTTACGTGGCTGGGGTCATTTGAGCCCAGTTTTCTCTCCTGCCCAGGGCAGGGGGTTGGATTAGAAGATCTACAATATCTTCACAGATCAGCACTTAGGTCAATCTAAATGTAACGTCTGTATGTACATTCAGTGTTTGTGGAATTTGGTATTTGTTTTGCTCCAGCAGATATTTCCTAAAATAATGATGTGAGTTAATGCTGGCTGAACTATATGCATGCGTGCGTGCATGCACACGCGCCCCCTCCCCACCCCCCAGACACACAATCTGTAATCATAGAACTATAGAAAATTAGGGTTGGAAAAGACTTCAGGAGGTCATCTAATCCAACCCCCTACTGAAAGCAGGACCATCTGTGACTAGATCAACCCAGCCAGGGCTTTGTCCACCTAGCTGTTAAAAACCTCTAAGGATGGAAGTTCTACAACCTCCCTGGGGGCTCTGTTCCAGTACTTTGTTACCCTCCTAGTGAGACCGTTTTTCCTAATACTGTACCTAAACTTCCCTTGCTACAGCATGAGACCATTGCACCTTGTTCTGTTATCTGCCACAACTGAGAACATTGTAGCTCCATCCCCTTTGGAACCCCCCTTCAGGTAGTTGAAGGCTCTTATCAATTCCGTCCTCAGTCTTCTCTTCGCTAGACTAAATAAGCCCAGTTCCTTCAGCCCCACCTCACACATCATGTGCCCCAACCCTCTATTTTCACTGCCGTCTACTGGACTCTTCTCCAATTTGTCCACATCCTTTCTGTAGTGAGGGGCCCAAAACTATACGCAATACTCTAGGTGTGGCCTCACCAGTCCTGAATAGAGGGGAATAATTACTTCCCTTGATCTGCTGGCAACACTCCAACTAATGCAGCTCAGTATGCTGTTAGCCTTCTTCACAACTATTGGCACATATTGGCACAAAGAGCACACTATTGGCACATATTCAGCTTATTGTCCACTGTAACCCTCAGGTCCTTTTCTGCAGAGCTGCTGTTTAGCCAGTTGGTTCCCAGTCTGTACCAATGCATAGGATTGTTCCATCCTAAGTGCAGGATTTTGCACTTGTCCTTATTGAACTTCATGAGAATTCTTTTGGTTCAATCCTCCAATTTGTCTAGGTCACTCTGAATCCTAGCCATATCCTCCAACATATCTATCACTTCACTTAGCCTAGTGTCATCCGCAACTTGCTGACTCTATCCCATCTTCCAAATCGTTGATGAAGGTGAACAAAACCAGCCCCAGGACCAAACCCTGGTGCACTCCACTTAATACTGGCTGCCAACTAGACATCGAGCCATTGATTTGTACCCTTTGAGCTCAACGATCCAACCAGTTTTCTATTCACCTCACAATCTGTTTATCCATCCTGTACTTCCTTAGCTTGCTTGCAAGAATGTTGTGGGAAACCATATCAAAAGCTTAGCTAAAGTTAAGGTACATCACATCCACTGTTCTCCCCATATCCACAGACTCAGTTATCTCATTATAGAAAGCAATCAAGTTGCTCAGGTATGACTTTCCCTTGGTAAATCCATGCTGACTCTTCCTAATCACTTTTTTCTTCCCCAAGTGCTTAGAAATGAATTCCTTGAGGACTTGTTCCATGATTTTTCCAGCAACTGAGGTGAGTCTGACTGGTTTGTAGTTCCCTGGATCCTCCTCATTCCCTTTCTTCAAGATGGGTACTATACTTTCCCTTTCCCAGTCATATGGGACCTCTGCTGATCGCTACAAATTTTTCCAAGATCACAGCC
>NW_017728992.1:97436082-97442331 GCF_001723915.1 Gavialis gangeticus
AGATGGGTACTATACTTTCCCTTTCCCAGTCATATGGGACCTCTGCTGATCGCTACAAATTTTTCCAAGACCACAGCCAGTGGCTCTGCAATCACATCAGCCAACTCCCTCAGTACCCTTGGGTGCATCATGTCTTTCCCATGGACTTGTACATATTCAGCTTTTCTAAATAGTCCCTAACGTGTTCTTTTGCCACTGTTGGCTGCTCACCTTCTCTCCAAACTGTGCTGCCAGGTGCAGTAGTCTGGGAGATGACCTTGCCTGTGAACACTGAGGTCAAAAAGGCATTGAGTATGTCAGCCTTTTCTGCAGCATCTGTCACTAGGTTGCCTCCCCCATTCAGGAAGGGACTCACATTTTCCCTGATCTTCCTCTTGTTGTTGACATAGTTGCAGGAGCCCTTCTTGTTACCCTTCATGTCCCTTGCTAGCTGCAACTCCAATTGCCCTTTGGGTTTTCTGATTTCATTTTTGCATATCCAAGCAATACTCTTATACTCCTCCCTAGTAATCTGCGAAAGTTCTACTGGGAACATAGAATTATAATATAGTGCAGGAAAAAAAAGTGTAGCATTATAGTACAGTAAGAAAAGAAAAAGGCATTGAAGTGCAAACAAAAATAAAATAATACTTAACACTCATGCAGCATGTAACTTCCAAGCATTGAAAAATGCTTTACAAACCTATTTATGTTAAACATAAGGCAATATTGTGTAAGACAGAACTTATCCTGAAAGTACAAAGAAGCACATTGAGGCAAGGAGCCAGTAAGTAACTTCTTACAAAGCTGAACAGAAAGGCAGTGGCACAGAACAGGATGAGAATCCAAATATCTTGACTTCTAGAAGATTGCTTTCTCTGCTAGAAGGAAAATACTTGAAAAGAAATATGCCTTTGCTTTATATAAGACATTATTGCTTCTGCCCCCACAGCTTACCAAGTCATCAAGTAGATTTCCTGTCATAAGGAGAAGACACTATTTTGTTGCTCTAAAATACTATGACAATATAATTGTAAATCCTAAGCCTAAAACAGATAATTGTACCTGAATCCAATATTAAATCATTGTACATCTTACACTGCTAACAAGTTCTGTCAATTCATGAGAGGTATAGATGAAACATAACAATTGTTAATTCATCATTTCAGTGTTTATAATAAATATGCTTTTATTCTTACATTGTTTGTAGTAAATACATTCCTTGAAAAATTATACTCTAGACTTCTCTGTCATGGGTGGTTACAGATTTCAGGCAAAATCTGTGATAATATTCATTTCTAAAAATTGCTTATTTAAAAAATTATTAATCTGAGCATAAAAAGCTTTAACAATTAAGCTGTTGATTTTATTTTTTTAAAGAACAGATCCTGAAATTGATAGTGTACAGGTAGACTGCTGTATCTATAGTGCCTTCCTGACATCCATGGAAACTATCAGTGTCTGCAGCAGCCAACCTAGGTACTGTCAATTGCACAACTGGGGGTTTAAGATTCTGTCTCCATTTCCATTGTTTATTACCCAAAATTGCTAAGTAGGTTTCCATAATGTGTTCTTTAATCCTTGAAGATTTATGTTAATTGATTTGTATGAATAGTGCCATTGAAGCTGTGAACCAAACAAATGTGACTAATTTATATGGAGGTATGGTTTAGGTGAAGATGGAAGATAACTTGAGTGAAAGTGGATGAATCTACATATGCAATTAATGCAAAGCAATAAACTTCAGAACAGTTTGAGCTGGGGTAAACTACTCCCAGATGCAGCAGCTACATGTGTGCCCAGAACTACAGCAATTTGATCTGGGGAAGAGCAGGTCTAGCTGGTAGGGGACACTGGGGGTCAGCCCCAGGTTCTGAATGGCAGCTTTTGGTGGTTGATGGGCTGGCTTGGGCATGAGGGTGCTGAAAGTGCAGAGCCATGTGGCTAGGTGGAAGGCAGGAGTCTGGCCTCCTGCTGGCTGGACTGACTGGGCACAGTTATGCCCATGGTTAGTATATTCTTTCATTCATTCAGCAAACCCTCCGGCAAGTTGCACATACAAACTCAGTTGAGCTTGTGCCAGCATGCTGAGTACCGTTTTGTCTTACCTGCCTCTGATACCTCTTCTCTATCTCATTATTGACCCTTTCCATCTTGAAGTAATGTAGGTCCTGCTTCACAGTGACTTTCCACTTGCAGTGATCCAAACTGACTGATTCCTAGCATTGGCTATCAATGCACAGCTCATGAAAGTTTTTCTTGCAGACATCAACAAAACAGAGTTTGGGCTGTCCAAGCTGATGTCTGCCAGTGGCCAGCTCACTTTAAAGTGTACCTTTGGGGATTCAGCCATCGCTCATGATTCATATGTCCCAAACAACTGAGGTGTCTCTGTCTCAGGAGCAGGATGCTGGGTATCTTGGCCCATTCCAGAACAGCGAGTTGAAGATTTTGTCATGCCACGTTATGCCCAAGATACGGTGGAGACATTGAAGATGAACACTATACAGTTTTCTTTCTGCCTTGCCATAAGGAGGCCATGTATCACTGCTGTACAATAGAGAGCCAAGTGTGCAAGAGCTGTAGATGGACATCTTTGTCAATAGAGTGAGCACTCTGTTCTTCTAAACTCTCTTTTGAAGTTTAACCATGGCATTGCTTGCCTTTCCAGTGTGGAGGAGCCCAAGTAAGTGAATTTTTCAACCACTTTCAGGCTTTCATCATTTATTTCAACTTTAGGAGGATGATCAACTTGTTGACCCATGACTACTGTTTTCTTTAAGCTAATGGTCATAAATTGTCACAAGCATGAGAAATGTGATCCATGAGACTTTACAGTCCTGCTTCTATATGACTAACAATTGGTGCATTGTCAGCAAAAAGCTTTTCACAAACAATAACTTCTTGAGTTTTTTTTTCATTTTGAGGTTAAAGAGTTTCCCATTAGATCTGGTCTGAAGGTATACTCCTTCCAAACAGCCACTGAATAAATATTTGAGTACGACATTGAAGAAAATCCCAAAAAGTGTCAGAGCTCGGGCTTAGCCCTGTTTGACACCATTCTTGATTTCAAATTATTCGGATTTCAATTCTTCCAATCTTTATCAATTGAACTGCACCATTCCATGCATAGTGACATGGAAGGACTTGATGATTCTCAGGAACTTAGGAAGGCAGCTAATCTTCTTCAGGATTCAGAACAGACCATTTCTGCTGACAAGATCAAATGCTTTGGTGAGATCAACAAATACTATGGACAGAGATTTCCTTTGTTCCCAGCACTTTCCTTGTAACTGTCTCAAGGAAAATATCATATCTGTCATGGACATACCAGATCTGAAACCACATTGAGACTTTGGGTAGACTCTGTTTGCAAGGGTCTTCATTCTTAGCAGGACAACTTTGGCAAACAGCTTCCCAATGATGCAAAGAACATACCGTGATAGTTATTGCAGTCACTCATATCACCTTTGTTTTTGTAGAGTAACTATGTTTCCATCCTTCATGTCTTGAGGAACTTTACCTTCTCTCCAACATATACATATTAATTTGTGCAGATGAGGGAGGAGGATGGATTTCCCACAATTAACTTTAGCAGTTATGCAATCTGCACCAGGGGCTTTACCACAAGCAAGCTGATCAATAGCTTTTTCTACTTAATCTACAGTAAATTCATGGTCAAGCATTGTCAGAGTTGGGAGATCTTCAAGTGCATCGAGAGCAGAGTCACAGACCATATTACTCAGAACTGCACTCTTGCGAAAATGTTCAACCCATCAATCCATCTGCATATTGTGGTCATTGATGACTTCACCAGTGGAGAATTTTAAAGGGCTTGTCTTCCTCAGCACATGCACAAGAGCTTTTCTGATGCCCCCATACATTGCTTGCATGTCACCTTGGTCAGCAGCTTTTTGGATACTTTCTCACAGTTACAGCCAATAATTGTTTGCACACCATCTCACTGTATGTTGGACCTTTTTACAGGTCTCTTGAAGTGCCTGCAAGCTGGAGTAGCTAGGGTCACACTTACATTTAAGGAGTGCTGATTATTTCTTTTCTATGAGTGGGATCATTTCGGATAAGTTCTCATTGAACCAGTCATTTGATCTGCAATGCAAGGTACCACAAAAGTCCAAGGCAATTTGATAGACGCCTTCTTTGGGTCTACATGTGCATTTAATTTCAGTAAATTACCTCTTCATATTTCCTGCATTGCCCTTTAAAAGTTCTTGTGGCACCCCAGTGTGCCCCTGACATGTCGATATAGAATCACTGGCCTGTGAAGAGGAAAGGAGGAGAGCAGCAAAGTAAAGACACTGGATTTCTGAGAAGCAGACTGGCTGTCCCTTAAAGAGACCTTTTTAAGGATGCAGAAGCAAGTTATCCTGATGTGACAGAAGAATGGAAGAATGGGAAGTGCAACAAGAGACCAGCCTGGCTAGACAATGATCTCTTCAATGAGTTGAAACTCAAAAAGGAATCCTAAAATAACTGGAAACTTGGTCATGTTATTAGGTAAAAAAAGGATTGCATGGGTTTGTAGGGAGGAAATCCAAGGCACAATTGGAGATGAAGCTGGCAAGGGACATAAAATGCAATAAAAAGGGATTCCACAAGTATGTCAAGAGTAAGAGAAAGACCAAAGAAACCAAAATTCTCTTTCAGAATGCAGAAGGTAATCTAGTTATGAATGATGAAGACAAAGCTGAAGTATTTAATTAATGTTTTACTTCAGTCTTTACAAATAAGGGCAGCTACCAGATGGCAAGTGCAACTGGCAACAAAGATATGAAAAAAGTCAAAAGCCTAGAGTAATGGCAGAACAGGTCAGAGATTACTTAGAGAAGCTAGATCCTTTCATGTCCAGAAGGCTGGGTGGGATGCAGTCTAAGGTACAGAAGGAATTGACTGAGATTTTCAGAAACATTACCTATCCTTTTTGAGAACTTGTGGAGGTTGGGTGAGGTCCCAGTTAACTGGAAAAAGGAAAATATAGTGTCCATATTTAAGAAACAGAAGGAGGAGGACCTGGGGAATTAAAGGCAATATCTGCCTGACATTGATATCTGGAAAGATCATAAAGCAGGTCCTCAAGGAATCTACTGTGAACAGAGGAGAACAAGGTGATCAGAAACAGCCTGCAAGGATTCACCAAAAGTAAGCCATGCCTGATCAACCTGATTTCCTTCTGTGATTGGTTGACAGATTCTGTGGATGGGGGGAGAGCAGTGTATGTGATATAAGTTAACTTTAGCAAGGCTTTTTACAGTCTTTCACAACATTATTGTTAACAAGAAAAAGAAATAAAGACAACAAAAATGCCACAGGGTGAATACATAACTGGTTGGCTCATCATGCTCTATGAGTAGTCATCAATCGATCACCCAATCAGGGCATGGGGCTGGGACCTGCCCCTGACCATGACAGTTCTGAGACAGCCCCAGGCTGTGTGGGGAAGTCTGCATGTGCAGCCCACAGCTGGTTGAGGACCGCCCAAAATAGGACAGTCCGCAGCCACCTCCAGGCTGCATGTGCTTCCCCACACAGCCTGGGGTTCCAGCCAGATCTAGACCAGGCAGGGAACTGTCCCAATGCAGGGAGCTCCCAGCCCCTGCTTCATGATTACAATTGCAATCATGGAGTAGGGGGCTGGGGAGCTTGTTCCCCCCACAACTCCTCACTTCTGGAGCTGGGCAGGGAACAAACTTATGGAGCTGGGTGGGGGAAAATCTCCCCAGCCCCTGCCAGCAGGGAGCTCCCAGTGCTGGGTCTGCAGCTTTGGAGCCACTGCTGGGAGATGCTTATCTCCTAGCCTGAGCCCCACAGTCATGGGACTCGGGCTGGGAGACCCTCATCTCCTGGCAGAAGCTCAGCCACCACAAGGCTGCTGCTGGGAAATTGTTATCTTCCAGCTGGAGACCTGCAGTTATGGGGATCAGCCTGGATGATAAGAGTCTCCCAGCCCAAGCCCCTTAACCACGGGGTTCAGCCTGGGAGATAAGCATTTCCCAGCAGTGGCCCTATGGTGGCAGAACTGCTGCTGGGAGATGAGCTAGACAGAGTCTTTTGGTTCAAGTTGATATCTTTTATTAGAACAACTTGGAGGTGGGTTGATGTTCCTAGCAAGCTTTCAGATAACACAGTATCCTTTTTCAAGCTAAGTGGAGTGCAGCAGGGGGTGACTCTCCTGTGTATACTGGGGAATCTGTTAGTAGTCTGTGCAAGTCTGAGCACTACACATCCTCTGCCAGCAGAATGGGGTCAGAG
>NW_017728992.1:97455030-97455233 GCF_001723915.1 Gavialis gangeticus
GAGCATAGGATAGTGGTCTGTGGGCTGGAGGAGCTTTGCGATCTCCTCTGCAGTGTCCCAGATGCAGGACCCCGGGAAGCAGCAGACTTCCCGGACTAAGGGGTCGGGCTGGCGGATTGCCCCCTCAATCCCCCTCAGGATGGAGTCTCCCACAATAAACACCTTACATTTTGTCTTGGGGAGAGCGGGGACGGTAGCTGCAG
>NW_017728992.1:97455727-97472874 GCF_001723915.1 Gavialis gangeticus
GTCTGGGTGGTGGTGTCTGAGGTGCCCAAGGGGGGGCTCGCAGAGCCCGAGGGGACCCTTGGGCTGTGGCACATGCCCATCCGTGTCATACCTCTGGTAGGCTGGCTACAGCTGAGACTGCCTACCCTGGGGGGTTCGCAGGGAGGGTCTCGGGCCCTCCCGTGCACCCTCCTGCATGAACTCCGTGCTAACTCACGTGCCAGCAGACAAGCGCGCCTGTTTGCGCAGCCTGTTCACGTGGCTCCCTGGGGGGCTGGGCGAAGTAGGGGCCTAGGCAGGGCTTGACCTGGCCTGGCTCCACACAGCCGCCTCCTCCCACTCAGAGAAGGGTTAACCCCTTCCTACCATGGGCCCTGCTTGCCTCCGACTGTGCTGGGGGTCGGCGCGGGGCTCCGTGGCTGCTGGGAGTTGTCTGGGGGGCTTTGGGGGAGCGGGGCTGTGGTGGGCTTTCACCTGTGCATCTCTCACCACTCCAGAGCCTAATTGGGGCTTTTTTTGCTGTTGGCGGGCCCTTTTAAACTGCGCACATGCGCAGTGGGCCCGCCATTGGGGAAAGCTGCTCTCGGGCAAAGGGGGGTCCTGCTTGGGATTTGGGGGGCTCTGCCCTATTGGAAGGGGACTGGTGAGTACCCCCTCCTACTTTTCTCTCTCCCTGGGGGGCTGGGCCAAGTAGGGGCCTGGGCGGGGCTTGACTCAGCCTGACTCCACGCAGCTGCCTCCTCCCACTTGGAGAGGGGTTAACCCCTTCCCACCATGGGCCCCGCTTGCCTCTGGCTGTGCTGGGGGTCAGCAGGGGGCTCCACGGCTGCTGGGGGGTGTCTGGGGGGCTTTGGGGGAGCTGGGGCATGGTGGGCTTTCACCCGCGCATCTCTCACCACTCCGGAGCCTAACTGGGGCTTTTTTTGCTGTTGGCAGGCCCTTTTAAACTGCGCACATTTCACCTCAGACATCTGGAGCAGCTGGGGTGGCGATCACACCGACCTCTCCCTCACTGGTCATTGGTGTGACCAGTAAGCTGTCGGTGGGCTCTCCATCAAGCTGAGGTGATGGATGAGTCCCACACAGCAACAGAGATAATGGGGGCCATGAACCTCTTGGTGCAGGGGTGGCTCAATGGGCAGGGCAAGCTCACCCATAGGTTCATAGTCACAGACAATGGGGCCAATATGGTCAAGGCGGTCCATGATGCCAACTTTGTTGGTATCCGCTGTGTGGCACACAAGTTGCACCTTGTTGTCAGGGATGCCTTGGAGGGGGACAGTGCTTCTGGTGATGGTGCCAGCACCACCAGCAAGGTAATTTCAAAATGCAGGAACATGGTAGGCTACTTCCATTGGAGCATCAAGGGGGACAAGATGCTGTGGGATAAACAAACAGAGCTGAACATCCTGCAGCACAAAATCATGGAGGATGTAGAGACTTGTTGGAACTTCACATACCTGATGCTCGAGAGGCTGGTGGAACAACATAAGGAGATAGGGATCAGAGGCCCCCTGAACAGAGCTGAGTGGGTACCATCTCCCAGATCTTAGTGGTCCTCAAGCCCTTCCTCGAGGTCACCGAGAGCTTCAGCACTGCCAATGTCCTCCTTAGCCAGGTGATCCCCAGAGTGAGGGCACTTCAGAACCAAATAGAGAGCTTCCAAGGGATCAATGTTCCTGGCTGGGGCAAGCCACTGTCACCAGACATGCAGGCACTGGTGAGGCGGCTGAAGAAGGGCATCAGGAAATGGCTTGATCCCTTGCAGTCAAGTACAGTCTACATGCTGGTGGGCATGTGTGGCCCGAGGGTGAAGGGCACCATATGCAGCAGCCAAATGCTGAATCAGTGGATGGAGGCACTGGTAAAGGAAGTCAGGGAGGCAGAATGGAGAAAACTGGTTTGTGTGCACTGAACTTCTGTTCTGTTACAGGTTTAAACCAGTTTCTGATGACTTAAACCAGCTTGTGTGTAACTTCTGTCCCTAACTTTGTAGTCTATTTCTTTCTATAGCCTGGTGGTTTCGGTACTCACCTGAGAAGTATGAGATATGAGTTCAAATCTTCTCAGGGTGAAGAAGACCTATAATCTATATCTCTTGAGGACTTCTCTTAGGTTTAGCCTTTTAGGCAAACAGTGGACTCTCCTTTTCCCTCACAGACAGAATTAGGCATAGTAGATCATGAATGAATGATGATGCCCAATGTTCACAAGAGTCAGGTCCCTAAGATCCTGAGAGTGTCAGGAGTTCAGAGACATCTATGCTTAGTGTTTTCTATTATGTTCTTTAGGCTTCAGGTATCTTTAAGCTTTCTGATTTTCCTGCCTCTCCCCAATCTTTGTATAAGCACATTGACTCTTACACTTGGTCAAATTGGGTCTTTCCTTAAAGGTGCCAAAGTACCCCTGTTTATTGTAGAGAGGATGCTAAACACCTAAACTTGGTCATCAGGGACACACAAATGTTGGCCTCTGTAAACAAACTGTATCTTGCTCTAAGATCCTTTTAAACAACTACGACAATGTAGAGGAAGCGCTAGCATGGGTGTTGATTAAATTATACCTACATGATACTGTCAGAGCATAAGGCATGTTAGCATAATGAGAATTAGGCCCTTCATTAGCATGTATGTCTGAATGACATTATCTACGGCAATTTTTTGTGATGGGGAGATGGCACAGACCTTACTGTGCAACTGAAAACTTTGCTATTGAATACTGCAAGTGTCTTCAATTCCCAGTGGCAGATGTAGGTATGCATTGCATTTCATTGAACAGCTTTAAACTAAGAAACAAAGCTTCAAAATACATTTAATATCCAGGATATTTGTAGTGTAAAATGAACTCTGGTTGAGTAAGTAGCACTGAAATGTGGAATGGGCCATATGGCTTGCTGAACAGCACCACAGGATGCTCCTTTTGTCCCAAACTGAGCACATTACATCTGTTCTACATCCAGTCTACGCTGAATCAAAATCTGCCAGATCTATGTATATGCAGAGTCTAAAGGTCGGCGGTATCTTCATATTGTGCTATTGTGCTACCATATGTCTAAGTTTGCCACACAGCTGCCATATATATACCCATTAAGAAGTAAGTGAAAAGATTCATCATAGACATGTGCTATTACACAAGTTGTTAATTTCAAAAGACTAGCAAATGACGAAAGATTATTTACACTTTTTCTAGATAACTGTAATTTAAAATACATGGCTGTGATAAAAAAAATCAAGAAGTGATTTCTCTCTCCAAACAAGTTGCAAATAAAGTTTGAAATATAATTAATTGCCAAAAGAGTCTCTCATATAAAGAATGTTCTCATTTCTGGCATCTTCAACATAATGCACAACAATTCTGTTGGGACTCCTGAATAAAGGTGTAATTTCCAGGCAAATGATGATTAAGGGAGTTAAGACTCATCATGCAAGAGCTGCTTGACAGAGATGAAAACATAATTTTATCTAATGTACATGCACAAAGGCCCTTCCAGTTATCCAGCTGAGTCAGATGTTGCCACAGATATTTTCATTCAATTCCATCACCTTCTATCTTTCTTGAATCTCTTTGTCTGGTTCCTAAGCAACCATGCTAATATTCCTGTTCAAAGACAATATTCATGACCCCAAAACAGGATTCCTAAAAATGGATTGGAAACAGTCTTGGGAATTTCAAAAGCTTGCCAGAGGTTCTCTTCAGAAATGTAGTATTTTGTGCACATGCACATCAACTGATAGTTACAGGGAGACACTGATATTTAGAGGCCTTGCCTATAGTAGGTAGTGGATGTAAATATTGTGCCAGTGGGCACATCCACATGAGACACTCACTGTGCAGTAGCCTAATAACACTACGCAGTAGCATGGTGTTTAAAAGACATGCTAAAAGCCTACTGCACAGTATTATTAGGCTAATGTGCAATAAACGTCACAAAATAACCATGCACTAGTGCTTCTGCACAGTAACTCTAGTTACTGTATGTTTACTTAGTACTTCATTAAGCAAGTACTAAACTAAGTGCACAGTAACTAAGTTGCTTTAATGAACACGTAGATGCACCCAGTACTACTTGTTAAAAAGACACCTCATTTTTGTGATTTTACTAGGTAGAACTAAACATGAATAAATCTATAACTTTCCAGCATGTGATTGCTCATTTAAGTATTTACCCTCTATACTATGACAAGTATTTTAGTCATGCTTGTTGAAGATAGAAAATCAAGACTCTAAATAATATATTTCCCACTGCTAATGGCTCCTTATGTGGTATACAGCAAGTTACTTTTCAATCCTGTACCTTATTTTACCATCTGGAAAATGAGAATTGACCTTATCTTACAGAAATCACATTAATCAATAACAGTTAAGTTCTTCAACTTCTGAGAAACTGATGCAAAAGTCAAGAAAGAAAATAGAAATGTAAGATGTTGCTTATACCAGTAAGTTTGATCCATTTAATTGTTCTTAACTTATACCATATCTTGTAGTAGACAGAGACAGGCTAGACTCAGCTAATTCTGTTTACAATTAACAGAGTTTTTTAATAGTTACCTTCCCCCCTGTCTAGCTCATGTCATTTGCATAACAGATAACTAAATATAGTCATTGATATGGGGCTACTCACACGTTCAGCTTGAACATCTAGTTCCTCTTGGTTTTGGTCAATACTATGGCTTTACTCTTCTTGGGCTGCATCTACATGAGATGCTAACTGCTCAGTAGCCTAATAACACTGCACAGTAGCGCATCACAGCACAGACAATGATAATACACTACTGGCTACTGCACAGTAGCATCACAAAAAAGGCATTTGCCAGCAGGACTGTACAGTAACTCTGGTTACTACACATTTGTTTATACTTGATTATACAAGTACTAAATTAAAAGCTCAGTAACCACTGCACATTAATGAACATGTAGACACACAGCATTGGTGTCCATGTTGAAGAAATGATCACGTATGCCATGAATTATGAATAGTTACATAACTGAAAGTTCACAGTAGCTTCACTGATTTCAAATGAGTGACATTGTCTTAAATGAGAACAGAATTTAGCTCTAGAAACTTCAGTTGGTAACCATAATCATGTTGGGTAAGAAAAATATCACTTGCTAAGATATAAAATACATAAAAAAACCCTTCAGACTGAAGTTTATTAGCAATTCGCTTATACGTCCTTTTGGGAGAACAATTATACTGCTTTTCTGTGACTCTCCTTTTCATTTTGCATGATGAGGTACTACATGTGACTGTATAAGCACAGTTTGAGACAATGTAGGAAAATGTAATTTTTTTCAATATGTGTCTTCATAGACCCTTTGAACAACAGAACCAATAAGAAAAAAATTTGTATTATCTTTCCTTTATGACAAAGATATTTGACTTGCTATTGCCAGTGCAGCCTGCAAAGTAGTACTGAGAGCATAATAGCTATAATACCACCTACCATGATTTTTTCCAATAATATTCATTTAAGAGGAATTAGGAAGGTCTTCAGACCCTGAAGTGTCAATTTAAAGTTAATTTTTCTGCTTTTTTCTTGGCTCTCAAATTTTGTGATGTGTTCTTTTCTTTCTCTTTTTCATTTTACAGTCTTACAAAGTTTCAGTAACAAAAACATCTGACACCATTACTGACATCTTTCTTGATTATGGGTTTCCTGCTGTTGGCCCCTATATTTTTTTTTCTATTTACCTTCTCATCTTGCCAAAATATTTTCAGTATTAGTCAACTCTTGTTGGCATTATGTATATTCTTTCAATATGTACACCAGTTTCACCAGCTCAGGCTAGGTACAGATATTATATTTATAGCATGTTAAGCATACAGAAAGCATTTTACAGCCATAAGAAAATAGACATTCATGGCACATAGGGCACTTTAAAAATGGCAGAATCTGCTCTAAGTCAACCCTGGATGGATGTGGTATCAGACTAAAGTGCTTTATGTTAGAGCACTTTATTGACTGTTTGTGTCATATCCCATCCCAAATTATGGTAGGTCACATTCCCCCAGCATTTCAGGGTCCCCTTGCTGGGCAGCTTGCTAGCCTCAGGTGGTACTCATCTGTTCCAGGTGAGCACTGGCCCAGCTCCACCCCCAGGCTGTCACAGAGAGGAGACAGAAAAGGCTCTGTCTCCTCCTTACACAGCCAGGTGGCGGGGGAGGGGCAGAGCCCCTCTGCCATATGAACCTGGATGCCCCCCACAAAAAACCTGATCCAGCAATATTGGGGGCACCTGCATGGCAGTGGGCTCCTTTCCCCACCCCTCCCCCAGCTTCTTGGCAGCTGCAGCCAAGACCTGCAGCACAGTGCTGTACAACTCAGCTTTTTGCTGTGCTGGGAAAGGGGGGAGGGGGCAGGAGCAGGAAAATGGAGCCTCTCTGCCACATGGATCCCCACCAATCTTGCAGGCTCAGGTCTTGGTCAGGGCTGGGATGGATCCTCAAAGCAGAGAGGCTCTGTTCCTACCGCCTACCCCTTTACCCCCCACCAGTTCCTGGAGGGGTGAAAAGCAGCTTGGGAAATGGAGCCCCTCTGCCATGTGGACCCAGCCTGGCCCCTACCATGACCTGAGCCCACAAGCTTTGGGGAGCAAGGGTGGGGGTGGGGGGAGTCCATGTGACAGAGAGGTTCTGTTCCCTCCCACCACAATTTCTAATGCTGCTGCTCCTGGCTGCAGCTGTGGAACAGAGCCTCTCTGCCATGTGAATCCTCCCCCAAGCTTGCAGGCACATGTCTTTATGGGGGCCAAGCCAAGTCCACATGCCAAAGTGGCTCTGCCCTGCCCTGCCTCCCCCCCCCCACACACACACCTGGCTGTGCAAGGCAGAGACAGAGCCAAACCTGGGATATTTTTGTTCTGAGGAAAACATAGACACAACTTATCAGGGAACAAATACAACATCTGTTCATAACCTTAGATGCCCTGGGGGTGGAAAATTATCTGAAATATGCTATTGCCTTTAGGGGAAACAACCATCTATGCTTGCTTTAGTTGCATTGAGCTCCACTTTTCCTTTGGCTGAGTTTAATATTATCTAATGATAAGAAGAGCCCCTTCAATCAGAACATGACTATCTTTGGTTTTCTTTGATTGCAACCTCATGAGTCTACATGTACATTGATCATGGCCTTTTGTATTTTTCAAGTATCTGAGTCTGCTACTTTAACCTCAAAGACATCAATCATACATTATACTTTAGCTGCTACTTTGAAGCCTTTTTTTCTTTTTGTTTGCATCTTATATCCTAGTTCTCTACTTTACTGCCTAAGTCCCAGATCCCTAAGGCTAAAAACAGGTTGGGTTGACCTGGGGGCTGATTGTCCTGGGCTTTGACTCAGATCAATACAGGTGCAAACAGTTGTTTATGCAGGCAGCTTGAGTAGCAATTCTATTCTCCAGGAAATGTATTAATTAATCTGGATGCTTCACAGGAACTTAGAGCAGGGCAAGAGAATGGGCATGTATGTCTGCAGGATCCCAGAATAAAAGGCTTGTACTCAAAGAAATCCAACATCTATTTTTAGCCTAAGAAGCAGGGTCATTTGGCATGGCTGGAAAACCACATTAATGTAGCCACCCTGTTTCCAGTTCAACTATCTCTACACATAAATTTCTATGGGTCTGGAAAACAGAAGCAGTGCATCTCATTATTTGTAAATGGGAATGATTTATGTTGTTCCAATACATAAGGTACCCTTAGAATTAAAAAAAATAAACTTCATATTTTCCAATTTAAACTTCTGAGTCCAATTCTTTATACATGTATCCATTTATTAATTGGTAAAGTCTCCCTTTGGACTTCAGAACCATCTTTACAGTTAACTCAGACTTTCTCTTCTGTTTCATATTTTCTTTTCCAATAGCCTTTCTCACACCCTCAAATACAACACTTTTTTGTGTTCTCAATCCTCATCAGCCTGCAGTAAATATTTCACACTTCTTTTACCATTATCTAAATGAAACTCCTGTATCTCTAAGAATCATCCCTTAGACTTTTCTTAATGTTTCCCTAACTCACATTATCTCCCTTAAAGAAGTACTCAAATGGTATCCTCTTACCTTTCTGTCTTTCTTAGCTCAGTCATTCTATTCTGAACTTAGCCTTGGCATTGGATGTTATTTTCATGTGATATTTACTCTAAAATGACTGTAGACAATAGTTTACGGAATTGGAATAATTTAGAAACACAAAGTTATCTCTAAATAGTGCATGTAAGATTACAAATAAAATATAAATTTATATCTGCATTTTAACTTTAGGACAACTACTTGTACAGGAGAAAATTATGGAAAAGCACTGTAAAATATGTTATCCTGTCTAAAATATCTTCCTCCTTTTCAGTTATGGTGGTTCTTCCTGATGTTCGAGAAAAAATATGCAGAAAACACTTAAATGTCTTATTTTACTGACTTTAAAGGTTAATGAGAAAAATGATCTTTTTCAATTTATTATAAAGGACATTTAAAAAGAGAAGGTTCAAAAGGATTGCAGCTGGTAAGGTTATTATGAAATATGTTTTGACAATTTGCACTTTGTAGAATATTTTTCCTTTTACATGCATGTCTCTTCATTGAATGCATAAATTTATTTTTTCATTTGATTTTAAAAGGTTGCCTTTATTACAGTACTTATCTTTGGAGAGATCTGACAGCTATGATGTTATCACAGTTGTTTGTTTTACTTTAGAAAATGGCATGATAGATTTCAGTATCAGCACATGCACTTGCAGAGCCTCAGCGAGATGCAGCAGAACAAGAAAAGTTGCAAAGTGCAGTAAAACTTGAGGTACCTTACCTGAACTATGGAGCCTTTCCTAAATCACCTGGATTTCCTTAGATCTCAAACTACAATGAGTATCATAAGGTATAGTCTGAAATTAAATAACAGATCTCCTACCATAACCTGAATGTTGCCAATACACTGATTTTAATAAATAATCTAGTTCCCTTTGGATCAGTAAGGAAGCAATATCTCAGGCTTCTGATAATAGGCGTTGTGATGATAGAAGTGGCAAATTTTGCATGAGATGCAAAACCAATATTGTGTAAAAATAAATCCTAACACTTTTACCCTATGTAGAAGCATTAAACCTGGAGTTTGGAATTATCATCATTTTGCATTTCTGAAGACACCCCAAGAGGAGACACAGGGTAGTAGTGCTGGGGGACTCCCTCCTGTGGGACACCAGGGACGCATCTGCAATCCAGACCCCCTAGCCCATTTGGTCTGCTGCTTCTCTGGGGCCCACATCCAGGATTTTGCAGAGAGGATCCCTAGGCTCATCCAGCCCTCCAACCACTACTCCATGCTCCTTATCCATGTGGGCATGTATGACATGGCCAGGAGTAATCCGGCTTGGGTCATGAGTGACTACAGCGCTCTGGGCCCTAGTCTCAAGAGGTTGGCAGCACAGGTAGTCTTTTCCTCTGTGCTTCTGGTTGCAAGCCACAGACCTGGGACAGAAGAATGCATTGAAGAAGTGAACTGATGACTCTGGTGGTGGTGCTATTGAGAGGGCTTTGGTTTCTTTGACCACAGTACACTTCAAGGAGAGAGGACTCCTGGGAAGGGACAGCATCCACCTCATGCAGAAGGCTAAGTCCCTGTTCTTAGCCAGGATGGCTGATCTTCTAGATTGGGCTTTAAACTAAGATCACCGGGGGATGGGGGAAACACTGACTGAAGCATGCCCAGGGACCAGCACACAAGAAAGCTCCAAAGTTGGGGATGCTAGGAGAGCCACTCTTGCAAGAACTGAGGGAATGGTTCTCCCTCAGTGTGACAGGAAATTGAGGGTCTCAACTGGAGGACTCAGGTGCCTGTACACTAATGCCAGGACCATGGGGAACAAGCAGGAGGAGCTAGCTCTCCTAGTGGGCATTACAATCTAGTAGGGATTACAGAGATGTGGTGGGGCTCCTCACATGATTGGAATGTAGCCATAGAGGGCTACACCATGCGCAGAAGGGACCAAGTAGGGAAGAAAGGTAAAGGTGTAGCTCTATGTGAGGGAGCAGAACACCTTCTTCAAGACCGACATTGGCTCCAAAGAAGAGTGACTTAAAATGCACTGGGTCAAACTATAGGGGGGAGGGGGAGGGGCATGGTAAGAGAGATCTAACTGTAGGTGTATACTACAAACCACCAAACCAGGGGGAGGAGCTCAATCTAGAGCTCTCTTGAGAACTGGCAGAGGCCAGGTGTTCGTGGGATGTGGTCATCATGGGTGACTTCAATTACCCAGACATCTCTTGGGAGGAACACTCATTTAAGTTGGATCAGTCACATTGCTTCCTGACCTGTATCAAAGAGCTCTACCCATGGATGACCAGTACCTCCTGGCTCTGGGGGGAGGGGGGGCCACCAGCAGCCAATCACCAATGGGGGGGTCCCCCAGTGGCCGATCACCAACCCCTACATGTCACCTATGGCTCTACCTGACTCAGGAAGTGCATGGGCCAACCAGAGGAACACTCTCCTAGACTTTGTTTTGGCCAAAGGAGATGATCTGGTGAGTGACTTGAATATAGAGGGTAGCCTAGGCAACAGCAACCATGAAACCATCACATTCACTATCCATAACAAGGCCAGCAAATCAGCTAGCAGGGTTGAAGTTTTGGACTTCAGAAAAGTGAATTTCAACAGGC
Organism: Gavialis gangeticus; assembly: GCF_001723915.1. Classification (NCBI taxonomy): domain Eukaryota; kingdom Metazoa; phylum Chordata; order Crocodylia; family Gavialidae; genus Gavialis; species Gavialis gangeticus. The sequence continues at coordinate 97,466,360 of NW_017728992.1, forward strand.
TTAGGGCAATGGTAGGGGAAGCACTGTAGGACCAGGGACCAAAGGTAAAAGGAGTGCATGAAGAGTGGTCATTCCTGGAGGACATGATCCTCAAAGCACAAAAGAAGTCCATTCCCATGCAGAGGAAATGTAGCAAAGGGCTGGTAAGCCCTCTTGGCTTAATAGGGGTATCATGGTCCTCTTGAAAAAGAAGAAAGAGGCATACAAACAATGGAAGCTTGGGACAGTCCCCAAGGAGGTCTATACAACAATATCCGATATTTGTAGGGAGCAGATTAGAAGGCTAAGGTGGTGACTGAATTTAAACTAGCAACAGAAATCAAGAACAATAAGAAGTCCTTCTTTAAGTATATAGGGAACAGGAGGAAAACAAATGAAAGTGTGGAGCCATTGCTTAACAACTCAGGACAGTTGGTTACTGACAGTCAGGAGAAAACCAAACTTCTGAATGACTATTTTGCATCAGTATTTCACTGGACTAAGGGAAGAATCATACTAGATAAGGTTCAAAATGGGCATGGTGGGAATGACCACCTTGCTACTGTTGATGTTGAGCTTGGTCCAGTGATTTTCAACATCTTTATCAATGATTTGGATGTGGGGGTGGAGAGCTCACTGGCCAAGTTTGCATATGACACCAAGTTATGGAGGAATGTGGTCACACTTGAAAATAGGCTGCAGATACAGGTGGACCTAGACAAGTTAGCAAGTTGGACAGATCAGACCCAGATGAAGTTCAACTTTGAGAAGTGTAAAGTGCTCCTTCTGGGGACAGACAATCCCCAACATACTTACAGGCTCAGCGGCGCCAAACTGACTAACACCACTGCTGAAAGGGACTTACGGGTAATAATAGAGCATAGTATGAACATGAGCTGTTAGTACAATGATGTAGCCAGCAGGGCAAACAATACTCCGGCATGCATCATCCAATGCATCACAAGCAAAACCAAGGAAGTGATTCTTCTGCTTTACTCAGCATTGGTGAGACTGCAGCTGGAGTACTACATCCAGTTCTGGGCACCACACTTCAACAAGGACATGGAAAAGGTTGAGAGAGTCCAGAGAAGAGCCACCCATATGATCAGAGACTTTCAAGGCAAGCAGTATGAGGAAAGGCTGAGGGACGTAAGTCTCTTCAGCCTAAAAAAGTGAAGGCTAAGAGGAGACTTGGTAGCAGCTTACCACTATATTGGGAAAATACATCAAGGGCTCAGTGAACAAACTCTTCACCAGGGCACCCTTGGGGAAAACCAGAAGTAATGGCCACAAACTCCTGGAAGACCATTTCAGGTGTAACACTAGGAAACACTTCTTCACAGTCAGGGTGTCCATACTGTGAAATAAACTCCCTCCAGAGGTAGTTCAATTACTTACCCTGGACATCTCCAAGAGAAGACCGGACAGTCACCTTGCTGGGATCACCTGACCCCAGTTGTCTTTCCTGCCTAGTGCAGTGGGGCTGGACCCAATGATCTTGCAAGGTCCCTTCCAGCCCCTTACAATCTATGAATCCAATCATAGCATCAGAGGGGTAATTTACTCTGTACTTCTGGTCCTAATTGCCATCACATATTTTTGTTGCTGCACAGTAGGTGTCAGAATAAATGCATTCTGAAAGTTACAAAGTGCCACCATAAATGTGCAAGCCCTTTGGTTTCATTTGGAATGAAAGAAGGAAAAACAAAGTGATATATAATGGAAAGCATTGTTAACATTGCCAATGGTGTATTTTCTTCTGATACATTTGCAAATAACTCTTGGTGATAGATACAGGATGGATAAGTTCAATCCCAGCAGCAAATTGTCCCTGTAGTTCCTATCTCCTGAGTATGGGGAACCACCCCCCTCTGGTAGGGTTGAAAACCAGGTCTATTTCAAACTGACCAAGAGCAAGAAATGAGTTACAAACAAAACAAAAACTCAGCTAAGATAATGTGGGTGCATCTACACATGTGCTTTGTAATGATGAGTGCTGTTAAAAAAATACACCACCTTGATAAAAGCAAATCTTGTTTATTACCTTTATGGAATAGTCTAGCAATGTTTTGTAGACAACTCTTTACAGCACCCAGCAGCTCTTTCTGATCTTGACTGGCCTCTGCCCGTTATGGATAACAAAACATCATGTGCTCTAAAGTTTTAGTTTCCAGTAACTGTTCCCATAAAAGGACAGTGTACTATTCCCACGTCTTCCCTTTTTAAACATCTTTCTAACAATAACACAACTTTAATGCACCATTTTTAAAATAAAGAAATTACATTAGAACACTAACATAAACATTGTTCAATAAGTCTTTGTGGTGCTCAAGGTAGTCCGTTTGATCTGCGTGGTGCTGCTTCAGTCTCCTCAGTGACTGAACCAGGTGTCTGTTCTTAGTCATCTCCTCTGAGCAAATTTCCTAAGTCAGCTTGTGTGTAGTCTCCAGCTGTTCTCTCCTCCTATCCTTCTCACCTTGTTCAAGAATGTTTTGCAAGTGTCTTGTCTTATGTCGAAAAGGATTGTTCATCCTGAGTCAATACATCGTAAGATTGTGCAGCATCCTCACAAATAACCCACACTTTCTATTCCCAGCTTTCACCATTATAAATACCAGCTTCATCATTGGGCTTCATTGTCTACAACATCTGTCACAGTACAATTTTTGTTTAGCTTTGACCTTTTGCTTATACCTGTGCAAATCAGTGTTATTTCTGTTATTTGTTACTGTCAGCCTGGGAAACCTAGTTCTCAACTTTCTCTTAAATAAAATCTCAGCAGGTGACCCATGTACCACCACAGTCTGGGGGCTGACTGGCTGGGCAGAAGCTCTGCAGAAAAGAACCCGGGGGTTACAGTGGACAATAAGCTGAGTATGTGCCAACTGTGTGCCCTTGTTGTGAAGAAGGCTAACCCCTAGCTCACATACTCCTTTGGTGGGAATCATCTCACCACTGTAAGCTAATAGTTTTATATTTGTACCCTTGATCCAATTCAGTTTCTGTTTTAACTTATTAACAATTAGTTCTGGAAGCACATTTACCTGTGCACCTGTGTGTCCATTTTGTAGTTCATGACCCTTACGTTAGTTTCAAGTGCAACAGTCCAGTCATCTCCTGTCTCTGCAGCCACAGTCCTGTCACAGAATTCCCTCTCAGTGCTTTAATCAGTGTTGTCATGATATATTGCATCAGTTTGCCTACTTTGAATTCTTCTGTTTGCTGCTCCTGGTTGCAGACTCTGGCAAAATGGTTGTATCACTTGCATGCATTACACTGTTTTCCTAGTGCAGGGCATTTGTCCTGATTGGGTGCTTGCTTCCATATTTCTTGCAATTTGGTGCTCTTTCACCTGCAACATGATCCCTCAGACTATCTGTGAATCTTCCTACTCTCTGCTTTCTCCTTGCTTGTCCTTTTTCTTGCTGTTGTCTTGGTCTACCGTAGCTGTTTCTGATTTTTCTTCCATTATTTGTGGAGTATGGAGAGTAACTTCTGCTGCCTGGTAGACTCTCACTGCTTTGTCTAAGGTCAAATTCACTTCCTCCAAGAGTTTTTTTCTGTAGTTTCAAACCTCCGATTCCTATTACAGTCTGATCCCATATGATGGGCTCAGTTAGCTGCCTGAAGTTGCAGTCCTGACTCTTCAGCTTCAGGTCTTTTAGGAATTTCTCAAAGGATTCACCCTCTTTTTGCACTCTTTTGTGGAACTTGTATCTCTCAAATGTCTCACTTGTTTTTGGTATGCAGTATTCTGCAACCTTCTGTAACATTCACATACCTTTTACTCTCATCCTGGTTTAGCTGCATGCTATTAAAAACATCAACAGCCTCAGATCTGACTATATTCAAGAATATGGCTATTTTCTGCTCATCTTCCTTTGCTACATACACTGTTGCTTGCATGTATACGTCAAAATTTTGTTTACATTTTTCCATGATTCAGCAGCTTTACCTGAGAGTTTCAATTCCTTGGGGTTTTCAGATGTTTCATCTCTTCTGCAGTTTCTTATCTTCTCCTTCACTTCCTATGCACTCCACTCCTGGTACCATGTAATGATGAGTACTGTTAAAGAAGTGCACCTTGATAAAAGCAAATCTTGTCTATTATCTTCATGAAAGAGTCCACCAATGTTTTGCAGACAATTCTTTAGAACAACCAACAGTTCTGACTGCTCTCAACTGGTCTCCACCAGTTCTGAATAACAAAACATGTGCTCTGTTTCAGTTTCCATTAATTGTTCTTTTAAAGAGATAGCATACTATTTCCACATGCTTAACTCCACAGTTGTTACTGCACAGTCATTTACTACTGGCTAAAGCACTGAGGAGTCCCATTACTGCACAGTCCTGGAGGTGCATGGGTCATTTCTGACCCTACTGCACTGTAACAACAAGCTACTGTGCAGGAGCTCATTCCTACTGTGCAGTAGCGTCCACACCACAGTTCATGTCTGCTGATGTTACGTCTCCATAGCAACAAGCTACATTGCCATAGCTTGTCACTACGGCAATGTAGAGTCTAATGTAAATGCACCCACCATCCTTGGAGATATAATTCTAGGAAAATATGTATTTAAAAAAGCTTTATGTCTTCACTTCATAAACTTGTGAGTATTCAGACTCTTTCTAATATCAAAAAAAAAGTTCACTTAAGGCTCAAAGTCCATAGGGCTTAGCATGATTAATGCAGGCCATTTCTTTAGTACATGAGGGAATGATATAGATAGCAGCAGACCTGTCCAACTTCCATTCCCTATTCTGAATGATGGGGTACCCGCTTATAGACAGATAAAGGTAGTTAACTAAGTAAGCCTGAAGCTAGGTAGACAAGGTCTAGCACTACATAGACTAACTGATTCAGAGAGTCATGAACTTCCATAGCCTACATCCAGGGGCAGATCCAGAGTGCATGAACCCCTCTTTCCACAGTATAGATCAGTGGCTCCAGTTCTTTGCAGCCCTTAATGACTGGGTCCTCTGTACAGTTAGGAAAGTGCCAGGGTAGCAACAGCCAGGGACATTTTTCTGAAGCAAGTAAGAATTACACCCCACCTCAGCACCCCTTCCTTTTCCCTCCACACTCAGTACCACCTCCTCTTCTCTCCCATTCTCCTCTTTGCCATCTCTGTTATGCCTCTGGGCACAGGAAGGAGAGATCCATTCACTGAAGGGATGGGAGGACCCCAAATCCATTCCTGCCCCACTTTAGTCAGGGCTACAGGAAGCAGCTGTTCAGGAAGCTAAGGGATACATATATGTCTGCTCTATTAATTTAATACATGAAGTCTAATAAAAATTAATCAACTTTAGTCAGTGCATTATTTTCCACATAGTTCTTACAAGCTAGGGAGATTTTGAAAGGCAAAAGATACAGTTAGGCAGTTAAGTCCCATTTAAAATTATGAAAACTGGGTAGTGAATAGACTATGAATAATTTTTGGTTGTTGTTAACTGGTAATACTAAAAAGTCAAACAAATCATCTGGGGTTAAACAGAACATTTTGATTTAATGGCAAAATATTTTAAAATGAAGTTGAAGGAAATTTTGAAACAAAAATCCTATTTACCAAGAGCCCTCTGTTGATATAAAGCAAAATTGTCCCCTCTCTAGAACCCTCTGAAGACATGAGGGAAGGTTACCTACTATTACCATCCTTCAAAAGCTATTGTCCCCATTTATAGTGCACCAGACCCATTTCTGTGCCTATTGTAGAGGGCTTGCAAGACAAGATATTGTACAGGGCAAAGACACTATGGAAAACTCATACTGCTTTCCCTGGTGCACTTCAGCCTCCTCCACAGTCTGGTCCTTTTCTTTCAAATCGTCTACTACATGGTTCACACGGATGTATTTATAAAAGGCAGACTCTAACTCAACCAGATATTAATGGCTCAATGCACAAACTTCTGGGTGAAACTATGGCCTGTGTTGCTCGGGAGATCAGACTAAATGATCATAATGGTTCTTTGTATCCTTAAAATCTATGAGTTTCTGAATAAAATAATTAAGATAAATATGGTCTGGGGAACACCCTGCTATCTGCTTTTGCCAAATGACTGTATTTTCTGAGCTGTTTGAAGAAAATGAAATAAGCAAAATGTAATGACTAAAACAAATCATTGATACCACTTTATAATATCAATGCAGAAAATAACTAGTTTCAGTTCTGTTTACCTTTAAAATGTCAGTAACTTGAAAGGGCTTGGATGAATTTATTTTTTACTGAGTTATTTTCTTTATAAAAGTGTTTTAAATTGGAAAAACACATAGACAAATATGGTTAAAAATACCATTCAAGCCTCATTATATTTTGAAAAAAATGCGCTCCACACTAAACATTTTCTCTTGAGCATTATACAGTGCATTCTACAGTGCAAGAGATCAAATTCGATATTGCGCATGTTATTTCAAGAAGGTGATATGGCAGTTGCCAAGGTAACAAGACTTTTTTTAAACATAAAAAGGATGTTACTGACATGACCCATCTTAACAATAGCTCATGTGACCATGAAATTCAGAAAGATGATAATTT
>NW_017728992.1:97477874-97484793 GCF_001723915.1 Gavialis gangeticus
TCAAGAAGGTGATATGGCAGTTGCCAAGGTAACAAGACTTTTTTTAAACATAAAAAGGATGTTGCTGACATGACCCATCTTAACAATAGCTCATGTGACCATGAAATTCAGAAAGATGATAATTTGAAGAAAAAAACACATCCCAAAAGAAAAAGAAAAAACCAAAACTGTATCTAATCTTCAAAAGAAGTTTCTTACCTTTGTTTACCAAAAATGCAAACCCATGTGTTCCAAATAACCCATATGTTGTAAATAAACAAATAACCCATGTCTTATTGCCTTTATAAGGTAATTATCAATTAACTATTGTAATATTTCTATAAAATCTATATAGTGTTCATTTAAGATCTCAAACTGTAATTTTTCTAGTTCATTTCAATTTGTTTGATGCAACATTGCAATTCCTAAAGAGTACAATAACAGGTATGACAGATACAGGGGTGGGGAGGGGCATGTTAATTACTATAATGCCTAAACATTGGTAGGGACCTACTTAAGTCACAGCCAGACAAAGGAAATTTCATGGCTTGATCACAGCATGAAGAGCCTATTTCATGGACATTTCCTGGCAGCCCCACCCCTCACTGCTGATTGGCAGAGGTGTCCTAGTCAGGTGGAGGGATGAGGAGATGGCCACCATTTTGGATGCTGGCTACCCTTCATGCCACCCCGCCAGCCAGCACCTTCCTCCCCAGGGTGGGCTGTGAGGCAACGAGGACTGCTAGCTTTCACTGGGGAGCCAGCATTTTATTTTATTTTATTCTTTAAGTTGATTTTGCAGACAATTGTGGATTTCATGGTATCTGCAAAACCCTGAATTAAGTAGGTCTCCATACATTGGAAATAGGAGCATTCAGCACATTTAATACATCACATCCACATCAGGCTTTCTTTTAAGGTAATGAACACCAATGCCATAGTTATCTTCCCATAATAGAGGAATGTGAATCTGCAATTACTTTATCGTAATGATGAATATTTATCTACCTTACAAAATGTTTATAAGTGATTGCTAGATATTATATTTAAGTTACTAAGTATCATGTAATACTATCATGTTGATAAGTATCCTGTAATGCTATCATGGATTATCATTGTTCTTGTTTGTTTGGTTTTTTTGCTAGATATGGAATAAAGCTTAACTGATGAGATGCAAGAGAATTTTTCTATGATCTACTGTCCTGATAAGATAGCTAAACTTTTCTCTTTCATTTCTCTTTCATTTTCTTTGGACTCATTCTGACTGTTGTTAATATCTTCAAGTATATCATGAACTTAACCCAATGCTAATTTAGACTTAGTACAAACATTCAAAAAGCCCAAGGTGACATTTATCTAAGTTGCATGATTTTCTGTAATTGGCCTAAATTACATCAGTAGCAAACAGAACAGACATTTGCTCTTTGGGTGGAGGACAGGAGGAGGGGGGAAGCATGCAGGCTGCCTGCGCTGGCCATGGCCAGTAGGTTGGGGGCACTCCTACATGCCTCTCGGCATGCCCCTTGGACTTTCTGGCCTACAAGAGATTGCTGAGCATAGCCAAGCACCTGGGCCACCCCGGATTGGCTACTGGACATAGGCAAGCATGCCTCCAACTTCCTGCTGCATCACCATGGACTTTCAACTGTGCCCAGACCTAGGCTTCCATTGTGAGGTAAACATGCCTCCATATCCCATCCTGTCTGTACCCTGCCATGGTGTCCCACTGCCCACTTCCTAGCACAGAGACCCAGGAGCTGTGGCATGTCCTACTTGTCACCTTGTATAATTCTCATTGGAGGACGTGGAACATCACAAGTACTTACCTGGCCATAAAGTGACAGTGGGTCACCATGGCATGAGGCTTTGTGCCCCTGAGCCAGCAGCTGGACATCCTGTTCATGGCCACCCACTGCACCCTGCATCCTCCAAGTGTCCTGAACTGGGCTGGACTGACTTTCACATGACCAGCAAAAATGAGGCCACCCAGGATACCAAGGACACCAGGGTGTGCTGGCACCACCTCCAAACCATCAAGCAATGGATCTGGGCCCAAGCACTGACTGGTGGGAGCAGATCATCCTGGGCACCGAGATGATGGATAGTGGGTATAAATCTTCTGCCTGCACTCGGCCACCGTCATGGACATTGTCACCCAGCTGGCTCTCCACATCATGTGCCAGGATGTCAGCATGCAGCCACCCCTCACTCCAGAGAAGCGGGCAGTCATTGCCATCATGAAGCGGCCAGCAGTTACTGCTACATTGTCAACCAGTTTGTTGTGGGCAAGACCACAGCTAGAGAGGCCATCCAGGAGGTGTGCCTCATCATCCATAAAGTCCTGGCCAACTTCTTCATCCACCTCATCAACCTGCAGGAGGTAGACACTGCCTTCGGTCACATTGCTTCTCCAACTGCGTGGCAGCCCTGGACAATAAGGTTCAGTAAGGACAAGTGCAAAGTCCTGCACTTAAGACAAAACAATCCCATACACTGGTACAGTCCAGGGACCAATTGGCTAAGCAGCAGTTCTGCAAAAAGGAACGGGAGGTTTCAGTAGACAATAAGTTCAATATGTGACAATGGTGTGCCCTGGTGAAGAATGTTAATGGCATGATGGGCTGTATTATTAAGAGCATTGCCAGCAGATCAAAAGAAGTGGGCCACCCCTGATTTATGCTCTTACACTCTATTCAGCACTGATGAGGCTACATCTTGAGTACTGTGTCCAGTCCAGAGCCCCACTACAGAAAATATGTAAAAAAATTGGAGAGAGTCCAGAGGAAAGCAATTAGGGGGATGGGCCACCTGACTTATAAGGAGAGGCTAAGGAAACAGGGCTTATTTAGTTTGGAGAAGAGAAATCTGAGGGGGAATTTAATAGCAGTCTTCAACTACCTGAAGCAGGTTTTGAAAGAGGATAGAGCTAAACTGTTATCAGTGGTGGTAAATGACAGAACAAAGAGCAATGGCCTCAAGTTGCAGCAAGAGAAGTTTAAGGTAGCTATTAGGAAGAACTCTCTCATGAGGAGAGTAATAAAGCACTGGAACAGGCTACCCAGACAGGTTGTAGAATCTCCATCCTTGGAGGTTTTTAAGACCCAGATACACAAAGCGTTGGCTGGGATGATCTAGTTGGGGTTCCATAGATTTCATAGACATTAGGGCTGGAAGGGACTGTGCGAGATCATTGGGTTCAGCCCCCTGCCCAAGGGGCGGAAAGTCAGCTGGGGTCAGATCACCCCAGCAAGATAATCATCTAAGCATTTCTTAAAGGTATACAGTAGGTGTTTGCACCACTTCTGGGGGGGAGTCTATTCCAGACTCTAGAGACTCAGGTGGTAAAGAAGTTTTTTCTTATGCGCAGTCTAAAATGATCTTCCAATAGTTTGTGACCATTAGAGCTTGTTTTTTCTTGGGGTGCCCTAGTGAGCAGACATTCTCCCAGTTCCTGATGCACACCACTTATTCTAATATAATAAAAGGCTTAATACTTCCATCTGTGTGTCTGTCTGTCCATAATGCTGGGGGCCAACAATACATGTGCCCCAGAGAGGACAGGCAGCAATTGGATGCATGGCTCCTGCCCCCTCAGGCAGGGAGCTGGAGGTGGAGGGAGTCCTTAGACTTTAATACTGTATTGACTTGCCCCAGTTCCTGTCAAAGCTGACAGGAGACAGGGACAGTAGGGCCCAGGAGGAGCCTCAGCAGGACTGAGCATCTCATCCCACCCCACCCCACCCCCAGCAGTTACACTCCTTGCCTGCTGGCACTGTCAGTATCATGTGGCCCAGCTGCACTGCCAGAGCAGGGAGCACAAAGCCGCCCAGTAGAGTGTGTGTATGTCTAGTGTGGGTGTGTCATGGTGGTATATGTGGTGTGGGTATGTGTGGGTGTTTGTGTTGTGTGTGCAGCCAGGGGCAGAGCAGGTGGGTGGATGTGGCTGTGGAGCCAGGGGTAGAGTGGGAGGGTGGGTGTGGAGCCAGGGTCAGAATGGGTGGGGGTGAGTGGGGGTGTGTGCAGGCAGGGTCAGAGTGGGTGGGGGTGTTTGTGTGTTCACAGGATGCATCCCACATGCACACCCCACCATACACACTCCCCTCACACTGCCATACAGGCAGACCCCCACATCCACACAACCTCACACGGCCCAGGCTGAATTGTTAGCCTATCCTCTAGCATGACTGCACTTCCCCATAATTTCATGTCATCTGCGAATTTAGCCAGTCCACTTCCAACACCCAAATCCAGATCATTTATGAATATATTAAAGAGTACTGGTCTGAGTACCGAGCCCTCAGGGATGCCACTGGTCACTGTGTGCCATGTTGACTTGGTTCCATTGACTATCATTCTCTGGGTCTGACCACAGAGCCAGTTCCCCAGCCAGTGGACCGTAAGGTTGTTGAGGCCACAGTTCCTTAATTTTACCATGAGGACATCATGAGAGACCAAGACAAAGACTTTTCTGAAATCTAAATATGTGACATCCAACCTCTTCTTCCTTGTCCATGTGATGCATCTCCTGGTCATAGAAGGAAATGACACTGGTCAGGCAAGACCTACCCACAATGAAGCCATGTTGCCTCTCTCTCAGAATGTTGCCTTCCATTAGCCTGGTGTTGATGGTTTCTTTGATTTTTTCCAAGATCTTTCCAGGGGTTGAGGCCAAACTGATTGGCCTGTAGTTCCCTGGATCTTGCTTCCTTCCTTGCTTGAACATAGGCACCATAGTGGCCCTCTTCCAGTTTTCAGGAACCTCTCCTGAGCACTATGAGTTCTCAAATATCCTTGCCCTTGGTTGTGCTATGATGTTAGCAAACTCTTAGCACTCTTGGCTGCATTCCATCTGGGCCAGCTGACTTGTAGATGTCCAGCCTCTCAAGATGTTCCCTCACAAGATGTTTGCCAATTAAAGGTGTATGATTGCCCTTACACTGGTAGTCCTGCATCCTGTCAGGCAGACTGATCCCTTTGGACTGGTGGAAAACCAATAAAAAGTAATTGTTAAGGAAATTAGCTTTCTCCTGGGTATTGGTTGTCAACTGCCCCAGTTGGTTCAGTAAGGATCTGATGTTGCCCTTGTTTTTTTTCTGACTTCCCACGTATTTGAAGGAGGACTTTTTATTGTCCTTGATTCCCATAGCCAGTTTGAGTTTAGTTTCAGCCTTGACTTTTCTGGTCCGCTCCTTACAAGTGCAGGCCACTGCTGCATAATCCTCCTCAGTCATAGTTCTTGACTTCCATCCATTATAAGCTTTTCTTTTCAGATTCAGGAGGTCCATGAGTTCCCTATTGAGCCAAAGGAGTCTCCCAGCCCTTTTGCTACTTTTCCTATGGGCTGGAATGGGTTTTCCTTGTGCTTTTAGGATCACATCCTTAAGGAGCGACCACTCATCGTGGACTCCCCTCTCTGTCAGATCATGGTCTCTCAGGGCCTCAGCAACCAACCTCCTGAACTTGTGAAAGTCAGCTTTCCTAAAGTCCAGGATTTTTGCATTACTGACTGATTCACGAGCTTTACAATGGATAGAGAAAGTGGTGAACTTGTGATCACCATCACCAAGCTTCCCTTCAATCCTCAGGTCACTGACTACATCATCCCCTTAGGCCAGTACATGATCCGCAGTGCCTTACCTCTTGTCAGCTTATAGACTTCTTAAGTCAAATAGAGCTCATCAATGGAAGTGAGGAAGCTTTGCAACTGATCAGAGTTGGCCAAATGTTCTTCCCATGAGACGTCAGTGTGGTTGAAGTCTCCCATGATGACCATGCACTGAGTGCATGCAGTCTCTGTCTGTTCCCTAATGAATTCATGGTCAAGCTGTTCCTCCTGGTTAGGAGGTCTCTAATAGACTCCTACAGTTATATCCGCTTCACCACACTCTCCCCATATTCTAACCCAGAGGGTCTCAAGTTGCCATCGCTGGGTTCCAATCTCTGCTTGTAGGGAAGTGTACTGCTCCTTCACATAGAGAGCTACACCCCTGCCCTTCCTTGCAACATGATCCTGCCTGTACAAGGTATAGCCATCAATACCTATGATCCAGTCATAGGTGGAGTCCCAACAGGTCTCCGTTATCCCTATGAGATCATATTCATTTTTGCTTAGAAGAAGGGCCAGTTCCTTCTATTTGTTCCTCATGCTCCTGGCTTTTGTTTACAGGCAGCTAAGCCTGCTGTCAGAAGCCCTGGGCTCCCCTACCCTCTTAGAAGAGTCCCAACCTTGGACTGGGGTAGAAGTGAGTTCCCTTGTGTTACCTGACCTTCTGGTTCTGTGGTTCTCACTTCTGGAGTTTGCACTAGTGACTGTCTGCCCATCCCACAGTGATCCTAGTTTAAAGACCAGTCAAGCAGGTCAGCCATTCTGGCTGAGAGGAGGTTGGTCCTGCTTTGAGCAGGGGGTAGGAGTAGATGCCTCCTGAAGTCCCTTCCAACCTTAATTTTCTATGATTCTAAGGGAATGGTCTGCCTCCAGCCCCAGGCTTTTTGTTGGCATCAAGCACACACCTATACTGCACTTTCATCCATTTAGTCTTGGGGTGGCACTGCCCCTAGTGCATTTTGTGGCCCCATGCCTGCATCTGCTGGGCAATGGACTTGAAAACATGCCATCCCTGTTCTGGTGCCCTTTCTGGGTCTCCTCCTTGCCCCAGACTGCAATAAGATCCCTCATCTCTCCATAGCCCCCCTGCTGCCTGCCTGCAGCTGACAGAGGGCTAGAGGCATGGCGCAGGGCAGGGGATAGGGTCTGTGCTCTGAGAGAGCTCAGGAGAAGGGTCCACTGGGTGCTTGACTGGGCAGCTGAGTTCCAGTCAAGTGTTACCACACCTCCCTGTGAGGGGTGGTAGTAGGGAGGGTGGGCTACAAAGGAGGCTGGGATGCTGGAGGACAGTGATCTAACTTCATAGTTTCATAGTTTCTAGGGTCGGAAGGGACC
>NW_017728992.1:97484804-97488194 GCF_001723915.1 Gavialis gangeticus
TCGTTGGTCTGGGCTGGGCTGTAGTTGTGGGTGTTGTTTTCTTGAGTTGATAGGGGAACTGGGAGAGAAGTTTAATTCACTGATCAAACCTAGATCAATTAAATTTGAATACAAATTTATCCAGGTCTATCTTAGACTAGGTTCTCCCATTTTTAGACCAGACTATGTACACTAAATTTCTGTATGGTAATGGGTATAGATTGATTTCCAATCACTTAGGCTGGTATAAATGTAATGTCCATACCTGACCCTATAATAGCATGGATATGGCATATTTTGCATGTAAAATGGTATATTTTGCCTGTGTATTAGATTAACATTGTCTGTTTTCACTATTATGATGACTTGGCAAAAAGGAATGGCAAACACCTTTATTTTGATGCATTTTACTTTAAATTTGTCTGAACTGTATCCTAAAATATTACTCCCAATTCCTCATTACACTGATGTAAAACCAGACCAGCTTAGTTATGTGGTGACAATCAGCATCAATGATCATAAAAATGAGAACCAAATTCCACTGATTTCTAAGACATGCTTTAGTCAAATGCAAATTATTATTATTACAATGAAAACTAGCTAGTGGAAAGATGTGTTATTCAAGAGGTCAGAATGGATAATCTTTTCCAGCCCTAGCATCCATAAATATGCTATAATTTACACTGCTGATCATCTAAAGTAATTTTACTGAAGTCAAGGCAATTACTTGAGCTGTAGACTAGTGTAAACTAGTGTAAAGGAGAGTACTTTGGCCTACTGTATATATGTTTTGAAATACAAATGCCCTGTCCCACCCAGCCTGTTCATATGTTGTCTATTAAACAATTAAGCAAAAAATCAATAATACTACAGAACAATCAATTATCCACTTCTAAAAATAAAAAAAATACTACTTATGGTCATTTCTTTAAAATTATGTGCACAACAGGAAATTGAAGGCAGGAATGCAAAAAGCAAGTTAAATATTTATGTCAAATAAATCAAGAGCAGCAAACCTGCAGCACAAGAGCCACAAGTAGTACAAGCAGCATCTGTGTATGACATGTGGCAGATCTGGGAGGGGACAGGCAGAACAGTAGCAGATAGAACAAAGAATAGATAGCAGAGCAAGAGATCAGGTAAGAAGAAGAGGGCAGGGAACAGAAAGAGCATAAGATTGGGTATGGGAATGGGATTGCAGTGGCATTCAGAGAGGGTGCAAGGCTATTTTATGGCACTCCTACCCAAAATGTTGTCCCCCTACTGAAATAAATGATGTAGAATTCAAAGCTTAGACCTAATGAAGCATGACATTCACAGTTATGGTTTCTTACCATAATTAAGACAATTTAAGGCTAAAAACTAGCATTATTAGAGAGGACGGAGAGGCCTAAAGAGACCTTTGTGAATTAGCCCTGTAGGACTTCTGAAACAAAATAACATTGCTCTATTGAATGATCAGCCATTCTAAATCTTTCTGGGTTGCTTTTTCAAATGCTAGTGGGAGTACATCTCACTTATATTTCCTAGATGCTTAACTGTAAGTGCTAAAGTTTATATTAGGATGAAGATGAAATTTGCCTGTGAGTATCTAGTTGACACATTTGTTACAATTCTATCCCTTTCAAGACTTGAACCACAAATTATTTGATCTAAAAACCCTCAACCAACCAGCATTAAAGGATTTTCATTAGTCTTTTTCAGGAATAGAAATTATAATCTCTTTCCAGCCTCTTATACTGTTATATTATCACCAAAGCTGGCCTTCAGGAAAATGGAGTCCTGGGTGACCTTGTATTTTGAACTCCCCTCTGTTCATAGATTTCATATACTAATCATAGTATACTGTTCATATACTGTTCATAGATTTCATATACTAATTCATAGATTTCATATAGGCCTTTGGGTAGCATGGGGGCTGGGGGTTCCTTTGCCTGTCCCACATGTGCCAAGATGGAGGCCCAGGAAGGGCAAATGAGGGAACTCCAGACAGAGGTGAGCAGCCTGCAGGGGATCCAGGCTGCAGAGGATGGTGGATACTTCAACCTGGTTGGACTAACTGAAACCTGGTGGAACCCTACTCACAATTGGGCAGTAGGCATTGAGGGTTACAGGTTGTACAGATGGGATAGAGTGAAGAAAAATGGAGGGGGAGGTGTTGCTCTCTATGTTAAGGATTTATGTTAAGGAACAATATACATCCTCCATAATCAAGCTGGATTCAGAGGAGGGCCAAACCAAGGTGCTGTGGGTCAGGATACAAGGGGATCAGGGGAAAAGGGACTTGGTAGTGGAGGTCTACTATAAACCACCACACCAGGAGGATGAGCTAGACCTGGAATTCTCCAGACACCGCTTAGAGGCCATAAGGTTGAGAGATAGGGTTGTCATGGTTGACCTAAATTACTCTGACATCTTCGGGAGGGGCAGTCAGCCAAATCTAACTGCTCATGTAGGTTCTTAACCTGCATACAGGACCTCCACCTAACACAGGAGGTATACAATCCCACTAGGAGAAACACCTTGCTGGACTTGGTGTTAGCTATAAGGAATGACTTGGTGGAGAATCTGCAGGTACAAGGTAGCCTAGGGAATAGTGACCATCAATTGATTGAATTCACTATCTGGCAAAGGGTGGGTAAACTATCCAGCAGTGCCGAAGTGCTAAACTTCAGAAAGGCTAACTTCAGTGTGCTCAGGCAATTAGTTACTGAGGCATTAAAGCTCAAGAGCATTGGGGAAACAGGGGTCCAGGAAGGGTGGTCATTCCTCAAGGGAACGATACTATGGGTACAGAAGAAGACAATCCCATTGCATATAAAAGAGGGCAAAGGGGCCAAGAAGCCCTGTTGGCTGAACTGGGAAGTCCAGGAAAGCCTAAAGGCAAAGAAAGAAGTACATAGGCTGTGGAAACAGGGGGTAGCTACTAAGGAGTAGTATACCTCCCTGGCCCACACTTGCAGGGAATCAGTTAGGAAGGCCAAAGGAGAATTAGAACTTAGACCAGTGACAAAAATTAAGGACAACAAAAAGTGCCTATTCAGATATATAGGGAGCAAAAGGAAGGTGCAGGGTAGCATAGGACACTTACAGGACAAACTAGGATAATTGGTGGCAGAGAGGGGGATGGCAATTGGCTTAGGGGTCGCACCCAGAGTGGTGGTAGACAGGTCGATATTGAACTGGAAAGATGTGGGTAGTGGAGTCCTGCAAAGACCAGTGCTATTCAGTGTCTTCATCAATGACTTGAACAAGGGCATGGAGAGCACCCTGTCCAAGTTGCAGATGATATCAAATTATGGGGCAAAGTTAACACATCAGAGGGTAGGGAATGGATCCAGGTGTCTAGACAGGTTGGAAAAATGGGCAAACCAAAATAGGATGCAGTCCAACAACAAGTGTAAAGTGCTG
>NW_017728992.1:97493194-97496923 GCF_001723915.1 Gavialis gangeticus
TCAAATTATGGGGCAAAGTTAACACATCAGAGGGTAGGGAATGGATCCAGGTGTCTAGACAGGTTGGAAAAATGGGCAAACCAAAATAGGATGCAGTCCAACAACAAGTGTAAAGTGCTGCATCTGGGCAAAAAGAACCACCAACACACTTACAGGCTGGGGGATGACCTCCTCAGCAGCACAGCAGCAGAAAGGGACCTTGGAGTCATAGTTGACTCCAAGATGAACAAGTCGTCAATGTGATGAAGTGATCAAGAAGGCTAACCGCACTTTATCATGCATTAGCAGATGCATGACGCACTTTAGGGGTGTAGGTAAAATGTATCCCTCTGAAGATGGCTCAAAACAACAGGAGCCTGAAAGTGGTTGGGAGGGGACATGCCCTGTGCAGAGGGCAAAACAGAGAAGGAACTAAGCCAAACGAAGGCAAATTTATGGACTTAGACCAAGACAAATTATCTTCAAGAAATATAGAAGTTCACCAAGCAATGAGCCTTAGTGAATTCTATTTCAGATTTCCTTACAAAAATCTCCAGATTTATATGTTGCAGCATGTCCTGTTACTGTTTTCTGGATAGTTTTTACAGTTGTCAGTTTCAAATTAATGCTGAATAATGGCTTCCAAGTAACATGATATCTTGCAATGCTGTGTTATGCATTATGGAATACATTCTTATTATCTCTTTACATAATTGAAATATAAAGGGACAATCTACCTGGACCTAAAGTCTCTCTAACAACTGTTCACATAAATAAACTGAGAAAAATGGAAGTGTAAGAAATTTCCTTTTAACATATTCTATGTAAACGCAGGTCACGATTCAAAATCTGTTGTGACAAAAACTCTTCCTTGTTTATGTAATTAATATCACAAATAAAACAAGTCAATAGAAAAAAAGTCAGTAGAATGGAACCAGAAAAATCAATACAATTCTGAAATTATATATTTAATCAGCATCTGACCATGATTTATTAAAAATATAAAGTGAAGTTTTTAGTTCTCAATTGCCTATTGTCATCTCTGTGTAAGTGAAATAGTTTTTTTTATGGCAGATGACAACCTATTTCCCTTGGCTCAAAGTTTAGCCAAAACATTTTATTCTGTCCTCTTCAAAGAAAGGGGGAAAAAAATCAATATATATTGTTTTGTACATGTATTTTTGGAAGGAATGACTCTACTTTAATTAAAATAAGAACTAGCTTGAACTCAATCCGTACTGAAACTTTAAATGAATAATACTTTACCTTCTATCTTTTCTCAACCCTAGCAGGCCTCTTATATTTTTTTAATGTATCTCATACACTCAACAGGCTTAGCAGTCACAGCTTGCCTGGTTGCTGTCTGTAAACTGAAGATTTCTGGACACGCTTGGTCATATTTTAAGATAAATTTATCCATGGGCACTCCAGGAGAAGAGCTTAGCATGGGTCAGTACTTTTGGGTAAAATTTAAAATTCTGAATGACAAACATAATAGACCAGAACCTTCTGAACTATTTAGTAAATGAATTTAATGAGAACCAGGTTTCTTGTGTGAATGTTAGTCCAACATTAACTTTATGTGAATGTCTAGCATTATGGCTAGGGACAGACATTCAAAAAGCCTCAGCCTGAATTGATTCAATCTTTGCAGGTTAGTCTAACTTGGTGAAGCTGAAACAGTCTGTAGCTGCACAAACATCCCTTCTGGACTGAAGAAATGCAGGCACATGCTTGCACTGGCACTGGCTCAGGCTAAAAGCTGGGGGGCACTAAAGTAGCCCTCCCTTACCTTCCACAGTACTGAGCTGAGGGAGTTCATGGCCTTGCCCCAGACAGGATGCTCTGATTACGGAAATACCCCCCCCACCTCCTGCTGTTGATAACAGGGCATTGAATTACACAGCTGAGAGTTACACAGGGTGTTGTTAGCATTTATCAGCCCATCAAACAAAAGAAAAGGTTAGGGCTGCCAGGTTCTGGAATGGGCTCCCAAGGGAGGTGGTGCTCTCCCCTACCTTGGGGGTCTTCAAGAGGAGGTGGGATAGATATCTGGCTAGGGTATTATGTTCCCAGCACTTGTTCCTGCCCAGAGCAGGGGGTCGGACTTGATGATCTGTTCAGGTGCCTTCTGACCCTAGAAACTATGAAATAGCCTCTCTCTTTAGTTCAAGCTCTTCTTAAACAACTTTCTCCAAGGAAGGAACAGAGGGACATTACCAGCTGCCTGTTGATTAGCTCCAAAAAGCCCTAAGCTGACACTGTCCTATCTGCCTTTGTCTTGTCTTCCACAGCATGGACTATAGCCAGCATGTGGAATGCTAGGTAATGCTGAGACATGTCTGTGTAAGGCAGAGGGGAGGGGGAAATCCCTCTTTGACCAGAGAGTGGTGGATGTGGGGGGATGAGCAGGAGGAAGCCAAGCAGATGCTGCTGTACCTGCAGTCTCTGCTGGAGCTCTAGCCACAGAGCAGAGGGGCAGGACCAGTCCTTCTGGGCTGGAGCAGAGAGCAGAGATTGCCCAGGGTTGCAAAACAACTGAGATGGCGTAGAGCACAGCACAGCCCCACTAAGGGAAAGTGGTAGCAGCCCCAGAAAGTGGCCCCCAAAAATAAGCTAAGTCCAGGAGGGCTAAACCATTTACCTAAGACTGTGCCATGGATCCCAGATGTCTCTGGACAGGAGTGGACCAACCAGGAACCTGAGGAGAAAAGGAGAGATGGATGCTTGGACTGCAGTAAATACAAACCAGGGGGGGGGGAAGAAATGCACTGGGAAGCAAGGTAACCCAGGGTCAGGAAAGATTCTAGGCCAGTTCCAATACGGCCTAAAATCTGGACAAAACAACATCTGAACGAGACTTTTCTAACCTGAAAGACCAAGATAAAAATCTATACTGTGACCAGCCCTAGAGAACTGGGAAGTAACATCCTTGGTTGGCATTAGGTGGCGTGTAGAGGAGGCAGAGCCCCAAAACAGGAAGATGGACAGGAAGATTGAAGGAGGGTGCCAGGAAAGGCAGGACATACCATCTTCCTCCTGATTAAACAAATTTATTCCAGCAGGACATGACAGGAGAGAACCCCATAGGACCTTCCAAGAAATCTAACCCAGCAACAAGCTGTCCATTCTCAAAGTGACTGTGAAGTCTGAAAAACCCATATGAACAAGGCACACTGGTGAACAGCATGGGAGATTACAACCAAGAAGTGGTCTGGGACAAATGTTGCATAAACCAGTTTGACCCAAATCAGTTAAGTCTGATAATACAGTCAATCACTAGTTTCAGCCATTTTCAAACTGGCTTATGTGCACTGAACATCTGTTTTGTTACAGGTTTAAAACAGTTTCTGATTATGTGTAATGTCTGTCACTGGCCTATATGCATCATGCTGGTGAATGATAAACTGTTATGGATTAAGACTCAAGAATCTTGTATGAATTGCCATAATGGACCGCCATTTTAGGTACAGACATTATCAACCAAGCATTTAGCAGCACAAATCTAAGGAATGTAAGAATAGAGACATAGAGGGTAGAATCCAGTTTCACTTGACCTGATCAGACAGCAGATTCCTAGTCCCTCAACTGCCATTTTTGTTACTTAAGCACAGTTTGAGATTTGACTCCATGTTCAGCATGGAAACAAAAATGTGCACACGTACACTATTGATGCACTCCGGTGCCTGCTCCTTCCAAAGCAGCATCCATCCCACTGGCACATTTGTAGCTGATAACATCTCTTATCTC
>NW_017728992.1:97501923-97505929 GCF_001723915.1 Gavialis gangeticus
GCAGCACAAATCTAAGGAATGTAAGAATAGAGACATAGAGGGTAGAATCCAGTTTCACTTGACCTGATCAGACAGCAGATTCCTAGTCCCTCAACTGCCATTTTTGTTACTTAAGCACAGTTTGAGATTTGACTCCATGTTCAGCATGGAAACAAAAATGTGCACACGTACACTATTGATGCACTCCGGTGCCTGCTCCTTCCAAAGCAGCATCCATCCCACTGGCACATTTGTAGCTGATAACATCTCTTATCTCCTACTTCACAGCCCTCCTTCACTCCCTCAAGTACCTGGTATCTCTTAATACAAAGCTAACACATACCATTGTTTTATCTGGCATTTAGATTAGGCAGCATTTATTTCTTCCCAAGAAAAAAAAGTATTTGTACCCAATATCTTCTCTCATCTTTCCCAATTGGTCCAAAAAAAAAGATATCACCAAAAAAAAACCCCCAAAACAAAACAAAAATGCTTGCTTCTCACAAACACAAAAGGGGCAGGTACAGCATAAAATTTAAATGGCTGTTTATCAGTACTTCTTTTGTAACAGAGGAGAGGAAAGAGAAGGAGAAAAAGAATCGAAGGGATAGATGATAAGGGAAGTAAAGAGAAGAGGAGGCTTTTGATGCAGCCAACAATGGAGGATAGAGTCATAACTAACAGTTTGCACCCTGGGGAAACACTGCAGGAGAGTGAGGATGGTGCAGGCAGTACTGGAGGGGAAGAGGTGCTGAGAACAGTGGTGAGGAGGAGATGGGAGTCTCAACTGCTGCTGCCCACCCCCTATTATTGCAGGTACAGCAACTATGTGGGGTCCAGGCACCCGGCACTTTTGTTCAAGGTGGGGCTGTCATTCTGGCCCTCCACTAAGTTAACACCTGGGACTGGTGCCCTATTTATCCCCCTCCTCCCAAGTTATGCTACGGATCAAGACATAATGTTAGGGTCTTCAAGGTCAAAGATCACCGTTAACTTGCTTAAGCAATGGAGCTTGCAAGTTTTTTTGAAATAGGTGAGCTGCTAAGATGCACAAAAAAGTAGACACACCAGCAACTTTCACCAGAATTCTCATCCCTCTAGTAAATGCAGGCCTGTGTGTGTGAATAAAGAGCTGCAAATAAATACACAGCTTTATGGTTACCTGTCTTTTTTTCTCTCTGCTGGATAGCAAGTAATATATTGTAAAAAGCTCAAGCTTTCAGAACCTTCCTTGCATCTTTTTTGTCTCTCCCAGATCCCAGCTGGGAAATGAACTCTAGGTTCTTTGTGAGCTTTTTAAAAAAAATTTGTCTACCCATTCTGGTTTCCACCTGAGGCCTACCTATTATCACCTGCTATCTGCTTTAAGGAGAGGTCAGGACTTCTCAGATTTTTTTAATTCTTGTCTTCCAGTGTTATAATGGAACAACTAACTCTAACAATGAAAAGTAAACTGTCTAAGTGCCAGTGTGCCATTCGCATGAGTTTATAGAGTCAGTAGTGGTGAACCTGATATAATTAATGTATTTATAATTAATTTATCCTCGTAAGTCTTTCATTTCTTTTCAGAACAGCACTTTGTGCCATAATGAAGTGATAAACATATTTTCATAGAATATAAAGAACAAGATATGACAGTATGGGGTTCAATATGGAAAACTATAGAGGTTTGGATAAGCCTTAACAAGTTTCATTTTTTATTTGCACCATTAGTAATGAACCATATATAATTTTTTTAATATCTTCTTCCTAAAGGCTTTTAGAAAAAACATGTTGAGTCTGAAGTCTCACCTCTCATCCCTTGTGTATTCCAAACGGAAAGCATCAATCAATGTTCTCTCTTCTCATTTACCCAGCTGGCAGTTTCTTCATAGCATCTTTAATACTGCACTGGCAATCTGCAAAATTTTTGAAATTTTATACTTCTCTATTAGCATCCACTTCATAGTATTTACAGAATGAGGAAGTAGAGTCATGTATATGTTAGGACAAATTTTCTAATATAATTAAATGTAATATTTAACATAGCTAATTGATTTTCAAATATCAACAAAATATTAGTTTAAGTTTTGCATTGCGTCAGGTATACCTGAACATTTCTATTAAAAATCATTTAAAAAAGAGTATTTTCCATGAAAGGATGATCCGAAAAAGTATTGGTCAATTATTTATAAACTATTTCCTGCTTTTGCTCCTACTACTCTGCATTTTAATGGGCCTGTGCCCATACAGTGGTTTTATCTTCAAACACGGCTTGCCACTCTCCATCTGCTATTTCAAAAGAAAACTGCTTTCTTTCCTTTTCAGCCTAAACACAGGCTAAAAGAACATACGAATGGGACAGTTTTAATAGCATTGTAACGAACTAATAACTTCGTCAAATAATTACTTCAATTCAGCTTTTGAAATAAAAACCTCCCAAGGAAGATTTAAGAAGTTTGCACACTGATGAGCTTAATTTGCAAAGGGGAAGGATTAACTTTTGTTACATTAGTTAAAAAGGATTATTGTGAAAAATAGTTTGAAACTGTTACTTAATCTTTTAAAATTAATTCTTTCTCCATATTTTCATTTGTCATCCTCAATAAGCTTAGTATAATGGTGTATTAGGTGAGGCAGCTGGGGTTGCTGTAACACCCCTTAGTGGGCACCTCAACCCTGTCTGACGCGTGCTTTCACTTCCCACGGTCCCACCCTGGTTCCTTGCCTGCCACATCTTGTTGTAAAATTTGATGATGGGAGGCTGTCCTCAGAGGCTGGTGAGCCTAAGGTGCTCTCTCTTTCTGTTTCCATACCATTTCCTTATGTCCTACTCACCTTAAGGGCTAAATTCATGGCCTTCCCCACCTCTACATCCATACCTCCCAAATCATAGAAAATTAGGGTCAGAAGGGAACTCAGAAGCTCATTCAGTCCAACCCCCTGCTCAAAGCAGGACCATCACCAACTAGATCATCCCAGGCAAGGCTTTGTCTAGCCGGGTCTTAAAAATCTCCAAGGATGGAGATTCCACAGTGTTACACTGTATACCATTCTGTCTCTTGTAGAGGCCTCCCTTTCCTTTGGCTGCAGACCTCCAGGCCTGGTACAGTGATTTGGGCCTAGCTCTCAGTCTCAGCCCTGTTGGTTCTCTTTTTCTTTGGGTCCCTGTGTCTGTCTCTGGGCCAGCCCTCAGGGTGTCTGACCCCAGACTTGGCTGCCCTCTCTGTCTCTGCCCTCAGCCCTCTGGTCCCTTACTCTGGGCTGAGTTGCTTGCTTCTCCAGACCTTAGCCCTCTCATCCTTGACCTTGAGCCTGGCTGCCTGCCTCTCCAGCCCTTATCCCTCTGGCCCTTGACCTAGGCTAGGCTTCTTAATGCTGAGTACCCTACCAGGCACCCTTCCATGGCATCGAGACTCTGCCCGCTCTCCCCAAGCTACAATCCAGTCCTCTAGTATATAGCTTAAATCACAACATAAATACAAGATACTCTTCTGAACTAAAAGCCTACCCAGCTCTGGCTTGTTTCCTCTTTCAAGCCATCAGCTTCTCTTAGCTCCCCTGGGTGGCTCCAGGGAAGAGCTCAGGTGCCTGCTAGTCCATATGCTGCAGGCACTCCCTTGAAAGCACCTCACCCTTCAGTATGCAGGGCCACACTGCCTGCTGTGGCTCAAGCCCTGGGGTTACATGCCTTGAAGCCATGCCCACTTTTTGGTCATGTGCCTTCCCCGGGCCTCCACAGGGCTCTGTCAACCAAGGGCCAGCCTGCCTGCTTGCAGCTGTGGCCCCACACAGCCAGCTGAGCCCACTGCCTCTTCTTAAAGGCTCAGGAGCCTCCTGGCTGCCTGCCACAGTTTCCTTTCCTCCCTTTCCCTTACTTCCAAGTAACAGGGTCTGGGTCTCCTGTTACAAATAGGTACATCTTTTTTTATGTTGCTCCTGGTGGCAAAGATTAGCTAGACACCACTGGGAGTCAGTGTATAAATGTGACATCAAAAGGAGGTCTAACCATCAAGCCAGAATGTGCCTTTGGATAATTAGTGTCCAA
>NW_017728992.1:97510929-97529198 GCF_001723915.1 Gavialis gangeticus
CTTACTTCCAAGTAACAGGGTCTGGGTCTCCTGTTACAAATAGGTACATCTTTTTTTATGTTGCTCCTGGTGGCAAAGATTAGCTAGACACCACTGGGAGTCAGTGTATAAATGTGACATCAAAAGGAGGTCTAACCATCAAGCCAGAATGTGCCTTTGGATAATTAGTGTCTAAAGATATACTCTGCTAAATTTACTAAAAACTGCTATTTTTGTACTATGTTTCTGGATGCCATTGCTGAAAACATATCAAAACCCCTTACAGGTCAAAGGCTATCATGCATTTGGGTTTTTTCCTTTTACCATCTTAATATTTTTAACTAGTCCAATAGCCTGTATTATTTTAAGCTTCAATAAAAAATTCCCACTCTAGATCCATATCCAGACCTTGAATTTCAGCATGTTTGTTTAGATTATCATGCTAAAAGCCCACACCCTATCAATGCACAGATAAATATGATCTGAATGCAACATGAATGAAATGGTATATGGGTAATTCCTTTTCTCTCTCATTGGAGCTAGATAGAGACCACTGCAGTGTTCCTGTTCTCTCTGTCTGGTTTCCTCAGAAGCACTGAGAAAATCAACTACTATTACCTCCTGAAAGTGACATTCAAAGAAGGTTGCTAGTAGGGCTGCATGAGAACTGGAATTTCCATTTGATTTTCATCCAATTTAGAAATTTCAAACTGCTTTCATTGGAAATTGACTTAAACAAACCAGAACAACTTCTCCTCCCCAAAACTCCTCTTAAACCCCCCCAAAATGAGACAGGAGGAAAAAAGTGATTTGCTTAAGAGCTTACTGTGAATCCATAACAGAGCTAGAGTTAGAACTGAAGGCCTCCAGATTAACCTCATTGTGTTCATTGTCCCACATCGCACATTATTTAGCCACTAATTTTAGTGTTATTAATAAGTGTTCAGTATTTCTAAACTCAGAAATGGTAATGAACAACTGTAAATGTGTGATTTAAGTAGCCCTGTCTCTCAGACCTCTGTGACAGAGGCTGAGATATCATTTAGTCCTGTTTGGTGCTCTTCAATTATATATTAACTATAAGATCATACCTTTCTCTTCCAGTAGTTCCCCACATCATTTTACTACGTACCTTCCAAATTCTAGAATGAAGAAGACGATGGCCTTACTGAAAATAGCCTAATTCATTATACAACCCTGACTCATTCTCAGAATATCGCTCAGTCTGTAAATGGAATAAGGATTTTCCCTTCCAATGTGTAAATCAGAGAATAGAAAGTATTCATCTTGGATCAGAAAATAATAAATTAGGATTCAAAATTTATATTGGTGAAGGAACTGAATCAGCCAGAGTTGATCAAAATACTCAAGTTTTTCTGGTAAAAATAATTTGCAAGAGGAATCACCTTTAAAATATTTTTCTTCTGCAAATGGTATGAAATATGAATTTTGCTTTTGTTTCAGTCTAAGACGTTTTAATTTGAGAAATTTCACTTTTCCATTTTTGTCTTCTGGACTTGAGGAATTGCCAGAGTAAACCTGGATTAGAATCTTAAACCTGAGGTGGGCAAATTTGTTCTAAAGTTTTAAAAATAGTAAAAAAGAAAAACCAAAACTTAACTGAGACACATTCCATATTGGGTTGATCCATCTCTTTTACTCAGCCTGAATTGTTTTTATGTCTTGTTTGTTTGGCTTTTCAATTTCATCTGGTGGTTTTTTGTTCTTGGGACAAATTAAATCTCACATTTGATAAAAAGGATTTGGGACAAAAACATACCAAAAAAGAAATAAGAAAGGCAATTTAACTGCAGACAAAGGAATTATGTTGCTTTACATTTATCCTGATGAAGTGGCTTATTTCCTGTCATAACAATTTGTGACCCAGAGTAATTGTAATAGGGCTTGGGGGTGGAGGGGGGGAGCTGCAGGAGATCAAATAAAAATCTTCAGACATAAAAAAAAATAGATCACCAACCTGAACATACTGAACATGGTAATTATTCATAAATAATTGATAAAACCCCATGCTGCCGCTATACTTCAGAGTATAGTCACATCTGAGAAAGGCAATTTACAATACAACGTTGAACCGAATTTTTAGTCAAACACTTGTATTTTTGCAAAGGGACACCTGCCAGCTGTGCACATTTTTCAAAATTTTACTCTATTGAATTATTTGAAACCTAAAATGCACATACAATTGTATATACAATTTTAAAGAGAAAGGTTTGAAACTACTGCAAACACTACTGGCATGCAAACCTTGTAAAAGATGGCAAAAACAGACATTTGAAATGTTGTGGCTATCATTATGGAGAGACTTGGACAAGTTTGAGTTTTATACTATTTAGGGTGACCATAATTCTCTATGCTGAAAACAGGACACCTGATAAGATTTTATGAGTGTTCAAGGAAGTTTGCTTATGTAGTACACAAAAACAGTTAAGAAATATGCATTATAGTGAAACATGCTTAATATCACTTCAAAGACATTGAGCAGGTTTGACTTCATAAATTAATTAATACAGTACCTTCCCCTTAACAAACAGCATAAACAAAGTATGTACTTACAATAAAGTAGTTACTAATGTTTTTCCTTGTCTTGCTGTCCTCCAGGGTGTGAAGTTGCTCGTTGCCAGTTGTATTTCTCTGATGATGCTATTTTTTGGAGAGTCTGCTTGTCTTTCAGCAACTTTTCATAGAATGCAGCACAATCCAGAACAAAATGAACTCACATAGACAATATAGTCTTCATGGTGGAGACATTCAGACATGATTTTTTTAGATCATGCATTGTTCATTATTGAAAAGACATGTTCAGTGGGGGCTGCAGTGCCCAGCAAACATAACACAAATTCCACAGCCTTAGCTAGATCTGTGTATTGAACTGCCTTGTTGTCCATCTCTTGAAAAATGGTCAGCCACCTTTCGGCAACAGGTGTTTTCTGATGGTTTCAGTCAGAAAGATGACAACAGATGATTGATTTTGTATTGACCCACTAATCAAAAACACAATTCTCATTCAACATATGTAACATGGGAATTCTAGTGTGGCATGTAGTGAGACTGTCTTCTATTTCATCCCACATCAACACTTTTCTCAGCAGAGTCCACTCAAGCTTTTCAGTACACTCAAAGGCAGGTTTCCAGTGATCTATGTAGGACAGGCATAGGGCAGTGTACAAATTATCAACTTCATTGTAATATTCTTCCTTCTTTTGGCTGCAATCTACAAAAGACTTCAGCAGGATCTTTGTTGTGACAAATCTTTCTCTAAGCATCTCTGCTAAATTATCCTGCAGGGAACATAACTGCAGTGTGACTTTTGTCACCCACAAATCATTTTTCTTGATCACTTCTATAGTTTTCTGAAACATGGCTGTTTGTTTACTGGCAAAGGCAAGCCACGATTTAGTGTTAGGGTCATTGAAGACTTTCTTTAGCCATGCTGGGCATTTGCCTTGAGAAGGGAAATACGCTTTAAGCCCATCAAAAATTAACAAAACTCTGTCCAATGCTGGTCCTGGTGACAGGAATCATGTGCTGCTGTGCTGTAGTAATATAAAATACTTGAGAACAACAAATCAGCAGAACTCTTTCAATTCTTCAACACATACAGTGTAAATGTGAAAGTATTCATAAACCTTTACAGCAAAGCTCTCCAAGACAGTACTTCTCTATCACTTGCTGAAATGCACATTGCACATCAGATGTTTGCCCAGTAGAAAAGAAAACTCAATATTTTTGTGTTAATTCCCTTCAGTGGAAGAAAATAGCATACAAGAATAAGAAATAGTTTTTGCTCCTTTCTGTTCAATGCATCCACACTAAGTGTAATAAATAAGCACGTCTCCAATCAGAATTCACTTCTTCTGTTAATAAAGGAGCTAATACATTGCAAATTATTGCCTCAGATTTTATGCAAGCAGATGAAAACTTAGGTTGGTAGAGTTTCTTTATTAATTGTGACATACAATCACTTGACCTGCAACTGTGTCTGTAATACACAGAATTGTAAGGAAACAGTCCCTCATTACTGAAAATTTGATTGGCTCCTGTGTTTTGCTTACCCAAAAATGTTGAAATACTTGGAGTTGCACACTTACTCCTTTTAGCCTCTTAGTGTTTTTTGTCTTAAGGTCTGAGTAATGTCACAGTGGCTGGTGTGAGCAATTGAAAAATATGTTCCATAAGCCTGGCATATAACTTAGCTGTTGTTAGCTGCTGCTGTGTCTTTAAAAAAAAAACAAACTTAAATTCATTTTATAGATCTTCATTAAAGGAATAGGCATGTTTTTGTGACATTTTATAGCAAACACTACAGATAACATCAATAACCTCACACACAGGAGCTGACAATGTGCACCTAATATGGATAGATGGATTGCAGTCCCACTGCCATATGCAGTCATTGCTTATTGTAGATCATACCAAGTCGTAAAATGTTGGAATGTGACTTTGAAATGGAGGGAATGAAAAAAATGCAATTATGTTTATTTTGAAGTAATATGATACAATAAATATTTTATCACAAGTATGCAATATATCAGCTGGCAAAAGAAAATGGGAAAAATAGCCAATTTTGCAAAATAGTTGGGACACCTGGAACAGGGCTTAAATATGGGACTGTCCCAGCAAAATGGGACATATGGCCACCCTAATACTATTCCAGATTTTTTTTTTGTCACTAGTTAATTGAAACAGATTGTAAAGTTAAAATTCCCAACAGATGATGTAGAGCAGGCCAAAGTAGCCAATGCCTCCTTTGCTTTACTCTTCACAATCCTTAATTGTGATAGGATACTTAATAAAACAAAAATATTTTTTAAAGGGGTACTGCAATGCAGACAATAACAGAGAAAGAATGTAGCATATTTACTCAAATATAAGATGAGTCATTATAATACAATGCTCAAATAGTTAGTTTCTACATATGATAAAATTATAAATTATTAAAGGTTTATCTTGAATTTGTCCCCTTCATACTGCTACAGCAGGGAAAATAAATATGGGGGACCAGGTTGCCTTTTGCCGTGACAATTTCTTCTCCCTGTCCTTACTGTCAGACCCTGCTTTCCCTTAGCACATGGAAGTGATGAGCAAATTTGAAATGATCTTGAAATAAACATAGTTATAGTGATTTGCATATAGTATCCATAGCCATAGTTCACCCAGAATGGATGCATTTTACCTTTTTTGAAATTGCTGCAAGATTTAGCACAGGTACTCCATAAACACACTTTTAAGTAGCACTTGGTATATATAGTATAAACTATGCATGATATTAGTCCAAGGCCAAAAGTCTCATGATTAACCATAGTTCACTGGGCTGGCCCCGGCAGAGTCAACAGTATTTCAAGCCATAGTAACCTCACAGGTCAGCACTGCTCAATATGTGCTTCAGACACCTCCTACAAAGGATCCACGTGCTAACTGGGTGTTCTTGTCATGAGTCCTGGGATGCTCAGAAAATTATATGTAGATGAGGCACACATCAACCTGGTCCAGCTTCATCTCATGTGGTGCATCCAGATGAGCCCACACATGCCTCTTGCAGTGTCTCAACCCCTTTGAGACACTGAATGAGGCATGTGAGGGATGTCTCTATGGCTGGCCCTCACCCCAGTGCTGAAGCATGCTGCCTGTCCGTGCAAGCTGCAGAAACCTGGGCTGGGCTTCATGCCAGATAAGTAGGGGGTTGGAGGGGCTGGAGGAGGAGGGGGAGGGGAGCATCAGTGGGGGCTGCTCAGCCCCAACCCCCATTCATTCTCCCCTGCCCCCACTTGCTCTCCCACCCAGCCCCAGACCCCAACACTCACCAGCAGTAGCAGCAGTGGTTGGGGCCACTCAGGGCTTCATGGCACAGCCCCTCTGCATGAGGCACAGAGGGGCTCAGCTCCAGCTGCCTGGCACCCATACTGTTGCATCACACAGGTGCACCCAGCTTGGCAGGTCTCCCCGCACAGTCTCAGAGCTTCTGGCCACTCTGGCTGAGCGGCACTGAACCCCAGGTGACAGCCACATCACCCCAAGTTTCTGGACAGTGTGCAGCACCCTGATGAGCCAGGCAGTACCCACACGAAGTGGCAGCTGCAGCGTGGGTGCCAGGCAGCCAGAGCTGAGCTCCTCTGCCCCCAACTGCCCCATGCCATGTGGGGAGGTGTGCCATGCCAAGAAGGGGAGCAATCAGGAGGCTGAAGCCAACTGGGGGAATCCCTGAATCATCTCCAGTCTCCTGATCACTCCCTCATTCATCTGCAGCCTCCTGCTCATTCACCTACTCGACTCCAGCCTCCAGAAGCCCACCTGGCTAACTAGTAACCCCATGTGGGGCTGAGTGAGTGGTACAACTAAATTCTTGGTACAACTAATGATAGGATAGGAGAGTCATGTGAGTCAAAGGGTCAAAACATGAACATAAGTGTGCCTGAGGGGGAAACCAAGCAGAGCCCTCTGGGCCACACCCACCAGTCCTCAAAAGCATCCAAGGGTCTGGCAGACACCACCCACTGGTGCTCTGCCTGGAAATGTTCATGGACAAGTGAAAGGAAAGTGGCCCCACAGTCTCCGAGCACCTTGCTGGCCAGAGCCTCCTTCCTGGTCAAATACATGGACCTCTTGGCCAGGGCCAGGAGGAGATTGACCAGGAGATCCTGGAACTTGGTGGGGCTGTGGATGGGATGACCAAAACAAAAAGGTGGGGGGTGAACCTCCTCAGGAGGAGGTTCTGGAAGTACAGGTGGAGGGGCTTCAGCCTGGTGCACTTGAGGGTCATGTGCACCAGGGTCTCCTTCTGCCCACAGAAGGGGCAGGAGACTGGGGTCTCTTTGAAGCTCACCATGTACACACCTCTGGCGATGGCTCCACGGAGGAGGCATCAGCTGAGGTTCCCAGTGGCTCATGGGATGAGGGTGGAGTACAGACTCAGCCACTGGGGTGCCCCAGCCATGCTCTCAACAAGCAGATCCTGCCACTTGGTGTCTGGGTGGGACGCAGGGGTGACATGAAGGATCGTGTGGCACATGAGCATGTAGTGGTGGCAGCGATGGATGGTGGAAAAGCGGACCTGTCTGGTGTCCTCCACCTGGCTTAGGTGGTGGAGTGGGGAGCATCGCATTGCCGGGTGAGGCGTCGGCTCCACAACAAACTCCAGTGGGCTGGAAGACATGGGTGGGCAAGTCCTTTCTGATGTTCAGGAGAGATACAGATGTATGCTTGGCAATTTCAATGTGAGAATTGGAAAGGACTCAAACCTCTGAAACAGAACCACCAGCAAGAAAAGAGTAGGAAAGGTCAACTCCAACAGCATCCTCATCATGACCAGATGTGTGGAACATGGCCTCACCATAACCAATACCCTATTCTACCAGAAAACAGGCACAAGACATCATGACAACACCAATTATCTAAGCACTGGCACTTGATTAACTCCATCTTTGTTCATGCTTGTGATTGCAAAGATGTTTACATCATCTGAACAATGCTATGAGCTGATGATTGCTGAACCGATCATCAGCTCATCTGCTTGGTTATGTCACTTAAACTGGCTCCCTAATGACAGCTGCTTCAGAAGTAATGCCAATTAAAGAGCAAGAATGAAGAACTCAAGGATCCAATCAAGTGAGATTTCTTTCGCCAGTTCCTCAAAGAAAAACTGTTGAATTCCATTCAACAACAATGGGAGAATGTTGGCAGTGTTTAAGATGCCTTCAAGCCCACCATCTTGGATTTTCTTCCAGGAAACATCAAGCCTGATTTCATGAGAATGACTGAGAGATCCAAGGGTTGGTTAACCACAAGCACAAGCCATTTTATGCTGGGCAGAATGACATCAACTCCAAGCAAAATACAGTAAAATCCCTGTTATCCAGCATGAGTGGGGAATGAGGAGTGCCGGATATTTAAAAATGCCGGTTACCTGAGGAGCACAGGTTTCTGGATGGATGTGGAGTGGGGAGTGTGAAGGAGGGGAGAGTGGTGGTGGCCAAACGTGGAACAGGGTGTGGGGGCTAGCAACAGCCACACACAAAGCAACAACCTCACAGGGTGGTAGGTGGCAGCGGCTGCCACCGCATGAAAGCTCCCCTCCCCCCCGCCCACCGCATCTAGCTGGCTGGCTGGAAATTCCGGTTAGTAGAGTGTTCCAAATAGTAGAATGCTGGATAACAGGGATTTTACAGTAAATTGAATCACCAACAAGCCAAAACAGAGGTCCAAAGGAGGACTTACAATATAAAGAATAGATAGTGGGAAGACAAGATGAAGGAGATTCAATATCTCATTGACATTCACAATATGTACATTTATTTTCAGTGCCATCAAAGCCATCTACAGTCTAAGCACTTAGGGACCATCCCCCTTGAGACCTAAGGATGGAGGAGGAAGGATCAAGGAAAGAGGAGCCATCAATGCCCACTGCATTTTGCAGACCTTTTCAATTCAGACTCTGTTATTGATGAGAGTGCTCTCAACTTCATTCCACAACATCCAGTCAGAGATGATCATGGAATCCCTCCAGCCCTTGATGAGGTAAGGAAAGCCATCAAGCAGATGAAGAACAATTAGGCATTTGAAGCTGAAGGAATCTCCACTGAAATCTTCAAGCAGGGCGGAGAGGATCTCATATCACAGTTCCATGCCCTCATCTTAAAAATCTGAAGGGATGAGGAAGATTCAGATGACCTTAGGGATGCCATGATCATGAAAGTCTTCAACTAGAGAGACAGGTCCAACTGCGGAAATTATAGTATCACCTTGCTGTCCACCCCAGGAAAGCTCATTGCGAGAACCATCTCCTTCTACTTCCTGAACATCTCCTTCCAGAATCTCAGTGTGGGTTTAGGGTATCAAGAGGCACAACTGACATAATCTTCACAGCTCACCCACTGCAGGAAAATTATTGGAGCAATATAAACCTCTCTACATAGACTTCTTTGACCTCATGGAAGTCTTAGACCCTGTCAACCAAAAAGTGCTGTGGAGGATTCTTCTGAAGTATGGATGACCCCTGCAATTCATCACCATTCTTTGCCTGCTTCATGATGGTATGTGAGCAGTGGTTCTCAGTAATGGATGTATCACAGATCGCTTTTTGGTTAAGACAGGAGTTAAGCAAGGCTGCATCATTGCTCCAAGACTCTTCTCAATATTCCTTACTGTGATGCTACATCTGACATTCTCATTAGGAAGCTGGGGGACTGTGGCGTAGACACCCACACAGTCCAATGGGTCGCCAACTGGTTAGAGAGTCGCACCCAGAGGGTGGTAGTGGATGGGTCCTTCTCAACCTGGAAGGACGTGGGAAGTGGGGTCCCACAGGGCTCGGTCCTTGGGCCTGCCCTGTTCAATATCTTCATCAGTGATTTGAATGAGGGGGTGCAAAGCACCCTGTTCAAGTTTGCTGATGACACTAAGATGTGGGGGGATGTGGGCACATTAGAGGGGAGCAACAGGCTACAGTTGGACCTAGACAGGTTACAAGGATGGGCGGAGGAGAACAGGATGGGGTTTAACACAGACAAGTGTAAGGTGATGCACCTGGGGAGGAACAATCGGCACCATACATACAGGCTGGGGAACTCCCCTCTTGTCAGCACGGAGGTGGAAAAGGATCTGGGAGTCATTATTGACTCCAAGATGAACATGAGTCGGCAATGTGGGGAGGCGGCTAGGAAGGCCAACTGCACCTTGTCGTGCATCCACAGATGCATCTCGAGCAGGTCCAAGGAGGTGATCCTCCCCCTCTATGCGGCACTGGTCAGGCCGCAGCTGGAGTACTGCGTCCAGTTCTGGGCGCCGCACTTTAAGAGGGATGTGGACAGCATCGAGAGGGTCCAGAGGAGGGCCACTCGTATGATCAAGGGACAGCAGGGTAGGTCCTATGAGGAAAGGTTGCGGGACCTGAACCTGTTCAGCCTTCAAAAGAGAAGGCTGAGGGGGGATCTTGTGGCCTGTTATAAACTGGTTAGGGGGGATCAGCAGGCGCTGGGGGAGTCCCTGTTCCCCCGAGCGCCGCAAGGAGTGACCAGGAACAATGGTCACAAGCTGGCGGAGGGAAGGTTTAAGTTGGACATCAGGAGGCGCTACTTCACGGTCAGGGCGGCTAGGGTCTGGAACCAGCTTCCAAGTGAGGTGGTGCAGGCTCCCACCCTGGGGGTTTTTAAGAGGAGGTTGGATGACCACCTTACTGGGGTCATTTGACCCCAGTGCTCTTCCTGCCATGGCAGGGGGTCGGACTAGATGATCTGCTCAGGTCCCTTCCGACCCTAGAAACTATGAAACTATGAAACTATGACTACCAACAAGCTTCCAGTTGGAGTGGAGGTAAATTACCTAATGGATGGTAAACTCTTTAATCTCAGATGACTCCAAGTCAAAACCAAGACCACCCCGATCATTGATCGAGCTCCAGTAGGCTGATCATGCTGTAGTGTGTGCTCACTCAGAAGCAGACTTCCAGGCAACCATCACCATCTTTACTGAGGTATATAATAAAATGGGACTGACATTAGAAGACTAAGGTCCTCCCATCAGCCAGCTCTTTATGAGCAGTCCCCAGGTATGGTAATTCAGATTTGCAGTGAGACTATGGAGAACATTGGGTTTTCCCCCTCTGAAGGAAGCATCTGTCACAGAAGGCTGACATTGACAAAAAAAAATACAACACCACATTAAAAGTGTAAGTGAGGCCTTTGGACACCTGAGAAAATGGATGTTTGAAGATTGGGATATCAGATCCAAAACCAAGTTCATAACCAAAGCTCATCCAAAACCAAGTTTATCAGGCAGTCATGATCCCCACCTTACTGTACAGAGCTGAGATGTGGACAACATACAGGTGACACCCCAAGTCTCTGGAGAAGTACCATCAACACTGCCTACAGAAGATCCTTCAAATGCAGTGGGAAGACAGGTGCACCAACATTAGCATCCTCTCACAAGCAAAGAGCACAAGCATCAAAGTGATGATCATCTGGCATCAACATCACTGGGCCAGCCACATCATCTGGCATCAACATCACTGGGCCAGCCACATCATCTCCATGTCCACTCTAGACTCCTGAAGCAAGTTTTATTATCCCAGTTCAGTCAAGGCATATGTTCAAGAGGAGGGTAGATGAAGCACTTCACAGATGTTTTCTAAGCCAACTTGAAAAAATGTAACACCAACATCAACTAATGAGAGACTATTGTCCAGGATTACCCCAAATAGAGGAAGAGTCTGCTGCAAGGATCTCAGTACTCTGAAACCTTACAACAACACCAGGAGATGGAAAAGTGGCGGCACGTTGCAGACTGAACCAAGAATCCAAAACCACCCACCCTGCACAGAAATACATGCCTGAGTTGCAACAGAGTCTGTCAGTCCCAGATCAGCCTTATCAGCCATCTTTGAACCCACAAATAAAGCAATCGTGGCAGACAATCATCCTTGACTGTGAGGGATTGCAGATAATGACACAAAAATCTATCAGGGATAGTCTATGTATACTTACTCCTATCTCAGTGAGAGAGAGAGACTATAAGATCACCTGAGATTTTTTTCAGCCATGTGTTTCTATGATTGTCCCTGATAAGGACAAGCAACTAATACACTCTTTATATATGAAGCCCATTAATATAAGCATTAATAGATCTTCAAGATTTAGAAACTTGCACTTCTTTGGAGCTAAATTGATTTAAACTGTCTGACTGGCATAAGGATTCTTCCTCTGTTATTAAGATGATCCAAAGTTTTTTAAAAAAAGGATAATTTAAAGCTTTCTTATGGATAAAATAAGGAAGACTAGAAAACAACCGTTACAGTTAACAACCTGTCCAACCAAGAGAAAAGAAGAGGCAACAAAATAAATCTACTGGAAAGATAGCTTTCTAATGCTCCTGGAAGGGAGGAATAAAAAGGTGCCTCCTGCCAGGAAACCTGACTTCAAAGAGAAAACAAGAGAAGAAACCTGAAATATTCACTGACAGAGAAAGAGAACTATATAGGTGCTGGCTTTGTTTAATACTCTCTAAAGGAATAAAGTACTGTTTGTATTAGTTTGAAGAAGTTCATGGCAACAAAGATGTATTTTAAGAAGTACAGAGGAGGCAATACAAGTCTCTTGGTTTCAAACATCTATTTTGTATGGAGTTTTAAAAAGTGTCCAAGTTTATAAATAGATTGTATTTTATGGATGAACTAAAACCCAGTTTCTGAACTTACCTTACCATTCTTAGTATCCAACAGCACTCTAAGGGTATGGGCAAGAGTTCAAATGAACTAGTGAATGTTAGCAGCTTAGTTTGAGCAGTTGGCAACCCTACCAGTAGTGAACTGTTCAAATGTTACAGGGCCTGCCTGGATGCTCTGCAGACAGTTTGTGCTGCCAATGGCACACAGCCCAATGTGTTTTGCAAGTTCCCCTATCTGCCTGGAGACACCTAATAGAAGCTGAAGGAAAAGGTTAGAGCTGATTAGCTGCCTGCCCCTCCCCACATCCCCTCCCTCCCTTCCAATTTTCAGGTTCTGAGACAGCAAACCCAGTGCATGTCTTCTGTCTTTTCAAGCCTGCCAGTTTCTTCTCTGGTAGCCTGCAATGGATCCTTAGTCTTCTGTCACCAGGTAGTGGACCCAGTTCTAGCATAGGGTGACTCTGGTTGTGGTCAGGTACTGGTGCAGTTGGGTTGAAGTTGGATGCTGGTGGTTTGGGTGCTACCATGACGGTGTCCTGGGCACTCCATTTCTGGGTGCTGGATTAGGCCAGTCCATGACCATAAGGGGGTTAATGGACTCCATTCCCAATGAGAGCCATGTCTATGCTGCTTGGGTATGGGTAGTGAGTCCTGTGGCCTTGCCCCTCCTGTATCAAAGCAAAATATGCATGGCCTCCACTGTAAACAGAACCCACCATTGCCACCCCACCATAACCTCTGTTTTAATGGTAACAGGGTACCAATATCAATAATCAAGGAAATGTATAAAAACAATAGGACCAAAATAATTTAACAGAAATTATAAATGGTAGAACTATTTGTAGTATACTAGTGATCCAATCTCAATAGACAGTCATAAATTTTGATTTTAAACATAGTTCTTTTCAGAAAGGTTATGTGCTACCTGTTGTGTGTATATTTGAAAACAATAATTAACATTTAAAGCAGTATTTCCAGAGAGATGGTGAGCATTGGTGCAGCATGCTTCATTATGGCTAAGGCCACAAAAGTAGCAAGTATTTGTCTTGACACACTTTGCATATTCAGACTCTCCAATCTGAATGCCATACAAAATGATAGCATGAAATATGCAAATGCAATGTGTCAAATGGACTACAGGTCTTTATTGGTCTTTGAACATGTGCCCGAGTAGGCAACATGTTGAGCTGGGTTGGAGCAGCCTTGGCTGGCAGGGGTCTGGGGGGCCAGCTTGCTAGTCCAGGGCGGCTTCCCCAGCAAAATGTGTGGCGGACATGCTTCAGTGCAGGGCTAGCTGGCGTACAGCCCCTACACTGAAGCACCCTCATAGCCCAGCCAGCCAGGTCAGTGTCTACAGAAGCACTGCCATGGAGTAAAAAATGTGTATTTAGTAATACAAGTATTTGTGATGAATAATTATAACTCACCTTATTCCCTTTCCTCAAGTTATAAAATAATGCCGAGGATAAAAAATTCACTTTGCCACGTAGCCATTTTTTTATTTGCAGACCACAAGGAATTAAATATCTTTCCCTTTCCTTATTAGGTGTGCAACAAAACATTGTGATTTATGTCCTTAAAGGAGATTCTACAATGAAAAACCCTTCAAATAGTCCCAGTGAAGGCCATTATGCTCCCTTAACGTGCAATAAATGTACATTTCAGATTAGTGATGCTTGTTATTAATGCTTTGCCGCTATGCTTATCTGATGTTCCTTTATTCAAAACAATGAAACAAAATAAATGCATCCTTGTTCAGTAGGAGCTGTCAAATTAGAAATGGTTACAAAGCAATAATTAGGGAAAATAGATCACAGTATTCATGCTTTAGCAATGATTGCCCCTCTGTGGAGCCATTAACAAAATCTAGTCATTGGATCCACATACAATTTTAATGAAGCCACAAGTAAACAAAGTATTAAATAATGGGGGGCTGAATTTTGCTTGCTTTTGGAGACAGACATCAATTTTACCCTTTTCCTTTCCTTTCCTTTCCCACTCCTTTGCTCCTGCTGGTGGTTGTGCATGGTAGGGGAGGATTAATTTAAGACTACTTGGTTCATACTGGGGTATTTAAAACATTGTGTTTTCTACTGACCCGTATAGTATAGGTCAGCTGCAATTATATCAGTGTATCTGGTTTTATTTATTTATTTATGAGGAAAGCAATTTCACATGGACAATTATGAATCTTTGAAACACTAAAATATCTGGATAAAATTTCCAGTTTCTGTATATTCATACAGCAGTAAAGAATGCTAGTGCCAGTAAAGAATCTGAGATGGGTAGAAGAGTAGTCCACAGATCATTTCATTTATTTCTACTGCCTATATTGTCATGCCATAACAGAAATCTGGAGTGTTTTGACTTGTTAATCCTATAGAAAGTCAGAGTTAGTTTGTTCCTTTTTCTTGTTAAGAAAGCCTTCACAGACCAAATTATCTTTGAATAAACAGTGATTTCCTGAAATAAACCACCGTGTTAGCAGGTGTTGATCCTGTAAAGAAAGAATGGAGTAAATATTCTTGGTGTATTCATGGAGGTGATTCATTGCCCTACCTTGGTATCTCTGGAAGAAAGAAGACCTAGGGGACAGGTTGGACAGACCTGCAAAAGGACTTCTTTAGTTTACCAATACCCCACAAGCTAGCTTGTCTGTGGTGCCTTCAGCCCCTTTTGATGTTGCTGGTGAGGGCCTCAAATTATAATCCAATCTCCTTCTTGTCAAAATGGTGGACAAGCAATTGCAGAAAACATTCTTTGTACATAGAATTCTTATTGCAAAGGCTGAAAATAGCTTTGCTAGGATAACTAAACAATGGTCAAGAGCAAACTGAATGGGTCAGCCTTAATAAATGGTTTCATGGAGTTGATATTAAAATGTCTCCATATGCATATGTCTTTCTCTAACAGAGCAGGTACATTTAAGGCAGTATTGGCACCTTGACAAGGCACCATAAACCATGAGTAACACCATATATAGCACACAGATTTGGAAACTCCAGACAACATGATATATATACCCTTCTTAGAGTCAAGGTAGCACTGACATTTTTCCACTGATCTGAAGCCATTGTATGCAGATTGGAAATGCACTGGGAACCTTTTCCATCTACATAACACATAAAATGTGTACAACTAGCCTGGAGCACATACATACTGAAGTATGCTTTTTATGTGTAAGTGTCATCTAATTAATTGTAGAGTACTGACATTCATCTGAGATACTTATTTCCTTTAAAGGTGCCAGCATCATCTGTTTTAAGTTCAGCAAGTAGCAAGTCTCAGCATTTTAGTGACACTCCCAAACAATTTAATGTGAGACCAGCATCACACACACACACACACACACACACACACACACACACACAAATGCAGGGGCCTATGTGCA
This sequence comes from Gavialis gangeticus, assembly GCF_001723915.1. NCBI lineage: Eukaryota > Metazoa > Chordata > Crocodylia > Gavialidae > Gavialis > Gavialis gangeticus. The sequence goes on from NW_017728992.1 coordinate 97,526,477, forward strand.
CTCTTTTTAAATCCTTTCCCTACATATATGGCTTGTTACCAGAGTACCTTCTGTCTTCAGAACAGAGAAATCAACTGAAAAATGGAGCAAATTTGCAATCCTAAGGCAGATCTCCATGAGTATGCACATGCATTTCCCCTGGGACAAAGAGCACAAGCATGTAGTTGTGCTGCTGCTACTTGTCCTCAGGGAATGCACCTGCACGCACACTCTGTCATGCAGAAGATTGCCCTATGTGGGGTTGGAGAGACTAGGGCCAGCACCTGGGATAGCCCCAGCAGCCTTACCTGGGGTCCTTGGGCCTCCCAGGACTGCAGCAGTGGTGATCCAGGTACACAGAGCCTGGCCAGCAGCTGGAGTGTGGCTCTAGCTGGCCAGGCTGTAATTTCAGGTGGTACACAATGCTGCCACATGCTCTGCCCCATTTTTTAAGTGTGTTTGTTGATGCTGGGATTTCACAATATCAAATTTTGGCTCTGCACTGCAAATATGGAGAGAGAACCTTTTCATGTGCACCATGTGCATTTTGTGGGACCTCAAAAGCCTTTGAGGCACCACAAAGTGCATATTCCCATTCATAGGGCTGTAACTCTAATATCCTTTTTGCACCTCTACCCAGTATCCTGACTGATGTATTATAAAGAGACAAAGTGAAAGATCCCAGTGATCCCTAGTTCAAACTACCAAACTGTTCACCACCTCAACCATGTATCATCAGCAGTGACTTGTTATTTTCTTGCTGAAGGATTCTGCGGTGTTTGTAAAGATTCATGAACTTGGCTCTTCTTTAGGAGATAAGAGAACAGTGCTTCAAAAATCATTTCTCTTCATCGTGTCCAAGAATTGACAACAGACTGAAAAGTCTCCCATGAAGCAGGTCCACATGATGCACTCAATGTATTGTTATAAGTTTACTATGTATTGACAGATTGTGGTGTGAAAACAAATGTAGAAAGCCTCTGAACTGGACTGATTCTGGTGGTGGCTGTGCCTTTTGTGAAGCCTCTTTGCTTTTGTCTAATCCACAGTCTTCAATGGTAACACATGCTGAAGTTCTCTACAAGGAAGTTAGAAAAGAAGTAGGGGGGTTGAATAAAATATCTCATAAAACTAGTTCTTGTTGCCGTCTACTGGCTACAGCCTGTTTGGGTTTTTTTGCCTTGCTCATATTTGTATGAAAAAGAACTTTTTTTCAAGATGTCACTGTATGCTGCCTGTTTTTTTCCACAATGAATTACTTCTTAAAACTGACAGCCAAATAAACCATTTGATATCACTGTTAACTTAAGTCCTGCTGTTGATCACCTGGTGAGAAGCAAGTAAAATTCTACACGTTGTTCTCAAGTAAGAAAGATTTTACAGCTAAACTTTTCTCTATGGCACTAATTTAGCATTGTGTATTACACAGAGAATCAGCTGTGATAGCATGGAAAATTTTGTCTCGTTTAGTAAGTTATTCACTGAGTTATTTTAATTTCAACATGCTAAGATTTTGTAGCCTTTCTTCACAACTGAACTCCCACTGAATTCAATGAGTATTACATGCAAAGAAAGAGGTTAATATATGGCACATGGACAATTTCCTGACAACTTGACTGGTGAAATGCTGACAGATGAATACAAAAGTGAATACATGCTACCCTGGTGTCTAATTTGTTGCAGTACACACTTTCTGGAAGATTTTCTTCAAATAAAGTCTGTATTCACTGTATAAGGTCAAATATACCCTTTGCCTAGGGTTTCATTTTATTAGTAGTTTCTCATACCTTGATCTTTCTAAGTTTCCAGCAGGACATCCCTGCCCTACCAGTAATTCCCTTGAAGTAGAGAGGCATATCTACTTCTTCCTTAGCTTTATTGAATTAACAAGCTGCCTTGCCACTGAGATAGCAAGATATGATGTGGGTCTAGCTAGACCTGATTGGAACATTTTACAAAAGAAATGAGGAGGAGGACCCATATAAAAAAAACCTGAACTTCTGATCAAAAAATGGCAGGTTTGACAAAATACTTATATGGATTAGAGCCAAATTATAAGACTTCCAAAGTCTTTGTAAAACAAATATGTTGGCCTTTGGCCAGTAGCACTAGACCTAACCTGCTAGCTAGGAAAGTTACCCCCCTCACACACACACCACTCTTTGTTAACATTAAGTCAGACTATACTAAGACTTCCTAAACCATAGAATCCCTCTTAATAATGTAGCCCAGGTAGTACCCAATTATGTACTCCCCTGTCCAATTGAAGGGAATGTTAAAAAGGCAGGTGCGCTGTGGGGTGAAACTGCTGGCTGCACGCAGTTTCCCTCCTTCCCCTATAAAGCCAGATCAAGACACTCAATAACTTAACTATGTACAAATGTATTAATATACATATAACAAGAGTTAAAATTGAACATAGATACAAAGGACCTGGGAACTATGTGCAATATAGGGCTGTGCAAATCTTCGACTTAATATTCGACATATTGGATTCAACAAATATTCAACATATTCGACCTAGAAAAGTGAAAGTCGAGTCGAATAGCAGCTGGTCGAATAGCTGTCTAATCAAATACCAAAAGTCGAATATTAACAGCGTGGGTCGAATATTCAACAAGGGTCAAATATTCAACTCGCCTATAATGGATTCCCTATGGGGGGAAAAAAAAAGGAAAGTAAGGGGAGGGGGGGGGAGAGGGAGAAGGAGTGCTTTCATGACTGACATGTGTGGCTGGCCAGT
>NW_017728992.1:97530985-97548402 GCF_001723915.1 Gavialis gangeticus
AGGCTGATGGAGCAACAGAAGGCCATCCACGAGCTGGCCTTGCTTGGGGAGATTGGGATCAGTGGCCCCCTGACCAAAGCTGAGTGGGATGCCATCTCCCAGATTCTGCTGGTCCTCAAGCCCTTCCTCGAGGCCACTGAGACCCTCAGTGCTGCTGATGCCTTCCTTAGACAGGTGGTCCTCATAGTGAAGGAGCTCCACAGCCAAATGGAGAGCTTTCTGGGGGCCAATGTTCCTGGCTGGGGCAGGCTGCTTTCACCAGATGTGCAGGCACTGGTGAGGCGGCTGAAGGAGGGCCTTAGGAAAACGCTTGAACCCTTGGGGTCCAACACAGTGCATATGCTGGCCACCATCTGTGACCCAAGAGTGAAGGGCACCATATGTGGCACCGAGACACTGAGTCACTGGAGGGAGGTACTTATTAAGAAAGTGACGGAGGCGGAACGGCGGAGGCTGGGGGAAGTGGGACGGAGGATCCACTGCCTGAACCCAGCCCGCCATCAACAAGCCAGTCTTCCCCTCCACCACAGGCGCTGCCAATATGGGGTAAGACCATGGCAAACATTGGGGGTCCAGACCCACCAGACCCCTGCTGGTGTTCCTCAAGGTGAACCTCCCACTGCTGGGCTTCCCCAAGCGCCAGGTGCAGACGGAGCGAATGCCACCCTCCTCACTCCATCTGAAGCATGAGTTTTGTCTGTCAGCAGCCTAAGGTGCAGTTTCCCCCAAACCACTGCACCTATCATCATGAAAGTTAGCAGGCTTTGTGGGCTGCTCAGGAGCTACCATTTCTGCATGCTTGAGCTCCCTGTGGATTTGCATGTAGAAGTTACAGGCAGTTTGCTCTCAAGAATTTGGGGTGCAGTTTCTCTGCACCCCCTGAATCTATCTTATTGAAACTTGTCATGCTTTGTGGGATCCTCAGGAGCTACCATTCCTGCAAGTTTCATCAATATCAGACAAGAAATGCCTAAGTTATAGCCTCCTTCAACCTTCCCCATTATAGCCTATGGGGAAGTCGAAGCAGCTCGAATATTCGACTGAGCTTCGACCTCGAGTCGAAGCAGACCTGCTTCAGCTTGAAGCAGATACCAAATCAAAGTAGGGCCTGGTTTAATATTTGACATGGCTGTCAAATTGAATATTACCTGCTCTGCACAGCCCTAATATATACAACTCTACGCAAATACCCTGGGTGCACGTGAGGGATCTGGGAAACAAAGGTTTCCATAAACTCCATGCAATCTTATACTCTAGTGAAAAACTAATCTACAAAGCGTGAGGTGCAGGGTTTACAAAATATGAGGCAAAGAAACATGAGATGAAAAAAAGGAACAAAAGAACAGCCCCTGTTGTCCTGGGGCAGCAGCAATGCCCCAAAGAAAAGATCCCCAGGGCCCTTCAGGCTCCTGGCTACCCAACTTGAATAGCCCATGAAGGGGAACCCTCAAGATCCCCGGGAGCCCTTTCCCTTCGGGGCTTTCCCTCCAACTGCTGGTCCCAACTTCTGGGGAGGAATCCTTGCTCCCCTGTGGGAATCCCCCTTCCCAGGGCAATTCGCAACTCTCTGGGCCCAATGAAGCTGCACTGGTTTCCCTGGGTGAGGTGTTTTCTCCCTCAGCAGGGAAGTCCCCAACTGCTCATGGTTCTCTCTGGCCTGGGCCCTCTCCAGGCCCTGTCCACCCTCCTGTACACCAATGGCCCTTCTACGCCACGTGTCCAGCCTTATGCCAGCAGTTGGAGACCCGAGCCATGCTGTGCAGTGCCGGGATCTTGGTCTGCTCCCGGACCCTCCATGCACCACCTGTGCACCTGTTCCCGGCCTCGTGCCAGGGATTAGAGACCCGAACCACCATGAGCAGCTCCTGGATCCTGGTCTGCTCCCAGACCCTTCGTGCACTGGCTGTGTACCAACTGCCTGGCCTCATGCCAGAGGTTGGAGACCTGAGCTGCCTCATGCAGCTCCCAGGGTCTCGGTCTCTCTCAGACCCTCCATGCACCAGCTGTGCACTGCTTGCCTCATTCCCTCGCAGCGGAGATGGGGGATGTGGCTGCTTGCCACTCCCTACCTAAGGAGGAGGCTTCAGGCTCTTCTGGGGCAACAGCTACGCCCTGCTGGCCACCTCTGCCAGCTCTTTGCCCTCTTCTCCATCCCTCGTCACAGCCAACCATGTGCGGGGAACACTGCCCTTTTATTCTGTTCTGTTTTACCCCAGATTGAAAACAGACCAATTAAAAGAGAGGGGAGGTTAGTGCCCTCTCAGGTCCAGCTTTCTGCCTTAACCCTGAGTAGGGGCAGGGCAAGCCTCTTCCTCTGTCATCGCCTGACTGGAGCTCAGAGCTTTTCTGAGCCTGCAAGCCAGGCTGCTGCCGGTAAACCACCACAATAACATATAATTTACAGACTTTATCATTTGGGGTCGTTGGTTTCCTGGGTGTTTGTACACCCCATAAGGCCTTAGCTATATGCCTCAGATATGATGCAGGGAAGTCAGTTCATTCCCTCAGGACCAAGACCAATTCTGGTTTCTGAAGAGAAGGCTACACCTTTCCCTCTCTCCTCCCACCCCATTTTGCAATGTTTCACATATCTAATTCTGCTAGGTTTGGATATTCTTTGCCCCTGTGGAGAGTTAGAGACAGAGAAGGGAAAGGTTCCCATCTCTTCCCTCTCTTGTGCTTTTATCTAGAGATAGACCTGACTTCAACGTTCCAAATCAAAACACTTGAACACCTAAATATAATGTGCCCAGCTTTGGATCCAGATTTCCCACACATCTGTATAACCCAAATGGCTGGATACAAGCAACCCTGAAACTACAAGTACTGAAAAATCCAGATCATATTTTATAGACTCATTCATCTCTGGTCTTATCTGTTCAGATACACACTAAAAAGAAAAAAAAATCCTTTATTTCAAATGCACATAAAGCCCCCAACTAACTGATAGGTTCATGTTGCTAAGCAACAATACTGCATGTTTGCACCTCTGGGATCCACAGGTCAAAACCAAATGTCATTATAAAAGTTTCTGAGTCCAGTTAGCTCAACTATGTATGAATATTAACAAGCAAAGAAAGTCTGAAAAGGGTATGTATCCCCTCTTCACAATTAATCTTGCTTCTCAATTAATTGTGCTTTTATAACATCTTAAAGGCAAGGAAAACTAGAAGTAGTTTTCTTACAGGAAACAGATTATTTCAACTTGCAGATGAATAGATATTTTTCAACTATAGAACCATTTTACAAATAACAACAAGCTTTATGTCGTGTGACATTTTCTAGAGGAAGTACTGTTTCCTTCATGAATAATGGAAATTTGTGACAAAATTGTTGAGTTTTCTTCATGCCACCTATTAATTTGCCACATTTTAACATTGGGGCTTACTAGGGAGAAAAATATTAAATGGCATGATAATATAAAATAATGGTGGAAGTCTGATTGGATATGATGAATGAGGGCTATATCGCAGAGCCATCCCTCATCCCCTGCCACTGAGAGCCTTATCCATCAGTGGCCTCAGATTCTGTTCCAGGGCCCACTGCCAGCCATGACCCCACAACTTCCAGTAGTCTGTTGAGTCCGAAAGGATGGCTCTGGACTAGATCCTTGACACCCCTGATATGGAAGATTGGAAATCTGGAAAATAAGGTAAGTAGAAGAATATTGTTGAACTAAATCTTGGAACCAGAACTTTTCACAGCTGTCATCATTCTTGCATGTGATACATTAGAATGTATCTAATGGATGAATTCTTACAGTTCATCACATGGGTCACATGCTTTTATCCTTGTGTTTCATGGTTCCATTCTTTCATCATAAACTTCAAGTCATTATTTTCAATCGGGGGGAAGAAATTTAGAATCAGATCTTCAGAGTATATGCCAGGAATCACTAAACTCAGTAGGAGCTGAAAGATGCTTTAAGTGTCAGTAAGTTCTTGAACAAATTTTCTAGGTGTACCAGAAAAAGGATCTATAGTTGAGACAATTTGTTTTCTAAATTACAATGTCAAATTTGGCCTTATACTAGTCATTAGTCATGAGACAGCTTTTATCTGTGAACCAGAGGATTCTGTATCTTGTACCCAGTTAGAAAGAACGAGGTATACAAACAGAGGCCAGTACTGAAAAGAAATGAGTGAGAGAAGTAGTTAGAAAGATATCATTGCCAAAGTATTAACACAGGTGAGGCAGGATTAATGAGAGAGGAGCAAGAAATGAAAAAACATGAACATCATCTAATTACATCATTGAAGCATAATAGTTAAGAGCTCTGATGGTGAAAAGCATAGAAGGTTAAATTCGAGGTAGAAGTGTAGTGGAGTCAATAAAAATAATACAGGAAGACAATAGGGCTATGCGAAGCTTTAGTAGCTGATTTGATTGGGAGGAGATTTGGTCCAATTCGGGGACTGAATCTCCAAATCCAAATCAAATCAGGAGACCAATTAGAAGCTGTGAATCAATTCAAAGCATCGGAATTGATTCAGAAAAACTTCAGCCGCTTCAGAGATTTGGCCATAAACAGGCAGCTGACACAGCTGCCTCCAGCTGGTAAGTCTGTTGGGGTTGGGGGAGGAGAGGGGTGTGGGGAAGGGAGGGATTGGGGCTGGGTCCAAGGGGGACATTATTCAGGGTGGAGGGTGGGGGGGCACAGGATGCAGACACGGCAGCACTGGGAATGGGAGCTCTGCCCTGCTGCTGCTTGCTCAGCCGGGGTGGAGAGAGTGGGATGCGGGCACAGCTTGCTCCAGATGGAAGGGTTCAAGCAGCAGCAGGGCATAGCCCCTTCTCCCAGCACTGCTGTGCCCACATCCCACACCGTGTCCTGCCAGCTGGCAAGTGGCAGCAGGGCAGAGCACCCGCTCCTGGTGCTGATGCGGGTGCTGCAGTGCTGGGAGTAGAAGCTATGTCCTGCTGCTGCCCGGAGTGAGCTGAGCCTGCATCACATTCTCCCCCCCACCACACACTCCAGCCAGGCAAGTGGCAGCAGGGCATAGGCCCCACATCTCCCCCTGCCAAGGCTGAAGCAGGCACAGCCAGAGGAGCTGTGGGAAAACCCCCATGGCTGCCCTGCCCGGCCCCATCCCCACCTGGCCCCAGCCTCCTGGCACTGTATTTAAAAAAAAAAAACCTGCACTCACTGTCTCTGGCAGCAGCCATCGGGGGACAGTGGGGGACAGTGGGGATCACCCCCCCTGCCTGGCACCCTCATGGCAGCTGACACATGGTACAGGTGCAGCATGGCTCAGCAGGGCACTGCGCACTGCCTGAGAGTTGGGACAGCTCCAGCAGTCAGCCAGAGCCTGGCACTGTTCAGCCCCAGTGGCCCTAGGTCCCAGACAGTGTGCTGCACTCTGCCAAGCCACGCTGCATCCATGCTATGTGACAGCTGCCACAAGGGTGCCAGGCAGGGGGAGCGATCCCCGTTGCCCCCTACTGCCCCATGCTGCATGGGAGGGGCTCTGCCACAAGCGCCCAAAGGCTCCAATTGCTGCTGCTGCAGCCAGTGAGTGCATTGGGGGGTGGGGTTTAAGTGCCAGAACTAGGCTGGATGGGGGATAGGGCCAGGCAGGACAGCCATGGGGACTTCTCCCACAGCTCCCCCCACCTGGAGAGAGGCAGGCACAGCTGAAGGAGCTGTGAGAGAACCTGCAGCTGCCCAGCTGTGCCTGCCTCTCCCCGGGCAATCCAAATCACCAAATCTCTCTGAATATGCACCAAATCTTCCAAAGCTGATTCAGCCAGATTGATTCAGGACAGTGATCCGAAACTCTGAATCAAACCACTGTCCTCCAAATCAGCCGTGTCTGAATCCAAATCGAATGCTCCCATATCTGCACAGGCCTAGAAGACAATAGCAGTAAGATTTATTTGCAGCATTACCTAGGAGCCCTGGGATGTGTGCATGGCTGGAGGCATGGTATTTGGATAACAGATCAGATCCCAGTCACACCCTTTTTACTTGTCAGCACAGGGAGAGCTTGGGATCATGAACACTTCCCCTGCACCAGCAAGTTGAAATCTAGGTGCCCCAGACCGAGGATAGCACCAAGGCCAAATTGAGACCCTGGTGTGGTCCCTGTGCCAGAGCCAGCTACCAGCTGGTTGTCAGCCCTGGGGCTCATGCCAACAATTGGATGATTGTTAGCTCTGCCCCTGGCCCTGGCTGTGGCCCTGCCTAACAGTCAATATAAGGTGCCATACAAACTAGCCACAAAAATGTTCTACATTATGCATTGCACATTTTTATGGCTGGTTTGCCACTCTAAGGTGCCTTAAGTTGGGTGCACATATAGCACCCTTGCCATTTATACCACAATTAACATATTAATTGCCACTAAAATGTAACATGTAGAGGGGGCTTGGAAGACATTAAGATGAATTTGGTGTAGAGAAGAGATAGGATAATCTATGAGGCATTGGAAAAACATATGAGACACATGCTCAACAAGAAGGATGTTTCATTTTACTTAACAAATCCTATAGATATTCTGTTATCAGGAAACAAAGTATACCTTATGAATAATCTGTTTGCAAGTTAAAACACAATCAAACATAGGTTTTTGCACATCTAAATTATTGGAAAGGTGATTAAAAATAATTATGCCCATACAAAATTTGCTATCAAGCTTTTAACAGCACTGGTAAAAGGGGCAATAAAGGCATATTCAGTTTAGATTTCAAATAATGAGAACCATCATAGTTTATATGACTCTCTCCTACTTGTAGAGTGATTTATATCTGTGCAATAAAAAGTAGCAAAAAGTGGACCCACTGTGTAGATGATACTGCTTTTACTATATTACAAGCAGTGATGACAACATACCAGGTAAGAACAGTCTTAAATTGCCTTCTCAGTAACTTCTTCAAAATTAACAAAAATCATGAGATGTTAACTGAAGACCAGACATATCCCAAAATAGTTACAGATCAAAGGAAAAAATATTACATTGCCAAATGAAGTGGATCAGCTATGCTGCCCTTCATAGTGTAGGACAAAGGGTGATGTCATCTCCTCACGTTCACCACTCAGCCAGACCCATGCATCAGGTCAAGGCTGATCAGGGGAGAAAGAGGTTTTCCCCCACCCAGCAAGACCCACAGCACAGATCAGGTTGAGAGGGGTAGACTGGGGTTTTCCCTGCTCAGCCAGACCCATGGCTATACAAGCACCACAGAGGTAATAGATGCTTGATTAAATAAAGTGGCACCTTTTGTTGCACCATGATTTTCCTTTCATGTGGCACAACAAAGGGTATTGATGTCTTTTTGCTCAGCATTTGTGCCACAATAAAAAAATTATGGCAGCACAAATGAGACATCAGACAATGTCTGTTTCCACCCTTAGCTCCCAATCCCAGCTGCTTGGCTAATGCACAATTAACCTCATTTCATTGGTCAAAATCCATTCTGTGTCTCCTAATGCAAGCTGAGAGTTGAACAAATATACATAGCTTGTGCTTCCTTATACCTGATGATGACAAATCTACTAGTATGTGATCAGGGGTAAGTAGTAGGTGACAGACAGGTCTGGAGCTCTAATCACTGGCTCAGTGTGTCAAAGTATCAAACATAAGGCAAGATCAGGGTCAGTCACCAGCTCAAGAATAGGCAAGTGTCAAGTGGATTGCTACTACTTCTATGCAGTTCTCCACCCCCTCCACCTCCAAATGACTGAGCTGCTTTTGGTATGCAATGGACTCAAGAGACCCAAGGGAAGATGGCCAATCAGGCCACAAGTGAATGGATGACAGAGTAAATCATATCACCATTGTGGGAAGGTAAGTCATTTCTCTCTCACACACATTCTCTCTCTATCACTCACTCTCTCCCCAGCTCCCTCCCCCTGCACCCCCACACACCCCCACCTACCACTGGGGAATAATTTTCTCCTACCACCATCCTTGAGTAAAGGCAAAGTGAACAGTTTCAAGGTTGGAACCACTGCAAATCTGCCTATTTCCCCCCTGAATAACATAATCTCACTGGTTAAATTGAAGACAGGTTCTGCCATACCTCCAGCCTTGCCCTTATATCAAAGTTAATGCACTGTCTTGACTATTCAAAGATCTTAATTGCATACTGCAGGTATGTGATCAAGTCAAAAGATTTAAAAAATTGTTTAATAACCCGACCCTCTGTGTTGAGATATGCATATGTGTGTTCAGATGCCCCGTACAATATTATATTGATGGACCAATAAGATTCATCCACATGTCTTTGTTGTACTCTGTTAACACTTCAAACTAAAATAAATATTCTTATATTTAAACTGAAATCATGGAGACTGACATATTAGCAAAGCAAATCCAAAATGGAGACAACACAAACTTCCCTACAACAGGAAAAATATTTTAATTTGTAAAACATTTGTTCTTTATATATACAGACCCTCAACCTGCCACCTAGAGAGTACTGCACCTGAGCCTACCCATCTGCCATGACTTTGTTGTTCCCAGTACCTCTGGTGGTTCCTACATGGGCTCAGGAACACCTTTGTAAGTGCATCTTCTGTGGGGCTCCTCCCCCCCTACACCCCACCCCTTTCCACTTAGGTGTTACTGAAGATCTAGGCCATGCCTTGACATAGTCGCAGGTTGTTTCTGACAAGACAGCTTGATGGAGCACAGGTGCCACAGGGATCTCCCCATGGTTCTGCCACTCTCCAAGAAAAAATGCCAATACAAGAACAACTTAACCTAATGGAGCTCAATCTGAACAGTGGGCAGGGCATTGTTGCCCCCATGCTGAGCTGCTCAATCTGGAGCACCAGAGATTGAGGGTCTGTTCCTCTGACCTTTCACCATCTTTGGGCTACTTGTTCCTTTTTCCCTGGGTTCTTCCCAGTCAGCTGGTTGGCCAAGTGTACCAGGGCCTCAGGGTGTTCCCCACTGGGCTTGCTCAAGGCAGAATATCATGACTGTCATCTCTTGGCACACTTTGGGTGCATGGATGTACTGCAAGGGTGTGTGGGATTTGTGGACCATTCCTCCAGGGCTCACCCTTAGGCCCACTAGGCTGTACTCTCCCATCCCCATTTGACCTTTGACACTCTGGGTGACACTCAATGTTGCCCTCAGGCCTCAGCATTCTGTGGACTGGTGGGCCCTGCTAGCTTAGTCTGGGTCGCCCACTCTTGGCGTGTAAAACCAGCTTTCAGCTGGCTACTGAAGCTGTGTCTGGCTCTTCCTCAGCTTCTTCCTGGCTGTGGTATGTGTGCTCCCCTGTTTCAGCTGCCCCCTGGCTGAGGCGTGACTGGGCTGCTTCCTCAGGCTTGCCAGCCAGCAGGGAAAGAATTGGATTGCTTCCAGGTATGGGGATTGTGTCCAGCTTGATCTCCAGATGTGTCCCACCTTCCTTCAGGCCTCCAGGCCTGTTTTAAACATGTGTCCCCTGGGACCTGCAACAATAGGAAGTGTGAAGCACCAGCTGCACTGTTCACAGCCTGACCACCTGAGCTACAGCACTGAGGTAAGCTGGACAGGGGCCTGTTACAATATAAGTTGAATAATGGAAGTATTACAGATCACTTCAGGCAAAAGGGTCAAAACCACAAAGGTACTAGTAGGTTTAAAACAGAATTTTTTAAAAAGGCAAAGATTCACAATAGTATATTGAGAAGGAAATTTGTTTTTTAAGAAATACCACAAATTCCTGAATTGTGAAGTATCAGTAGCACACCTCCAAACCCACCCTAACATTTACATTGAGCACATGCTTATATCTAGCATTTTTAGAAAGGTCTATTTTATTTTCTGAACTGGAGAACAGGATTGGTTGGAAGTGACAGGTCAGCTCTTCAGGTGGCCAAGGATTATGTGGTCCTCCATGGAAGCAAAAAGGAGAAATCACACCACCACCACCACCAAAAAAAAAAAAGGTCCACTTTATCAGAAGACATTCTTAGGCAGTGGTTGGCAATTACCGCAAAATATTGTTTTTGAATATATCCTCAAATGTTTGCATGAATTTACCTCTGCCATATTGCCTTCTTTTTTTGTTCCCCTTTTGCAAAATATTCATATAGCTGAGATTTTTACCGATATTAATATTAATTTAAAAACAGTGTCACATGAATGAATATTCACAGAAACAAAATTTTACATTTTCTTGTACAGATGTCCTTGCCAGTGCACTCATGCACTGATTAACTAGGAAACAGGAATAATGTCATATGACTTATCTAGCCAAACACAGTAAGCCACTATATTTCAATTAAACATACATAGAGAACTATGGATGAGTAGGAGAGGAAAAAAAATCCACAAAAATGTTTAGAACATTCTGAATAGTTAAAATATTTGATTAACGTGAATTGTAAGCTAATTTTACTAAATGTTACTTCTGAACAGAAATACTTCTGGGAAAGGCATAACAGTGAGCAAATGGCTTTTCCATGAACAGAATAAAGAAGCTAAATTCATTGAGCAGATTGTTATAGAACATCATTTTTATGGATCTGGTGCATTTTAACTTGATCACAACACCTTACCCCAATTTCTGACCAACAGTGCTATCTCTGTTTCAGCAGACAAAAGCTAGACAATGTTAATTAAACATGATATCTGGGAGTCCTTGTGCATATTTAATATTGAGTTAGCTTTCTTTGTCAAATGTGTATCTTTACCCTAATTTTCATGGTATGTCTCATTTAAGTAAGTAGAGAGAACATAAACAAGCAAACAAAAAACACTCCTACAATGTTTGTACTGTGCTTTCCAAATACACATTTCTATGAAATGACAAAAGAAATGTTAGGGCACTTTGTACTTGAAGGTTCATTTAAATCTCTCCCAACTATGTGATTGGTCCAGTAAAAGATATCACTCACAAAAATCCTTGCCTCTTCAAAGAAATATAAGCAGGTCGCAGAGGGAGTATGAAGAAAGGAACACTTTGATTGTAATTGTAACAAGTAATGAGGGTCCCAATCCTGTACAGTGTTAAATGATACAGCAATGGGATAAGGAGATGCTCAGGTATACCTCAGATATACTTCCCTTTTTCCTTTATGGTATCTTAATTCTTTGCTGATGCATAGGCTGAAGTTCTCTTTGCTCAGAAATCTTCAGAAAGCATTAAAGAGCTAAGTATCTGAGCAACTATATGTAAAAACTCCAGTAAGTATGTAGTAATTAGTTCCCAGTCTATTTTCAAAGAGAGATGGCTGAACTCTCAGTAAACAAACATTTAACACACAGAAGACATTGTAAATATACAAATAAGAGAAAATAGCAATTTGAATACAGTGAATAATTTTTAAATCAAGTCTATCTGACAGGAATTCTACTGGTGTTGATACACACCCTCTTTCATCCCCTTCTGTTTCTATTCCCTATTTACATTTAAAAGCAAGCTTCTAGTACAAGATTTATACGTCTGTACTTCACTACACATCTATACTAGAGCTGGGACTAGTCCTCACAGCACACCATGTCTCAATTTTACATCAGTGCTGCTGATCCCAAAGGTGGGCTCATCTTTAACTCCTATAACATTTCCCTCCTGCACTCTGACTACCTCAATTCTGGGTAGGTGACTGAACACAACTGGCTGGGTGATTGGCCCAAAATTAAATCCTCCTGTAAAATTTCAGAAAGAGCCAGTGAACATATCTAGTACTTGTTACACCCACATTTCTGTTTGATGTTATCTCGTTTTGCTAAGCTGTCCTTGCACTCTGCATATGTGTACGAATACAGACTATTCCAGCTGAAGTACATATCTCCTCCCCACTGCTTCTATGATTTTCTTTATGGCAATAAAGCTCAATGCTGGAGAGTAAAAAGTGTGTGCTATGCCTCTTTGGAGGTGCTATCATCCGCTAGAATTGCCATAATTAGGAGTTGAGGATGCTCAGCAGCACACAGGAAATGATAGAATAATAGAGACTGGAAGGGGACCTCATTAGGTCATCTAATCCAATGTCCTACCTAAGACAGGATCATCCCTATCCAAACCATCCCTTACAAATCCATAACCTAACCTCTTAGCAAAACTACGAAGTCAATCCTGACACAACACAAGACATAACACCCTAACTTGACACAGGTAAAGCAGAGTGACAACTGTGTCCAATGTTCTGCTGCTGCAAAGGGAACATAAATATTATCAAGTGACCTATCTCACCAATCACAGTAAGCCATTATATTTCAAATATTAATATACACTCAAGAGATCCCATGCCCTCTGCTATACCTTCATCACCTTCCAAGACTACATGTAAAAACTTGATTATCAGTCCAAAATAAATAACATCTTTCATGCTTTAGGTCAGACTTATTTATGATAGAACACCATTACATCTGACAAATTAAATACATCTCTTTGCCATTAATATTTCATAATAATATATTGTAGAGACAGTAATGGTAGGCATCCCAAAAGCTTAATGATGTTTTGGCTGTTGATTATTCATAAAAGATACTTAATGCCAGCCAAATCTGCCAGGAGCGATTACACAGCAAGATGTTTGTTAAAATAAACATTACAAGACGACTTCCAGGTCAATTTAATTAAATATATACGGAACTTCTTCTGTAACTACACAATATGTGTAGCAGAAGGCTATGCAATCATTAAAAAAACTGCTGAATATTTTGTTTGCCAGTCACAGAAACAATGTAAAACTATGTATAATGTCTATTAGGACACCTATTTGTCAAAGTTAACTAACTTTAGATGCAATGAGACAATAACCCAATATAGTATTCATCTATGGGGGGTTTCTAATTCTTGAGACTGAAACTCTTGTGGTTTGGTGGCCAAATGCAATAGATGCATAAATAGTATTCCATAACCCTAAATATGACAAGAAAATCATTGTTTTCTGATTTTAGTCTCTTTAGGGTAGAGACTATGTCTTCCTATCATGCAGCTGAAATACTAGAAATAAAGGAAGTATAAAGAAGGAAAAGCCAAGGGATTGTTTGAATAATGTAAAATGAGCCTGTTTTGTGACACTTAATTGAATGTATGCTATATAGAGACAAATTTGCTTATATTAAAGCAAATGAGTATTGATTCATCACTTAGAAAAGGCAAAAATTGACAACCACTACTGCATCTGTGATAATCATAAAAATTTTCTTTGTGTTTGCACTGGCTAACACAGGAGTCTCATCAAGTATTTCTTTAAGTTTTTCAATCTTTACTCTCTTTTTTCTAAACATACTTAATTACAATCTTATTTAATTTAATGATTGAGACAACGAGGGTCCTAAACTATGGATTATGCCACTTCTTGGATTTGAGACCAGGCCAGTGTGTTAAGCTTTCTACCTTGCTAGGTTCTAGCCTTGGAAATCCTAACTGATGTACAAGATATGGTACTTTGATCGTACCCACTCTACATTTTGGAGTTTTTTTCATTTTAGGGTGGCTTGCTGGTTGTTAGAGATTACAGCTCTCATTTGGGTAAAATTATCTTAGTTTCACTGTAATAGCCATATAGTAAAACAGAGCTGACCAACTGGCAACCCTTGAGTCAAATGTGGCCCGTAAGAGGTTAAATTGTGGATCCTGGGCTCCTTGGCTGCCATTCCTCCCATTGCTCTAGGCTGTCCCCTCCCTCCAGTTTGTCCTTCTTGTCTCTGTGCTTCCCTGATGGGGTAGGGCAGGGGGTAGCATGGCAGGGCAGGGCATAGTGGTGCAGCACAGCACCAACCTCACTGCTGGGGGAGTCCTTAATCCAGGATGCCTGAGTAATGTGATGCAGCTAGGGAAGTTGCAGTGAGAAACACAAAGGTAAGTGAGAGCACATAGATCAGTACATGGACACTTAGTGAAGGTATGGGGCACAAGGAGCAGAAGCAGGGGGCAATTCATGGAGCAGCAATGGGGCAGTGGGAGGGACATATGGTCCTCCCTCATGCCCCTGCTAGCATGGAGCACACAGCCCCTAGCCACTTAGAAGCTGTACAGCTCTGCTATAAGTATATCTTATGGTAATGTTTTACATATCTCTTAACAAGTCATTTAAGACCCCCTGAAAAGTAGCTGGAGTTCTTCATCCCAAAAGCTAAAACCTATAGTCATATAGCTTTGTGGGTATGGTGAAGGCAGATTTAATTGGTCATCAGAATCCAAGCCCACACACAGGTACCTTCTAGTAAGTTCAGCTCTCTTTCATATATATTTTCCCTACTTGATCTATCCATTATCTCATTTATTCTTGGTATAGGGCACATATCAGACAGAGTAGGCATGTTCAGCCTTCTGTAATTGATACACAGTCTAATAGCATTGTCTGGCTTTGGGACTAAATGCAGCCCAAGACGACCTAGGCCTGTATGATGGATGGAGTACTCCCAAAGCCAGCATGCCCTCTACAACCAGCAATATAACTTTAGTCAGATTCCCTTTTGGGGAATAACACAAATGTATGTGTTGCTCTGTGTTTACATGATCTAGTGAAATGAATGAGTCCTGGTTTGTTCAGGAGCAGCACTGGCTGAAATGTCTGAAGCATATCTTGTATCTCTGTCTGCTGCTCTGGGGATATACTGTCAGGCATAGCTGCTGCATTTATTACTTGACATGTTTCTTGGTTCTCCAGCAGATCCACAATAGGACATTCCTGCTTGTCCTCCAGTCAACCACATGCCATTAAAACTATGTTATTCCTATAAGAATAACATGTCATATTCACGTGACAGATATGAGCCCTATGGACAGGGGTAGGTAGCCTTGCTACATCAGTAATGTCTTTCAGCTATGTAATTACTTTAATGCATCCTTCTTAGTAGCCTGCAGCTTGTTCTTATACTTGGGGAGAAATAACAAATCTTTATAAGTTCTTGTTCTAGATTTATCACCATATATTGTAAATTTGGGGCCAGAGTTAGATCCTCTTTTGTAATTTTCATGCATGTATTAAGAATGTCATTCAAAATTTTACACATTTCTGCAATGGTTTCCTTCTCCATGGTCCCAAATCCTTCCAAGACTTCCCTTAACAACTCTAAAGAACACTAATATCCCTTCCATATATTTGTTCAACAGGAGGAAAAAATTTTGATTCCTAAAGTACTGTTTGATGAGCAAATAACATAAACTACCAGTGTAATAATCTGGTGTTTCTGTATCAATATATGCAGCATTTTTTTCCAGTGTTCCACTTTCCTTTACACCACTCCAATTCTGTTAAAGTAGTTAGTGCTGTTAAATTACTGTACATTTCTTCCACAAACATTTACTGGTACCTAGCAAGAAACTGGTCCCACAAAACAGACAATAAGTGCAACTTGATAAAAATACATGCTAGGGTACTTATCACTCTCTTCATATTTATGGAAGGAAAGGAAATACCTTTAGGACATCAGATAGCAAAAATTTGTCACTATAAGTTGACATCTGTGTGAACTTTGTGGTAGATTACATATTGGTCTTACAGTATTAATAGGTACTTTTATAAAAGTTTGTGTGATTATGGACAGAGGGAAAAGTGAAACTCTAGTATCATTCTGGCCTTTCCTTTTCTTCTCTCAGTCCTCTCCCCCAGGACCACCTGATCTCTTTGTCCTGCTTTGCAGATGTTCTAGCCTGAACTCCAAGCCTGTCTCTCTATGAACCCAGCAGCAGATACTGTTTGGTCTTCATTCTACACCATATCACTGGGGTGGGCAATTATTTTGGGTGGAGGGCTGTTTAATGAGTTTTGGTGAGCTATCAAGGGCTGCAAGGGTACCCCACCCTTTGACAGATGCCCTGCCCCCTGGTTGCCATCTTGGAACCAAAAGTCCCACCCCCTAACCCCTGATCTTTGCCACTGGAAGTCCCTCCCCTTGCCCCCAAAAGAACTCTTTTTGGGAAGGAGGTTTGCCATCTTAGAACCAGAAAAAAGTGAAAATAAAAATAAAACATTGACAATAACATATTTTAATTTTATTTTTTAAAATATTTTTGTCTTGATTTGTGTGTGTTAGATTTGTGCGGTGTATATAGAGGTGAGTGCATAATAGCTCAGAATGAAGCTATTAGGCTTACTCTTACTCTTGTATATGGGGGGGTAGAAGAGTGAGAGGTAGGGGTGTGTATGTGTGTATGTGGGGTATGGGGGAGGGTGTGGGGTTCTGTGGGGATGTGAGTAGGTGGGTATGGGGGGTTTGTAGAGGGGTGCATTTGTCGGGGGGTGTGGGGGTGTGTATGGGGTTTGCAGGGGGCTGTGCAGTGTGGAGAGGGTGGCTGAGGGCATGCATGAGGGAGTGTAGGGGGGGTGTGCACATAGCAGTCAGCAGGGCTCCCCCTAGAGGTGCATGGGTGTGTGTGGGTGGGGTGCATGTGGGGTTTGTGGAAGTAGAAAGTATGGGTGGGTGCAGTGTTTGTGGGGTGTGTGATTGTGTCTAGGGGAGGATGTGGTTGTGGGGTTTGCAGAGAAGGATTTGTGGGTATGGTGGAAGTGTGCATGGGAGTCCTCCACACGCACCCCCTGAGACAATCAGCATCTGCCCCATAACAGCTTGGAGCCCACATGCACTGTGGCACCTCCCTACCACCGTCAGCAATACACAGCCCCAACACATCCCGTGCCTACTCTGGACTCACCCCCACTGGAACCCAGGCTGGAACCCAGGCACAGCCCCAACCTGGCCCCCACACCCCACACCTGCTCCACACCGCCTGCCTGTGGTGCATCCTGCCACCCCCTGGACACACAGAGGGGCTGGAGAAGCTCCACCACTGGACTGCCTTTCTAGGCAGCCTGGGCCAGGGCCAGGACAGCTCCTTCTGTCTGCCACTGCTGCTTGCCCCAGTCCCATGGTACCGGTGGGGACCTGTGCTGCACAGTCCCAACCCTGCACACCCGGCACCTGCTCCAGACTTGTCTGTCCAGGCTCAGCAGCAGTAGCATGGCACGGAAGCTGTTGCTCATTGTGGGGGAAAACGGGCCCTCCCCCTCACCTGTTCAGAGCCATCTGGAGCTTGTGCCACGCCAGGCTGCCCTATGTCTGCTCTGAACTGCCACCATTGCCCTACTGGGCAGCTCGACACATGGCAGCTGGGCACAGTGCAGCGTGGGCTCCAAGCAGCTGCAGCAGGCTCCGGGCAGCTGCAGCAGGAATGGCCCAGTGGTGGTGAAAGGAAGGGGCCCATTTTCCCCCCATGCTGAGCAACAGCTTCTGTCCAGCACTGCCGCTGCTAAGCCTGGGTGAGTGATCCCAGAGTAGGCATGTGGTGCACAGGGTTGGGGCTGTGTAGCATGGGTTCCCACCAGTACCACAGGGCTAGGGCCAGTGGTGGCAGCAGCCAGAAAGAATCATCACCACCTGGGCTGCCTAGAAAGGTAGTCCAGCTGTGGAGCCACCTCAGCCTTGCTGTGTGCCTATGGGGTGGCAGGACATGCCATGGCTGGACTTTGCCTGGGCCAGGTGGGACTGAGGTACCTGCCATGGGCTGGACAAAGACCAACT
>NW_017728992.1:97553402-97554878 GCF_001723915.1 Gavialis gangeticus
CTTCTGTCCAGCACTGCCGCTGCTAAGCCTGGGTGAGTGATCCCAGAGTAGGCATGTGGTGCACAGGGTTGGGGCTGTGTAGCATGGGTTCCCACCAGTACCACAGGCCTAGGGCCAGTGGTGGCAGCAGCCAGAAAGAATCATCACCACCTGGGCTGCCTAGAAAGGTAGTCCAGCTGTGGAGCCACCTCAGCCTTGCTGTGTGCCTATGGGGTGGCAGGACATGCCATGGCTGGACTTTGCCTGGGCCAGGTGGGACTGAGGTACCTGCCATGGCCTGGACAAAGACCAACTGAAGGCTGGATCTGGCTTGTGGGCCATATTTTGCCCATTCCTGACACATCATGACATACAATTTGTTTAACAGCTCTAAGCCTATAACGTTTTAAAATTTATATTTTCAAGTTAGCATAGAAATTTTTCACTCCATATTAATTTAGGCAATGCTCCCAGAGAAGTTAATGAGGAGCCTTGCTTTCATAATAGGTATAGTTTCAGTGTCAACAATTATAGCTAATGTTATTCCATGTATAATTACTTCTGGCACTGGTTCAACGAATCTCAGAATTCTGGAGAAGAGTCTTGTCAGATTTATTACAATGATTGTTGATGAACTATCTTCATATCAAAAGTACAAATTCTTCTTAAAGCTACTTAAAGGCCAGCTGTGGTAAATTTTCACAGACCTTTTGTAGTACATCAGTGCGTTTCTATAGATTTTAATGTGTTTGAATGGACATAAAGGCAGGACATGGCCTACAATGATCTAATTGAAGTCAGAGAAATGGGGAAAAGCAAGCTGAGGTCACAGAATTGATAGGTTGTGCAATGCTTCCCCTTCCCCACTTAAGCACATCCCAATGAGCTTGCATGTATGGTTCGGAGCACTTCAGACTCATCTGTGGCACTACAAACCACATATGCTGCACAATCAGGCATTAACTGTGGTGCTGATTTGCACGTTGGCAGGGCTTTTTGACACGAGGAGATTCCAGTGTCAAAAAAACCCAGACCAGAAAAAAGCAGGGCAGTGTACATGGCTCCATACAGCTGCATAACTGCTACTGGAGCACTGGGAGGCCCCCAGAATCCCAGGTGAGGTTGCTGGGGCCAGCCCAGGTGCTGGCCCCAGCCTCTCCTACCCCACCTGGAGTAATTTTGTGTGCATCAAAGCATGTATGCAGGGGTGTTCCCTGATGACAACTAGCAGTGGAACAAATTAAGGACAACAAGAAGTCCTTTTTTAAATACATAGGCAGTAGAAAGAAGGCCCCAGGAAATGTGGGGCCCTTGCAGGACAAGACGGGGAATCTAGTTGTCACGCCAGAGGACAAAGCCAACATATTTAATAACTTCTTTGCCTCTGTCTTCCTCAGTAAGGACCAGAACTGCCACCTCCCTGCTGGGCCCCCTTCGGGCCCCGGGGGAGGCTCACCTGGGCCTAGGGTGAGTGAGGATTTAGTTA
Source organism: Gavialis gangeticus (assembly GCF_001723915.1). Taxonomy (NCBI): domain Eukaryota; kingdom Metazoa; phylum Chordata; order Crocodylia; family Gavialidae; genus Gavialis; species Gavialis gangeticus. The sequence continues at coordinate 97,554,868 of NW_017728992.1, forward strand.
GGGAGCTTCTG
>NW_017728992.1:97556377-97570444 GCF_001723915.1 Gavialis gangeticus
GGGGGTCGGACTAGATGATCTGCTCAGGTCCCTTCCGACCCTAGAAACTATGAAACTATGAAATATGTGCCGTGTTAGTTGTCCCTGGAGAATGCACATTCCTGCTCATGGGGCCACATCCATTGATTCTAATGAGGTCTGTGTAAGTTCATTATTCTTTTGCATGTGGTTTCTTTTCTTTTTATGTAAGAAAATGTTATCTCTTAAGGCACTTTTACATATTCTCCAGGTGTGTGTGGGGGGGGTCAGCACTTTAATTAGAGCAGCTCTGAGAGCTGCTCTAATTAAAAAACTGCCGCATCTCATGTAATAGTGTGCCCATGCTTCAAAATGGCAGTGGGGGTGCTTGAATTAAAGCTTGTTCAATAAGCTTCAGTTCAAGCACCATCACCATCATTCTGAAGCATGGGGACACTGATACGCGAGACATGGGAGGCTGCTGGAGCATGGTAATTACCACACTCCAGCAGACTCAATTAATCGAGTCAAGTCTGCTCTGAGGCACTGCAATTACAGCACATCAAAGCAGACTCTGCAGTTGTGTACAGGCACCCTTAGAGATCTTCTATGCAATACAGGTGTGCAAAGCAGGCTCTATTCAATTCGGATTCAGATTCAGTCTGAGTCAGGGACAGTGATTCGATTTGTTGATTCAGATCACTGTCCCCACTTTGATTCAGCTGAATCTGAATCTGAAGATTTGATGCTAATTTGGAGAATCAGTGATTCAGACATAGACACAGCTATAAAAGTTTTTTCTACATACCATGAGGTAGCAGGCACAGCTCATGATCGCTGTGATGCTGGGGCAGATGGAGCATCCCACAGGAGTGTGGTGAGCCCTCCACATACTTGGCAGTGAACCCGGAAGTGGACCAAAAGTACTTCTGGTCCACTTCCAGGTCTGCCGTGGAACCCGCTGGGGGCTGAATCTCTGCCGAATTGAATCAGGGACTGAAGCTTCACACAGCCCTACTAAGCAAGTGTGCAAAACACAATTTATTTTTAATTATCCTTTTATAGGTACATTATTTTGAGTCATATGCAAAGGAACAAGTATTTCCTTTGCCTAAGAATTTCTTTACCAGTATATCCTTGAATCTTCTGGATGCTAAAGTAAAGCATTGGAAATTCTAAGTGAATAGCACCTTTGGGAACATCCCCACATACAGCGACGTGCACTAGCAGTGGCCAAAAAAGTAGCGGCAAAAATTTGTGCCACTACATTTTGCTACTGCACACATCCCGCACATGTGGTTTATTGTGGGGCAAACTGCCCCCTTCAGAGAAAATGCCATTTTCCTGCTCCTCCCAGCTCTTGCCACATTGGAGAAGCTGAGGGACAACTAGAGGAGAGCAAACGCTTTGGCCTCCATGTCTGTCAGCACACGTTCCTGGAGCATGTGCCACACCACTTTTTTTTGGCGCAGCTTTTTTTATATCAGGAGTTCCCAGTATGAAACTGCCTTGAAAATTTGCAGCCTGGAACATGGCTACATAGGCACTGTGTGTGGTTTGTGGCACTTCAAACAGATAGGAGGTGCTGAAACCTCACATGCGTATTCATAGGTGACGCGACAGGCAGGGGAATCAGGCAGAGTGGTGGTGCCCCCCTTCCCCCCGAGAAGTGCTGCTGGCACTTCCAGGCTTGGCATTCAGCCGCAGGGGGGGCCCCAGTCAACAATTGGCCATGGGGGACCCCCCCATAGCCGACACCACCATGGCAGATGTTCTCCACTCGGCCCACCATCACCACTGATGTTAGTGTGGTCACCTGTGGGCAGTCCCCACTTGCCACCGACTTGCCCCCACCAACACTGCCACCACTGCCTGTGGGCAGTCGCCATGCCCCACCAGCCTCAGGAGGCATGCATCACCTATGTGTGTGTTCATCTGGACGTTCCCATTGTGATTTTGTGATTTTTTTTTTTTAGGAATGATAGTTAAAAGAATAATGTTACAACATGACAGAGCAGTGAAGATACACATACAGTGGGTATGTATAGAGGTTGGGGTTTAGGATGGATTCATATGTTGATAATAAATATTCCAAAGGCAGATATTGTCATTGATGTACACTGGCAAATTCAGTGAAACCCATCGTTTTTCTAAGGGTTTATGTCTGCTACTCTTGTATGATTATAGTGAAGTTCTATGATACACTATCTTATGTATTGGATATAAATAAATGATAATTTTTTTTCTCTTAGTGCACCCACTGAGAGAATACACAAAATAATGGACTTCACAGTTCAACTACAAATACATTTAGGATGAAGGATTTTCTTTTATTACTTGAAATTTTGTTATCCTCCAAAAGCTAAATGCAGCATCTGGTTTTCAGCATTATTCTGCTTTTTAGGATATAGTCTTGATATAGTGATAAAAGAATATGATGTTAAAATGGCATGCCCAAGGCCACATATTAAGTTGGTCAAACTGGGTTAGAATTTAGGATCCTCCTGGTTCCAGATCAGTCACACTAAGTAGTCTATATGAATTCCCTTGTATTTTCAGCAGCAGATTAAAGTTTATACAGGTTAGTTATTATTACTTATTTATACCATATGAAACTAGCTGTATTAACAGATAAGATACATGATGGTTTCTACCCCTTTCTTCTGGATAATATTTTCCTATAGAGTGCAGGACCTAATTTAAGAATTTCTCATGGCATCTTCCTTTTATAATTATGTTCTGAATATAATTATTTTCTACATATATTTACTTCTAAATATGAAAATGAAGATTTTATAGGTCCTAACTTCCACTAGAAAAGAGAGCTAAATTTTAGGAATTGATATCAGAGCCAAATTTCATAAATCAATGCCTGAGATCTGCCCATTGTTGAATATATTTTAACACACCGTTATTACAATAGTTAGCTCCAATAACGGTTTGCCTATTTAGACCGATATGTCTAACAACCATCATGAGCATGTTCATTTTGGAAATGGGGGTGGCTGGCAACCACATTGAGTACACCACTGAGGTCAAAGGGGCAAACACCATGTTGGCTAAGGTTCCCTCCAAGCTGCACACGTGTGCAGCCACGCACACTTTAAAACCATGCCACACACAAACTTATTAATGCCGCGCACCTGACTGGAGAGGAGCTGGGTTGTGGCTTCCCAGAGAGGAGCTGAGCAATGAGCTGGGCATGAAGTGCGGTGGAGGCACTGGGGCTGGCATGGGACACTTACTGGAGGTAAGCTCAGGCAGCGGCTCCTCCCCGAGGCCATGTGCTCCCAGAGACCATGTGCTCCCAGACTGGGACTGGGGCTGAGGGCTGGCACTGGGGAACTGCTCCACTTCCCAGCCCCAGCGCCATGTGTCTCCTCACTCCCAGAGGCATGGTGGGGGGGGGACAGGGGCTGGGGGCTGGCGCAGGCTCCACCAGCACTGGGAAACTGCTCCACTCCCCAGCCCTGACACCATGTGCCTCCTTGCTCCTGGAGGGCTGGGGGTGGTGTCCATTTTTTAGCCATTTTGTATTAAACAGAAAACAAAGTTGCAAATGGTGTTGTTTTTCTTAGAAGAATCCTAAACTGTGTAATCTTGAGTTTGGGAGTGCTAGTTACAGCTGTATCCAAGGGCATAGGCAGACAAGGTGCTTTAGGTTCTGTGGGGCAGACCAAAGCGGCACATGCCAAAAGGGGAAGGCGGGACCGAAGTGACATGCTCATAAACCAAAGCAGTGTGCTCATGGACTGCTACGCCTTAGAGGGAACATTGATCTTGGCAACCAAGTTGGAGGGTATATGGCAGTTGGGGCCTCAAGGGGAGTGTTTGGAGGGAACTGTCTGTGAACAGGAATGGGGTCTGGTTGACTGTAATGGACAGAAAACACTGACTGATCAGGATTAGGTGAGTTCTGGCTTCTCCTGGGAAAAGTAACAAATCTGTCCAGTGTCCTAGGAATTGAAAGGGAAATGTGGATGACTCTCCTATCAGCCAGAGAAATGTGCATTCTGTTCTGAGCACCTGCTGGGAAAAAGAAAATAACACAAGTTGGATCCATCCAGAAGCTTCAGATTCAATCTGCACTAACCAGATGCAAAATACAAGAAGTACTAAGGGTTATTAAGGTAGTTGGCAGATTATTTTTTACCAAGGAGCAACATATTATGTACATACACGCACACACACACACGAGAGAGACTGAGTGAGAGTGCCCGCAAGCCTACTTACACAAGCAATTTTAAAGTATATTATTTATAAGATTTTCATTTATTGTTTGTTATCTTTTTGTTATTGTGTTTTTTATTAATAGAAAGATAAACTTATTAGTAAAAAGATAAATTTGGCCTTTTTTATTAATTATTATTCTCTGAGGAAAATTTAAGCCAAGTAACCCACACTAGGTGCTACGTGTGTGTGTGTGTGTGTGTGTGTAGTGAACCCAGAGAGACTGCACAGTTGGTATCCCGTAATCCCGTAAAAATAAATTTACCTATATCACAGTAGAAACGAAAATCCTACCTTTTGCCTTTCGTAATATGAGAGAAATGAGCTAGAATGTTGCTAGAGCTAAAATGTTGTAACCAAGTGCTGTTTTGCAATGACACCAGACCCTTGCTTGCTCAAGGTACAATATTATAGGTTATGGGGGCTTTATAGAGAAGTATCCTGTTCACAGTATGCCGTTTCACTTAGCTGTGCTGCTGACTGAAACATTTGTCATATGGACATCCAGTATAAACAACACATCCCTTCTCCAAAAAGACCATTCAGCTGACCACATACAAAGTTTAGTTTAAGCTGCCTAAACCTGAATCAGGATCACCACATGCAAATATTCACTGCTTGCCCGAAGGCATGAGCAGCCAGAGGTAAGTATATCAGGAGCTGTGGGGAGAGATAGGAGGACAAAAACTAACTTTGGATTTGGCGTGTCATTTTTAGGGTGACCTATGCTCTGTGAATGCTTGCACACCTCGGCATTTTAGATTGCCCTAAGCTTAGTTAGGGCATCTAAATATAACGTTTGTACATACCCTTAGAGTTGTTATTTAGCAGGTGTTTGAGCAGTCAGCCATCCTTGTGCTTGCTTAAAAAGTTGGTTACTAAGTTCTTCTGCCGACGTGTGGGCATAACAGAAGCTGGTCTCAAATACCCTTTTCCTTCATTAATCCACTATATAATGACAGATAGGGTCTAGCCACTTAAAATGCTCTTGTGCTAATGACCCAGTGCTATTTTTAGCACATAACATGCATTACAATACCTTAGCAAAAATACTTTACTTGGTTTGGTATCTTGTAAGGTAGGTATCTTCATAGCATTTTCCATCCTTAGTTTTCAGCTACAGTAGGAAAAAAAGGTTCCTACCTTCCTTTTACAAAAGCATTGTCCCATTATTGTAGAATAAGATTATTATCCCTATATATCTCCCTTCATGTACCCCTCCCTGCCACCTTGATCTGCAGTACAGATAGACTAGAGCTATTTGAACTAGCAATTCCTGAATTTTCAACTGCGTGTCTGAGTCATATATACTGGAGTTCAGATTTGCAACAAAAAAACCCCAAAAAACCCCCACAGCCCAATGAATTAAAAGGCAGGAAGAAGATCAGTAAGCTAGCATTAGATGTACTGTGAAGGTACTGAGTTTTAAAGTTGATATTTAACAGTGACTTGTTACCATGCAAAAACTGTCAATTTAGGTATAGTAAAGATCTCAGAATTGCCTGTTGGCTAACTGGAGGAAATAAAGGACTTATTTATTTTTGAGAACAGGGCTATTTTCTGTGTCCACTACCACTAGTACTGTCCCATTATTAATATGGCAAAGGCTTTTCTTTTTCTAATGGCTTTTGCTATTCAGTTACCATGGTCCAACTTTACCAGTGGGGGCCAGGGTGGGTACTAAGATGCATGGTTAACAGCCCAGAAGTCAAAAGCTCGAGGCCATAGCAGAAAAGCTTATGATAAGGCCCTGTCAGGTTCCAGTGAATCTGTGAATTCTGCTAAGCACCTTATCAGGCAAGGACATGAAAAAGGAAGAACTTTACCAATGACAATACAAGGTAGCATAATAGGACCAGGCCCTGGGGTTGGCCCTGTGCCCCCGGTGGTCATGTGGCTCTTGCCTTACTCTGACTCCTTGGGTACCACCACTTTCCTGTTGTCTTCCATACCTTGATGGAATAATTTGATTATAAAAAGGGAGGCAGTTGCAGAGTGAGCCCTCTTCTATTCTTCATCCCACAGGTCCCTTCTGGACCCAGCTGATCTCAGTCTTGCCCCTCAAGCATTAAGTAAGCCCTCCTGGCCCCATCCATTCTCCTAGGGTCCCAGTCGCTTTTCTTTTGCCCCTACAGCCATTCCTATGCCCTGCTGATGTTGTGCTTGATTCATGCCTCAGCTTGTATGGGCTTCAGCCCCCCTTGACTTTAGCCCACTGGTTACTCTTTGTTATAGACTGCCAGCCTAGGCCCACTGCCACTGGCCCAGCTTCTGAGTTTCAGCCTTGGCTGGCCTTTAGCCCACCTCTCTCTGCTTGGACCCTGAGCCCGTGGCCTATCTTCTTTCACCTGGGCCCTCAGCCCATTTCACCCTTCCTGGATGCTGACTGGCCCTCCCAGTTGTAGACCACCCCTGTTGTTCTCTCAGATTCAGGCTTTGACTCTCCTGGCTTCAGCCTGCCTCTACTCACCCTTCCCAGACTCACCCTTCTCAGGCTTGGGCTCTGGCCCTCCTAGCCTCAGCCTCCTCTGTGGCCTCTCTTGCTCAGACTATTAGCCTCTTGGCCTCAGCTACTCACTTCTGATGCTAAGACCCCTGTCAGGACTCAAGGCTCAACATGCTCCCTTAGGCACCTCACTGTCACTCAGGCTTTAGCCTTTCTGGTATCTAGCTGCCCACATCTTGTGCCCCTGCCCCTGGCAGGACTCTTGTGCCTCTCAGGCACCCCTGTGGCTCATGCTCATGACCCTGACTGGGCACAATAGCATGCTCACTCGCCACCCCTGTGGTCTCCTTGTCACCCCTTAAAACTATACCAGGTCTGCTGGTATAAAGCTCAAATCACAATATAAATAAAAGCCAGTGCTTCACAACAAAAAGAAACCAACCCAGTTCTAGGTTGTTGCCTCACTACCAACCATCAGCTCCCCTTAGCTCTCTGGGAAACACCAGGTGCTTGCCAGTCCATTTACCCTCAGGATCTCCTCTCAGGCCCTGGGCTTACATGCCAGGAAGCCCTGCCCTCCTCTCTGTCATGTGGCTTTTCCACAGCCATACACAGGGTTTTTTCCTTCCTAATCAGGGGCTCCTGTGCTCCTGCTGCTATGGCTCCACACAGCTGGCTTAGCCTGCTGTAGCATCCTCTTAAAGTTACAGCTAGTATAAGTTACAGTGAGTCAGTTTATCTTGTTTGTTGCTCACCCTCAGACCAGACCTCACTAGGAGTTGCATGTACAGAGCTGATGGACTGACAAGGCCCTGAGCAGAGTGAGCCAAAACACATATATCAGTGGTAAGTAGAAGAGGTTGACATTTTTCAGATTTCAGCATTTCCATATATTTAGTAAAACTGCAAACTTACAAAATGGAAAATCTGAAATTTTTGGAGGGAAAGGCCCACTTTTTGACCCTGTGATTATGACAAGTTAGTGTCTTTGTATCAATAGTGGTGATTTGCATCAATCTGGTACTCTGTAGAAACTAAATTAAATTCCCTTTTTTCAAAAGTATTTATAGTTGTTAGGGGGGCTGGAAGGGACCTTATAGTTCATTGGGTCCCGCTCCCTTGCACTTGGGCAGGAAAGACAGCTGGGATCAGATGACCCCAGCAAGATGGGTGTCAAGATGCTTTCTGAAGATTGCCAGGGTGGATGATTGTACCACCTCTGCAGGAAGCCTGCTCCAAACCCTTGGTACTCGATTTGTAAAGAAGTTTTTTTCCTTATGGCTAGACTTAAGCAATTCTCAATCAGCTTGTGCCCATTATTTCTTGTCCTCACCTGGGGGGCATTGGTGAACAGATGCTCCTCCAGGCCCTAATGTATGCCCTTGAGATACTTATAGACTGTCTTCTCTTCTCCAGGCTGAACAATCCCAAGTCTTTCAGCCTCTCCTTGTATGACCTGGTCTCTAGGCCTCTAATCATGTGTGTGGCCCTCCTTTGGACTCTCTCAAGCTTCTCCACATCCTTCCTGAAGTGCGGCGCCCAGAACTGGATGCAGAACTCCAACTGTGGTCTCACCAAGGCTGAGTAGAGAGGGAGGAAGAGAGACAGAGTAATACACCAGTATCTCCGATCATCCCCAAACTACAGAATTTCCATATACATTGTATCTGACCAACTGATGTGTATTGAACCCAACCAAATACCCTTCATCTGACTCCTTTCATGAATCTGACCTGACTTTTTCTTTTGTCTAATTTTTTATCCTTGAAAGGATATCATTTGTAAACTTGCTTAAAATACTGCCATTTGTAAATTTATATTTATTAGTTTCTATTTAGCAATGATTTTCACAACTCATACTTCAATTAAGGTTATGCGATACAATGATCTGCACACAAGCCTCTTTAAAACAAAAACCCTCAAACAAAACAAAATAAAACAACCAAACAAGCAAGCAAGCAAACATGTCTAACTATGTAGTAAATGCTACATAGTTAGACATGTTTTCTCCTTTCCACACCATTGTTGAAACCAGCCATGTCTTGTCTGGAGGGACATATCTATTATGTGTCCTTTGCATAAGTAGCATTACATACTTTAATGATCTACAAACAAATTAGAGATTTAAAAAACAAAACCAAATTACATTTAATTTCTTTATAGAAAATGCAGCATAACATGATAAAAAAACTTGTCTAACCTCAATTACATATATTTATTTTTTTCCTTACTTTGTTAGCTGAAGACTGATAGTAAGTCACTTTCACATACCACTTATATTGGCAATATGAGTATGCAGTAATACACCTAACTCTCAGGCAAGTACTACCCAGTGGACTTCCCAATTCCAACGTATTTACCTGGACCCAGATCCTCATTAGTGTTGAGATGACTGTATCCCATTGAAATCATATACTTTTAAAGGTCTGATCTCCTGTCTTTCTATATTGTGCAAATGGAGTGCTAGTGTCAGGCACCTGAAGGCAAGGCACCACAAAATCCAATGAGCTGAGCATGGAGCTATCTTAGCTAGCTAGTTGAAGATGCTAATGAGAGAATTGTTGCTTATATCAAAAAAGAATGCAACCCTTCTTTTTTACTTGGTAACCTGGTTGTTGGAGTTAAGATATAAGAGACCCTGGTTCAAATCCATCCTGTCCTTGAGGAGACTGTAACTCAGTTCTTCACCACTCCCAAGAGAATGATGAGCTACTAATTTATCAGGTATTCTAGTATTAGGCAGAGAGATGTTCACTTACCTCAAAGTATTCAATCTTGTATATCAATGTAAATATATGTATGAATGAATATGTTGGTAAATCCTGGGACCCAACACCATATTAAAGGAATATGTATTAACTGATTGCTAAACATGCCTTTTATTTGCAAAACTTATCATATAGGACCAAGTCCTGCAACTTCATTCCCTAAATCATGTACCAATCTGCATGCTACTTTTAATAGTCTTGGTCAGGGTCTGTAAATGCAAATGCTAAAAACTAGCTGTTTCTGAATTATTTATGAGTTCATGACACATTTTTGCTTTTCTGAAGTCTTTATTTTCAGCTGCTTTGCTTTGCATAGAGATGGTAAATATTCTTTTAGATGAATGTTTGAACAAATAATTATGACTTAGTGTTATGAATTAAACTGCCATCCATAATTAACATTGAAACAAGACAACTGTGTAGGTTAGTGGCAACATGGGAGATGCATGAGGTAAGAGTGTCTATCAGGCACTAATTTTCAACAGCAAACACTGCATTTGCATGGGACCTCAAGTGTTTAATTTCTTGGCAAATCTCAGATACACTGAGCTAAGTGTGAAGATTTAGAAAGAGTCATTTTTCTGTGATAATTTTGTTTTCCCTCTTCTTTATAATCACTCCAGCTCAGCATTAGAGACACAATCCTCTGGCTCACCCTTGGTGGTTTTTGCCCACCTGTCAATCCTTTGTGATGAAATCTAAAAAAATAATGAAGTCAGCATGGATACTTTATCCCTGTTAACTGCTTCCAAGAGGAAGGGATGAAGTATTTTGTAATCACTATGTCACAGCCAGATATACAGTCAGATTCAAGTAGATTGAGGTAACTAAAAAAATCTCTTGTGATAGTGGATTCACTACTACCCTCTCATTTACTTATAGTGGAAAAGAAACCTTGAGACAGGGCGGAAATTTACAGGATTGTGAAAATGAGGGAATGGTTTATTGATCAAGAAAATCATTTAAAAAGTTATAAGCAATTTTCCTTCACATATAGAAGTAATAATAACTAAAATTAATACTTAAGGGATCAAAGTTTTGAATACTAGTTACATTGCCTTACGACATAGGCTATCCAATGTAGCAGTGCAACTGAATAAAACTCGAACAAGAGAAAATTATGCTTTCCCCCTTTGTTTTGGTACTCAATCTATATCTGACACAGACTAACTCATTCCCAATTAGCCTGAAAAGTTACAAAAAAAATATTTCATTTTACTGCAACTGGAAACAATCCCCCTCAGTCAAGGTGGCCCTTAACACCAAATGATTATGCTAATCTAGACTCAGATCTCCACTCTGTGCTTATACTGCAATATCTACAGCTAAATCAAAGGCATTACAATGGCTTTATCTCAGTCTAACAGAATAGAGAATCAGGTTCTCTCACCCTCCATTGGTGCCCAACAAATTATCAGAAAAAATCATTGATATTCCAGTCTTCTCTCCTTTCCTGTTTCACTTAATTTGTGACAATGCATGGAAGAGGTACAGCTGGGGAACAGCGGGTCAGACATGTATGGCAGCATTTGATTTGAGTACCACAATGTCTAAGATGCTGGCATCAATGCTACATACATATGTGATTTATTGCACTAATTTCAACACCACAATGCTCTCCATGAGATACTTTTTTTTCTTTTTTATAGGAAGATGAGAAGAGAAATATTTTTATTTTAGGGGAGATGTTTATTTTTAAAAGCTTAAATTCAAGAAGAAAAGTAATGATGGGATATGACTAAGCTTTGTTTGATGTAAGAGTATACCGCCAGTGTACTGAGATAAAAGAGAGCACTATCAGCTGGGAAGAAATTATGTGAAAAATGTATGAAGCTGCTGTGTTAAAATTAGTGAAGTACACCAGTAGGGAGAATCAACAAAGAAGATAGTATTTATAGGATACTACCAATGTCAGCAGGAAAGTATTTGAATCAAGGCCAAACTAAAGGGACTTCACAGCTCCCTTCAGCCTTCACTCTGCCACCAAGGAAGAGAATCCTACTGCTTACTTAAAGAAATTGCACTTTTAAGTGGTGCTTATTGAAATTTTTTTCATTTTCTATTTCTTCTTGTGCTCATTTATGAGAACTTTGTAAAGTGATTAGAGCAAAGGACCAAGATTAATATGCTAACAGATCATTTTACCTGAACTACGATACAACGGTAATATCAAGTGAATACCAGGAACCAGATTCAGGCAGTGTAAAGGGAGCCTAAATAATGATAATTCATTTAGATATATTTCTTTCATTTACTATTTCCTCCAGCCAAGTAGTGAGGCCAGGTTTTCGTGTAAGTGAAAATAAGGTCTTACATGCCTTAGGTGCTTTTGTGGTAAAAGTAGGATCTTGACCTTTTAGGATAAGGAGATGACAAGACAAAAACGTGCACTGGAAGGGATATTCATTCTGCATACTTATGCAGGGTTGTTCTGTTTATTCTCAAAGAGTATTTTTGCTTAATACTTGCACCTGAAAGCTTTTCCTGAAGAAAAAAGAATGAAAACATATATAGTTTCTGATTATGATCCTGTAATGAAAAGGCCTGTGTTTGTCTCTGTATGAACAAAAGAACCTAAGAACTCAACAAAACTAAGGTGTTATGACCAAAGGACAACACCTAGTCCAGACCTAGTAGCTTAATGATGATTGACCTGCTTTTACCAGTTATTGAGGTTTTCTCAAAATGTAAAACAATTCTTCTTATTCAGAACAACCATATTTCTCCTCCCATCCTGTTATTAATCCCCAAGTAATATCAGGGACCCTACAATTATTGCTTGAACAACACTAGCATCTAAATAGAGTAAATAAAACAGGTTGTCGCTATTACACCCTACACTATATCACCCACCTTTCCTTCTTTTTGTGTGTGTTTTAAATTAAATCTGTTGTTAGTATTTTGCTGGTTTGTGATATAGTCTGGAGTGAATTAAATATTTGGCACTTTCCACATGTTATGTAGATATATTTCCCTTGTTACTACATTTTTCACCACACATTAGGTGTCAGAATGCACAGCACTTTGCAGGCAAGCAAAGATGGGTGTTTTTCCTACAAAAATAAAAATAAAAACCGTGAAATCAGGACTTTTAATTATTTAGAATTAAGTATATTTTTGGACATTACAGATAATCCATAATGAGTCTTTTTTTAAAATAAAAAAGCAACAAGTTCTGACTTTTTTTAAACTTGGGTTGTAATGATTTACATTTCTCAAAGCATATGGTGAGAATCAAAATTATCTCTTCTCCACCTACTACTGGCACTTTCTTGTCTACTGATTTCAGCACCTAATCTATGGTGCTAAAACCAATTAGTTGTGCATCAAAGGTTTTTTCAATAACAAAATTCAGAACATTAATGCATCAGTTCCTCATTATAGGTACAACTATATATGATCTTTGATCTGTTGGAGAAAGGGTAAGTTCATAAATGTGTTTTCTTGGCAACCTTACTTTCTGCTAATTGAGAAAAAAAACCCTTGCAAAACTAATTATATAGTACCTTGCAAGGTTGGTATCTGCTACAACAGGAACTATACACAAAAGCTAAACACTAAATGAGAAAAGTCAATTTCACATTTTTTCTTTTATTCTTCATTGTCCTACTTACTAGACTGAAGAAGAAAAGGTTAATTTTTAAGAAAGCAGGTTCTGGCAAATAGTATAAGGAAGACATAGTCTAGTATTTACTGGTGTTGAGAAATGGTTGAATCCATTAAGAATTTGAGCTTTGGCTTATTTTAACAACATGCAGTCATTGGGACTAATCACAGCATCTAAGGATCCAAAAAAGACTTATGCATGAAAGTTACAAGGCCTACATTTCTAATCACCCTATCTTGCTTTATTTTCCTACCATCCACCTAAGACAATTGGAACTTTGCATGAAAACTAGGCTAATATATGGACCTAAATAAACAGTGGAAAGCAATGGTGAAGCATTAGTATGAAAGACTAATTATTTATTTTTTTTCACTCCCTGTCCCTCTACAAATCAAGCAAAGATACTGAAAATCCAAACTTAAAAGTAACAATACTGTTGCTCACTAGTGGACAACTAGAAGTACTCCACAATTCCTTTACCACCTCTCTATAATGCTTTGCTGCCAGTAAGAAAAGAGTATATTCTTTTGCTGTAATTTTGGCAGGATAGCAGAGATGGAAACTGATTGAAACATGTTTGTTGAATCGGAAACGTTTTATGAAGTTGTTAGAGCTCTAAGGGCGCGTCCAGATGACCATGCATGTGCCTCTTGCAGCGTCTCAAAGCTCTTTGAGACGCTGCAAGAGGCACGTGAGGGAATGAAAAAATGTTCCCCATGCTGCAAATTTGCAGTGTGGAGGCAAAATTAGATGGTTGGATATCCAGGAGTCAAAAAAACCTGCACAGGAAAAAAGCAGGGCAGAGCTGAGACAACCAGAAGCTGGGTCCTTCACAGAGATGCTCTGGTAACCAGCCAGAGCATCTCTGTATTTAACCCTCACCCTGGTGCTGAAGCACGCTGCCTGCCCATGTGGGGCAGGCAGCATGCCAGCCATAGGGAACTGAACCTGGGCTCCTGCTGGTAAGTAGGGGGTAGGGGGACTGGAGTAGGGGAGGGGATATATCATTCACCTGCCCCCCTAAGCCTCCCCGAGCCCTGCCCCACCTGGCCCCATCC
>NW_017728992.1:97575444-97575750 GCF_001723915.1 Gavialis gangeticus
CCCTCCCCCTGGTGCTGAAGCACGCTGCCTGCCCATGTGGGGCAGGCAGCATGCCAGCCATAGGGAACTGAACCTGGGCTCCTGCTGGTAAGTAGGGGGTAGGGGGACTGGAGTAGGGGAGGGGATATATCATTCACCTGCCCCCCTAAGCCTCCCCGAGCCCTGCCCCACCTGGCCCCATCCCCTGCCTGCCCCTGAGCCTCCCTGATGGCTGTCCTGCCTGGCCGCATCCCCCAACTTTTTCCAGGCCCTTGACCCTTGTTTTGCTGTCAGATCCCGCTCTCCCTGAGCACATGGAAGTGAAGA
>NW_017728992.1:97580750-97581018 GCF_001723915.1 Gavialis gangeticus
AAAAAAGCCTGCACTCACCAGAGTAGCATCTGCTGTAAGTATCACTGGGGCCTGTGGCAGAACCCCCTGGCAGCACAGAGCCAGAGCTGCAGGATACCCTGCCGACTAGAGCTCCACAGCCCCTGCTACTGCTGGTGAGTACAAGCCTTCTTTTTTTTAAAGTGCTGGAAGGCTGGGGCCAGGTGTGGCAGCCATCGGGGGGCTGGGGGTAAAAGTGGGGAGTTGGGCCAGGTGGGACAGTCATCGGGGGGCTGGGGTGCAAGCAGGG
>NW_017728992.1:97581078-97583165 GCF_001723915.1 Gavialis gangeticus
CTGCAGGAGCCAGCAGGAGATGGGGCCAGGTGGGGCAGGAATTTGGGGGACAGGAGAAGCAAGCAGGGATGGGGCACATGGGTCCTGCAGTGGGGATGGTAGCCCCTGTTGGGGGCTATCACCCCTGTGGGGGGCTGTTGCCCCTGTGGGGAGGCTGTAGCCCCTGTGGGGGACTATGGCTCCTGTTGGGGGATGTGGTCCTGTGGGGGCCAGTCCATAAGCTGTGCAAGGGGGCTGCATCCTGTGGGGGGCAGGGGACCCACCCCTTCTGAGCAGACCACCTGCACAGGCCCTTCACAATCCACCCACACCTACCCACACACCCCAAAGCTCCCCCCACATCCCTTCACAGCCACCCACATCTCCCCACATGCCTTCCCACCCCTCTCCTGCAAACCCCACATCCCCCCAGCACACACCCTGCATTCCCAGCTGCCCAACAGAATGGGACCTGCTGGCAGGAGCTGTGGCTGCAGGGGGAGCTGTCCCCACATGCTAGTTAGTGAAGAAGTGTCACAGGCCAGCTGGGCACTGTGGGTGTATCAATTCTATCACAGGCCAACTGGCCTGTTTGGTTCAGTTTTGGATTAAGGAGGCAATGTTGGGAGTAAAGTAAAGGCAAATTTATTATACCTTTCACACACACACAACAGTGAAAGGAAGGATAAATGTGATAAGCAGATAATGCAGTATTAAAGAGCTAATAGTAAATAATAATAACAGATAATAACAACAGATAGATAGATCAATTCTGTTGCAGGCCAACTGGGCACTGCGAGGGTATTAGCCACTGGGCTGTTCAAAACAACAAATAGACAGACATGGGTTGGCAACTTATTGATAGTCCCTCAATGCCAGGTATCCGTCAAGTGATTTCAGCGAAGTCAGGTATCCCCGATCAACACTGTCAGAGGGATTACCGGGGAATGTCCCTTGATCAGGATCCGATCCGCACTCACACCGGGAGTCTGGGGTCCAGGCGTGGAACAGAAATGACCATTCTGTTCCCTCCTTCCTGCTGGTCACCTGATGCATGCGCTTTTTATACCTAGTCTTATGCTAATCTGTTGGCTTTAGAGCCACTCACGATCTTGCCCTATAGCTGTTATCCTATGAGATTGAAAGATGTTAAAGATTATCATAAAAGGTTACTACCTAGACTCAGTTTTATCCAATAAGCAAATTATAATGCAGCATCTTTAGGTTTGAAATTGACATTGCTCCACCTAAGCCCCAATCCCTTTTAGGTTTTCTTTGAATATGCTTTCTTGGGATGTGCTTTCATGAAATGTGTTGGGTGTGCCAGGCAGTTGGATCCAGTTTTTTATTGTTAAAGTTGAACCCTGAGCAGAAACAGTTAGGTCAGCTAATCTTGCAGCTACAGTTTTGCCTGTGGGGCCCAGTCAGTTCCACGAACAGTTAATGTTATCATTTTGGTTAAACTTTTGACAGACAAGTTACATGTGCGGTTTACAAACTTACAAGCTTTATATTAACTAATATTACCTGTTTAGGCAAAATACCAAATGCCTCTAAGAAACACATATTTATTGTGTATTAATCCCTCTGGTTCTGGCCGTCACAAGAGGTCACAGGGAGCTCTAACTGCTCTATGGTAAGAAAACCAAAGGCAAACAGCAAAACGTATAGGTATTTAGAATTCATTCTGTTATGATGATAGAGACACTAGTAGGCTTCCAAACTGCTTTATCACTGTAGATAAATCAATAAAACATTGCCCAACTCATCACTGTCTCTCTCTCTCTCTCACTCTCTCTATATATATAGTGGTCTTTTGTTTTAATTGTGGAGGAACATGGATTTCAGGGTATTTTACAGAGTGACTTTGGGATTTTTTTACCAGGAATTTTTCAGCTTTCAAATAGGAAATACCAGAATTCCTGCTAGGGAGGCAAGTAGCAGGACCCAGACAGAGTAGCCTCCTCAGAGCTAGCACTTTGGACCCAGCTGAAGGTGGCTGACCTCCTGGCCAACTGGGGCCAGCACGGCATGCTTTACCAGTTCAAAGCAGGCCACCACACTGGGAACATCTTCTGGGCAATGGCTACCCAGATGGCTGGGCAGGG
>NW_017728992.1:97593335-97594602 GCF_001723915.1 Gavialis gangeticus
TGGCTACCCAGATGGCTGGGCAGGGGGCACACATAACAGTAATGCTGCAAAAAGGCAAACTCTGCAGCCACAGCCCACTGACAGCTGACCATGCACTCCCCATCTGGGTCTGGCAGGTGGGCAGCAGCCAGGCAGCATCCCCCACTGCCAGACTGCTGCAGTGGATAAAGTGTGCAGGGAACTCTCAGGGCTGCTTCAGCAGTTCAGCTGGCACAAGAGGTAGTGTCCCCAGGTACCAATTGGCTGGGCCCCAGAAGCTCCTGGGAGCAAGTAGCCCTGAGCTACTTTCCAGGGAGCTTTTCATACTGCTGGGGACAGCACAGTTGCTAGCCCTGCGCTCTAGCTTCCCCTGGCTGCAGATCCAAGAGGAGCCAGGCAGGGTTATTTTGCCCCAAGTGGCACTATTTGCCCCACACCAAAATGCATGTCCGGGCATGTGCGCTGAGGCAAAAAGCCCTGGCTCATATTTGCACCACTTCTATTTGAGCTGCTGCAAGTGCATGTGCTGTTGCCCTGTGGGGTCAGGCCAACTCTCAGGATCTCAATATTGAGCTGTTAGACTGGAGGGTGTGACACAATTGCACATATACAAACACACAAATGAATTAGGTGCATACACCCACACACTACCAGCTCAGGCACTTACACATCCAAACCAGCCTAGGCACATTCATACCTATCACCAATTCAAGCACATACACTATACACCCCAAAAGTTAGACACAGATTACTAATTTGTATATCATGCACACAATGCCACATATATATATATATATATATATATACACACACACATATACATACACCAGTTCACACACATACAACCCACCTACACATACACACAGGTAAGTTTCTAACTTGGATGCTACAGTGTGTATGTGTGTGCTTGGGGTACCTGGATTCTTGGGGGAAGGTTCAGGTGAGAGAGAGAGAGAGAGTGAGCTAAAGTTGCCAGAACTAGGATTAGAACTGAGAAGCTGGCTGAGGAACTGGATTACAGAGAAGCTGGCTAAGGAACTGAGGTTTGGGTTTACATAAGGTAGACTGGGACTGGAGGATGAGACAGGTAGCTGAGATATTGGGGAGGCAGATGAGTGGTGGCAAGGAGGAGACAGCCAGGAAAGAAACTGAGGCAGAAACCTGGTTGCACAGGGGAAAAGGAAAAGGCAGTGGGGATAAGACAGTGGCAAAGAAACCGGGGTTTTGGAGGCAGATTCAGACTTGATATAAGGAAAAACTTCTTTACAGTCCAGGCATCCAAGGTTTG
>NW_017728992.1:97599602-97621232 GCF_001723915.1 Gavialis gangeticus
ATGACCCAGTCATTACAGACCATTCAGTAGGGGCCTACTACCATTGTATTTCAGTCATTCCCAATCACTCTCATTTGTCCAGGAACCAATTTACATGGGAGGGGTGCATGACTCATACAGTTGGGACATGGGATGCCAGGGCAGAGGACACAAGATGGAGACTTGACATACAAAAATGGAAACTTGACATTACTTTGGTTCACTTACAAACACAGGCCTAAACCATACAATATCCATATGAAACAATAAAAATCAATACAAAAATGATAATACTACAATATACAACAGTAAGAATCAATACAAACCTAATAATAATACAATATAAAACAGTGGGTATCCCAAACCAAAAACTTGCTACCAAAATAAAAATGTTAAAGCTTATCCTAAGTCTGAGCTCACTTTTGCTTGTCTATAGGGAAGAGAGAGGGAGAGAAATAAAAGCCAGAAATAATTGGGGAAGGGAAGGGAATGCATAGCTATCATATATATATATATGTATTTAAAAAAGAAAAACTGGGGGTTTTGCTACAGTGCTTGCATGTGTGGATGTGCCATAAAGGGGTATCCTATATGCACTATTGTTAAGCAAGAAGTAGAGGAAAGAAACAGGGTAGCTTCAGTCCTTTATGCTGTCCCCTGACTAAAGACATGGGGCATGTAAGAGAGTTCTTTTCCCACCTCACAACATCCACTATTGCTAAGCCAAGCTGCTTAAGCTGCATGCTAAAGAGAAGGACCTGGTCTTAGTTCTACCAGCACCACCAGATTGACTTCCATTGGGCACATCTACATGTACAATTAATGCTATTTGTCTTTACTGCATCTTAAATTTAATGCACAGTACAGTAATTTACTGTGCAGTAAGAGAAGGCAGGTGTAGACAGTGGTGCTTTGCTGCACAGTATTTGTCTATTGTGCAGTAAAGCATCTTGTGTAACCATTGCCAGTGTAACTAAAAACAGAACCCCCTAAGAGAATGAGAAGAGGAAGAAAACTATTCAGGATTATCTATTGACATAGGAACTTCTTATATTAAGTAGTTCCTAATTAAACCAGGTACATCTTCAGAGATGAATTTGTGCCACTTCCCTAAGAAAAGGTTTCTAGTTTTCTGACTTTACTTTAAAAAGTTGTTGCTATTACCTGTAGAGCATTAGGAAAGGAAAAAAAAGAATGCTGATAACATATTAATTGGGCTTTCAACTTGCCATATGAAAAGACCACACTAGCATAAGCATTTATCAAAAGCATAAATTAATAGTGTTGCAAAGATGTATCTTTGGAATTCACATACAGGTAAGCAACTAGACTAGCCAATTCCTCTTATAGTAGAGTGCTACCTTAAAAATGACAGTAAAAGCAGGTTTTGCTTTCAGAAATGATTTTCTACCTCTCCTTCCCACAAAGCCACCCTAACCTCCAAGAGAAAAGCTGGATTCTGACTTACCTACCATCATCAGTTATTAAAGCTCTGCTGCCAAATTATACCATCCTCTAAAGCTATGAACACCCCCTTACAGTTCATACAGCTGCTCTGAGGGCAAGAAGCCTAATCCTCCACTCTCTTGAGTCTTGTGTGACAATTTATACCTGTGCAAAGTGGCTGTAAGGTGCTTCAGTAATACACGTGTTACCCATGGAAGTGCTTGTATGAAACTAGTCTATATTTCCTGATCCCAGCCACATGATATTTTTTCAGGATTAGATGCTTCTGCTGCAGGATTACAATTACTCATGCATGACACATTCAGTGCCAACATTTACTGTTCTAGCTATCAAATCAGAATGCATCGTGCACTGATGTGACTATAAATTGCTAAGCTTAAGCCCAATGTGTTTAGACAGTTACACATAAAGATATAATTTGGTCTCAAAATATTAACCAATGATAGTGGGTGGAGAAAGGAACCTTAAATTTGCCTATCAGCCCAGTGCGAGATTGAAGGACTAGGGGAAAAATGTGTTTTCAGGCCAAAGAAATTATATTGAAGTCAGTGAGACACATTTAGATGTAATTTCACAATGACTGTTTTCATATAGCATTTCAGGATAGAGCTGTACAGAGGAAAGTGGTTATTGCTGCCTTTGGAGCCAAATTCTAGACCCAGCACATACTGAATAAACTTGATGTGTGCTGGTGAAAGCTACAGGAGGGATTGGGATGAACAGAGATCAGAACCTGAAACTTCTTAGACTGTTTCTCCTGTACTCTTTAAACTATCAAATATGACTTCAGAAATATCTGCATTAAAGCAAATTAAATAACTTAATCCTTATCTCCATCTCTCATGCAGAGCAGCACAGAATAAATCTAATTCAAAAACGATATCTCTGGTACAGAAGCAGGCATTCAAGTTTTTTTTAATTCTACTTCCTTCTTAAGACACCCACTAACTGTAAATTTCATTTTCTTTCCATGCAATAAGAATGAAATAACATTGATTTCTTTTTTATTTAATTCCCTTTTTGGTATGACACGACAGTGAATAACAGTATGATATACTCAGGAAAACAAGTATATAGCACTCTTATATTGATTTGTCCAAGTTATTTCACTTTAAACAAATTCTTCATACGGAGATCATTGACAACAAATAGCAATTTGTGCATCTATATCATCTTTCCTATAAAAATCTCAAAGAAAATTACATTCATGAGGCAAACAAAAGCTTTGTAAATGAATATATGTTTTAAAGATGGGTGAGCAGTGGTACAAGGGCCTAGATTCACAAAGGAGACTTCGGCTCAGCCTTGCAACACCTAACACTCAGGCAAGTACTGCCCAGTGGACTTCCCAATTCCAACTTATTCACCTGGACCCAGATCCTCATTAGTGTTGAGGTGACTGTAACCCATTGAAATCATATACCTTTAAAGGTCTGATCCCCTGTCTTTCTATATTGTGCAAATGGAGTGCTAGTGTCAGGCACCTGACGGCAAGGCACCACAAAATCCAATGAGCTGAGCATGGAGCTGTCTTAGCAAGCTAGCTGAAGATGCTAATGAGAGAAATGCTGCTTATATCAAAAAAGTTTAACTGTCAGAATTTTTTCTTGAGTTAGCTGCCTAAACCAGGTTAATCTTCTTTTGTAAAACACAGAATGCAACCCTTCTTTTTTACTTGGCAACCTGGTTGTTGAGGTTAAGATATAAGAGACCCTGGTTCAAATCCATCCGATCCTTGATGAGACTGTAACTCAGTTCTTCACCACTCCCAAGAGAATGCCCAAGCCACTAATTTATCAGGTATTCTAGTATTAGGCAGAGAGACATTCACTTACGTCAAAGTAATCAGTCTTGTATATCAATGTAAATTACATGAGTACTAGAAACAGAGTTGGCAGAGGTCCCATGGCAATACAACTTTACCACCATGTACTGGCAAGGGAGGGAGTGAACACTTGCATTCACCTAGAAGTTATGGTAGTGGACAGATGAAAGACAGACAAGTGTGGCTTGCACTGATAGTTTATTCTTGGTTCACAGCAGACAGAATATTTTCAGGAAGAGGCCTAGGTCAGCCAAGGAAATACAGAAGGATATGGGTCTAGAATCCTGCTCCACTCCTGGAATTAGGTGGCAGCTCTGCTAGTCTCTGCTGCCCCAAGTGGGGCATTTCTATTACTGTGGGATTCACCATCCAAAATGCTTGCCTAGGCTTAATCGACTAAAGCAGATGTGCGAAGCATATGGGCTGTGGGTAAGATCTGGCCCATAAATGTGGGTAATATGGCCCACAAGGCTTCTTGTATTCCAAAAACCTATTTCCAGATCTGGCCTGTAAGGCTGGAAATTCAATGGCAGCAGCAATAATCTCAGCTGCTATCAGAGCTGCTGTGTCAGCAAAACCAGCACTGAGGGGTTAATGGTGCTGTTGCTGGCCCTGCCACCAGATTTTTGGGCTGAGATCCCCGTTGGGGTGCCACTGGCAGCAGCAGGGCAAGCCATGACACTGTGAACCTTTCCATGCTGACAACACCAACATAGAGGTTCAGGCAGCCATTTTCTGGATCTGGCCTGTTAGAAACCCCCTAGGCAAGATCCACCCCATGAGACCAAATAATTTTGACATTCCTGCTCTAAAGCAATGTTTTTTTGAAGGAAAGCTAGACAGAGAAAGAAGAGGCACCTACTTTCTGCTCAATAACCTAATGATTAAGCCAATAGCTCAGGTAGGAGGGCACAGGGATCTAGGTCCTCTTCAGCCTGAGGAAGCTTGAACCACATCTCCCACTACTAGCCCAGCGCCTTAATCACCAAGCTAGGGTGACGTCATCCTCCACCAATTCTTGTTATTTGGTCCACTGTACACCCAAGAATGCAAGGACAGCGAGCAAACGAACCTATACACGTGTCCAACGCCTGCTCTGACGCATTCTAACTAGAACATGTCAGAGTAGGCTCAATTAATGGAGCACAGCAGATTTAATTAATCAGGTCTTGTGTTAATCAAGTCTGTTGAAGCATTCTAACCAGAAAGCTCCAGCAGCCCAGGCATCATGTGTATTCAGGATCCCTGCATTTCAAAATGGCAGCAGAGGTACTTTAACTATAGCCCATCAAAAGAGCTTTATTTAAAGAATCCCCACCACCATTTTGAAGCATTGGACACTAAATATACAAGATGCTGCAGACATTCTAATAACAGCACCTCCAGAGAGCCACCCTAATTAAAATGCATCCCCCCCATCACAACCCTGGAGCTTGTGTAAAGATACCCCAAGAGCCTAAGTCAATAATTATATTTTTCAAGGTGGTCCTTGTCTTGGAGGGGAGGGAAACCTGCTCCAAAACTGTTCACTCATTATGAATTAAGAAGCTATTGGTTAAAATGTATTAACAGCACTGGAACCAAAGCATAATGCTTCCTCCTTCCCAAAGGAGTGAGCTTGTCACTGAGCTACTTAGTCACACTCTCTTGCATGGTCTCCTTTTGGCTTCGTAACTTCTGCATCCTTTTCTACATAATGGCTTAGTTTGAACTGGGAGGATGAAGGGTGTTTTCCTCCACCTTTTCTCCAGGGTTAGACACAAGGATGATGTATATGTTAATGGATCCCAAACAGGCTTTGGCAAAATATTCAAGTCCCATTGGACATGCTGGATTTAGCGAGCATATACAAGAGCCGTGGTTTCCAACTTCTTGGTCCAGTCTGATATTAAGTGCCAGAATGCATGGATTTGTGTAGAAATACCTAAGACTGCCCATGCATAAATACATTTAGGTAGGACTTTGCTGAATCACACATTAGCAAAAAAAAACCAATTCTGACTTGTGATTACCTCGCATAAATCTTTATTTTAATCCAAGCCCTAAACCAAGATAGTTAATGGACATGTTCAAGGTTTCACAGCAAGGTGGTCGCAGAAACATGATTAGAACTGAAGAAGCCTCGTTCTCTCCTTTAACCATTACACCACATTGTCTAGTATCAAACTGATACAAGTGACTCAAGATTCACATCTGCTTAGATATTACTTTAATAATTTTTCTCTTCCTTTAATAGTAAGCGTCATGTCCAAAACTGTAACCTTTATCTTTTATGTTCAGGTTGGAACATATTTGCAATTACAGAAAGAAAAAATATGTAATGTAAAAAGAAGGTAACATTCTACTGTTACTCAGAATTAGCTTCCTTGGTGACCGTTAAGAATATGAAAAGAGACAGCAAACTACAGTTAAATAGAAAAGTATAATTAATTGTGGCTGAGAATCCACCTTTCACTGATTTGGAAACTAAGGGCCTGATTCTGATTTCACCTGTACTAGCTGTATAGCAAGAGAGGTAGTTTACCCATATTAGTCTAAAGTCAGGCATAAAATGTATTCCTCTGAGTTTTTCTATAAAGTATGACTTTACCCTGCCTTCCAGATGTATACCGGTGTAACTCTACTTCCTTCAAATGAATTTCTCATGAAATGAAAAGAGAAAGAGAGGCCCTAATTTGGTCCATAGTGACTTTGAAATGTTTTTTGGCTTTTGAACCACTTATCTTGTATATTGACAGCTTCTTGGTTCAGTCAGACCGCTGTGATGCAGAAAGAAATATAACAGTGATAGCTCAAAAAACCACAGTAGAGAAGGACTGTTTATCTAAATAATAAGGTTAAAATACAAATAGGACTAACTCAATTGTATTCCTAGGGATCATTAACTTGGAAAACATCCAAATTAGGTTTTTTAGCTTAGCTTAAAAATATAAAACATTATCATTGTAAAAAAAATCATCATTTACTAAATATGTATACAATCCAGGTGAAATGAAGTACTTTAGGTATGAAATTATGCTTCCTTGTTACAGAAATAAGCAAAAAGTATCAAAATAAGAAGACACCTGTAAGGTACTCATTATACAGCTGACCATTTAAAAGGTTACCTTTCTCAGGCCCCTTCTATACATTATATCTGTTGTACAACTACCTTGTTAATTGCACAATACATTTAGACTATGCAAATTATCGCGCCATTAAAAAGTCCAAGCAGCTACATTATTGCTGAAAAATGTGTAATAACTTTATAGCTTGTTTCAATCAAGCTTTAATTTTCACACAGAAGCAGTCTGCCACTGGGAGACTGCAGCTGCTGTGACCTCCCAGTCATTGTGATCTCCCAGCCATGAGGCACTCCATGCACCCCCATAGCTGGGAGACCACAGCACCAGACCAGAGCTGCGAGAACTGAGAGGCCCACGGCTGATGGGGATCTTTGTCTGGGCTGCCCATGGGTTCAGCAATGACTGACAGTCCCACACCTGACAGGGCTCCCAGTCCCAGGTGCACCAGACCCACAGCTGGGACTGAGAGTCCCTACACCTGATGCTTTTGTGGCTTGTGGCACAGCCAGGACCAAGAGCCCTGTCAGGTACAGAAATCTTGTTCCCAGCTGAGTGTGGCCCCCTCAAGAAAGAGGGCTTCTGTAAAAGCCTGCAACTTGTCAATGCAGGGGAAGCCCAGGATCATGCTCCTTCTATGCCGGCAATAAGGCACAATTGGTTCTAATGCACAATCCCACAGTCGCACCTCCTGCCATGCACATGTGGCGTGACAGGAGTTTGATTGTGTAGGTCATGCATTAGATCCAGTCTCTCCTTTACCTGCACATGTAGCAAGGGCCTCACATAGCACTATCTACACAAATAATCTACTTATATATATATTCTTTTCTGGACTTGGCCTCTTTTTGGAATTGATATATTTTTATTCATAAATACTGAGGGGTTTGCTTTAGATGATCACAAATATTGTCATAAAATAAAACAATAGGAAAAAGGGGATTTCAAAATGAATTGTGACAGGTCAAGGGCTGAGAAACTGGAATAAAAGAGGAGTCTGACTAAGTAAAGGAAGGTTTCTAATGCTGTGGTTTATTTCCATTATTTATTTTTGGTGCATCAAAACTGAAAGAATGGCAAAGTCTCTGGTTGGTTTTGGTTCCTGCAGCAGAATATTTTTTATATATAAGCAGTGCACTGATTAAAAAATAAACGTGCCTTTTTTTGTTTCTGCAGTACCCCCCTAGATTCTCTTAACAAAAAACCCTCAGCTCTTTCTTCAGTTCGGATGGTTCAGTTTTAAAAGAGGCTCTTAGTTTAAGTAGGCTCAGCTGCCCCTGATTAATTCAATCAAGTGTGCATGGGAAATCCATCAATATTCCTCTTATTCTCCACTCAAGAAGGCCAGTCCTCATGAGAATCACAAATCCTGTCTGGAAAACCTGTTGGGATTTAACCTCTCCTTCCCCACCTGCCCTCTCAGTCTTGGCTCAGCTGGGTTCTAAGGGCACAACTGAATTTTAAAGCATCACAGCTCTAGGAGTGCAGCAGTTGGGGCATCACAGGACCCAAATAACCAATCTTTCTAATGGGATTTGAACTCACTTATTCACCTTTTATATATTTGACATCAGTGTCATTCCACTGGCTTCCATGTTTTTTGTTTTTTTTTTTTTGCTGTTGTGAGAGGAGAAGCAATCTTAATGGGGCAAAATCCTTGTATTATGATGAAGATTTCAGTCCTCCCTGCAACAACAACTACTCTGGAGCAACTCTCTTCAGTATCTTGCCTTAAAAATATGATGCACCTGACTTCCTCTGCTAGTATATATAAGCTTTTGTTTATAAAGATGGGTGAATTATTCACAGCATATAAATAAAAAAACCCACATACACATATTAAATAGTTCATGAACAAACTGAAACTTGTTATTTAAAATTATTCAGTGAGTGGTTTCTGAAAACATCTATTAGCCTGTAACCTATTCACAAGATATGTGCTGTGACTATTTTTTGCGTATTCTTATTCATAACTTGCTAGACACACTTTGAGAGTGATCATCTGTGCCACACACTTCTGCTTACTTGTTGAAAGCATTGCAAGCCCACAAACAGCTCCAGAGCAGTTTTGATGCATATACTTCTGAAAACTTGCATTCCTACCTATCTGTATTGTTCCCTTTCAGTTAATATTTCTGAGAAAATTCATTTTCATATTTATAAAAAGCTAAAGAGGCAGGCTGCAAAGCAAGTTGTCCAGAAAAAAATCAGATTAAATTGTATTTATTTAGAATACAAAAACCCAGCATGCAGATTTTGCTTCTGAATTGGAGACAAATCAGAAGCAAAATCTATGTTCTGGGTTTTTCTATTTCAAATAAATACTTTCATCTGATTCTAGGAGTTCCAGGGTCCATGGCTTCCCAGTTGCCTGAGTAGTAGAATGCCTAAATCCAGGATGCCAATGCTTCCAGGGTCCACAGTATAGGAATAGTGTCCAAGGCAGAGTGCCTCAGAGGCAGGATTCCATTCTCTTTTGTGGAGAATTTTTAAATGAATAGATTTCTATTCTGAAACAGCAAAATCCTCCCCCAAATGAAGTACCTTTGTTCAGAAATCCCCCCTGTTGAAATTGTGCCCCTTTACAAAAAAGGGTTCGAGATTCACTGGATCAGAGGAAGAGGACAAGATGGAACCTGCCTATAGCTATGTGGTTACAGCAGTCACCTGCAAAGGAGACATCTGGTAATGACCAACTAATGCATTTTATCCAATGACTGTTGAATTTAAGTAGTCTTATCTTCATTCACGTTCTTCCAGCATTTCCCCCTACAAGCTCTTTGCCCCAGTTTCTTGCCTAGCCAGTCTAAGTCTCCTTTGAGGTCAGAGCTAAATAAGCAGTTTCCCAGGTACCAGTTGTGACACTCAGTGGATTTGCACACTCATCATGGGTGATCTACCATAAAATTCCCTGAAACTACAACTACCTCTGTGCCCACAGTTAACTGGTAGGTACTTATTGTGCCTCTGCTGCTCTATCGCAATTGTTTTTATATCTGCAGTTATCCCACAGTAAGTGACAGATAACAGTAAGGGGTAACTTAGCCTTCAGGAATAAACTGCCATGGTTGAGCACCTACTTCAGCACCTACTGTTACCATGCAGCAGATGAGATATCGAGAATTTATTGCAATTGCAGGAATAAACCTGCTTGTTCCCTCTACCCCTGGTCTGGATTGTGATCTCACAGCAGATGGAATTTTTAGAGAATTAAGCTGCATAGCCTTAGCAAGTTTCTTCTGACTATGTGCAAACTCATTTTTGCATGTAACTCGGCCAAATTTATCTGGATTTAGCTGGCAAAAGGCACATCTCTTACATAAAGGCCACCTGCTTCCAGATTCATAGTCTCTCCTCCCAAACAGGAATGTTAGTGCCTCTCAAAGAAAGGGTTGCGTTATTTTTTTGTAATATGAGCAAAAATATGTATTTTTCTTAGCCTTATTTTTAAAATGGCTGAGATGTTTTGGCTAAAATTTTCCTAAAAAAAAAAATCAGTCTGAAGCTGACAGCCAACACTGAACACTTCAACTCAAAAAGCTGCAATTTGGCAAAATGATAAATGCTTGGAAACAACGGTTGCAGACATACATTCAGATAACCTGGAAGAATTCTCATGGGGCAGCCCTGAATAGTTAATCCAGATGGCCCATGGTCAGCCTGTTTTTCCCTGCAGGACAATGGAGCAATTGTGAAAGGGGCATCTCATGGAGCAGCAGAGTCCAGTGAGTGATTCACTGTCTTCCTGGTGGGGAGAGGTTGCAGCTAGAGGATCATGACATGAAACTCTCCTGAGAGTCATTTAACCCTGGTTGTTCCCAGGTTATTTTTCTCCTGGAGTGGCCATTTTTACCCTGAGAGGAAAAACCTGAACATCTTTACACTTGTGGTTTCTCCTGGGAGAGCAGTGACTCTCCTAGCAGAAACTAAGGGTGACTATACACATGCTCAATGGGGGTGCATTTTAATTAGAGTGGCTTCCTGACAGTTGTTCTAATTAAAATGGCTTACCATCATGTGTATTAAGCCCCTCATGTTTTAAAATGGCTGTGGGAATGCTTTAACTAATGTTTATTTGATGAGCTTTAGTTAAAGTAGACTGCTTGGCTAGCCATTTTAAAACATGGGTGGGGGGGTTAATACACATGACAGTGAGGTGATGCTCAAGCATTCTAATTAGAATGTGGAGCAGACTTGATTAAGCATAGGCAGCCTTAGTGTCTGTATGGACACATCTACACGTGCTGATTTAAGGCACATTAGCCTGATTTAAGGTTCATTAAGCGTGCACTCTACATGTGAGCACCCATAATGCACCTTAAAAATGGCAATTTTAGGCTGTTCATACCTAAATTTGATACCTACATAAAGCTCCTTCTATGACCAGGTAACTCGCCACGTGGACACAAGAGACCAGGTTGACATTGTATACCTAGACTTCCAAAAGGCCTTTGATCTAGGGTCCCACGATTTCCTCACAAGAAAATTGGAGGATTGTGGGCTTAACTCTGAGACAGTCAGGTGGGTGAGAAACTGGCTGCAGGGTAGGACCCAGAGAGTTGTAGTGAATGGATCTATGTCATCCTGGTGAGAAGTGGGCAGCAGTGTCCTGCAGGGGCCAGTGCTTGGTCCAGTACTTTTCAACATCTATATTAATGATTTGGGTGTGGCGGTGAAGAACTCACTGGCCAAATTCGCGGGTGACACCAAATCATGGGGAAGTTTGGTCATACTTGAAGATAGACTACAGTTACAACCAGACCTAGACAGGCTAGCAAATTGGGCAGATCAGAACCTGATAAAGTTCAACATTGAGAAATGTAAAGTGCTCCACCTCAGGATGAGCAATCCCCAACACACCTACAGGCTTGGCAGCACCAAACTGACTAGCACTATGAATGAAAGGGACCTGGGGGTAATAATAGTCCTCTGTATAAATATGAGCCAGCAGTGTGATGCTGTAGGCAGTAGGGAAAATAATACTCCGGCATGCATCAATCAATGCATCTCCAGCAAAGCCAAGGAGGTGATTCTTCTGCCCTACTCAGCACTGGTGAAACTACATCTGGAGTACTGCATCCAGTTCTGGGCACCAGACTTTAACAAGCATGTGGACAAGCTTGAAAGAGTCCAAAGAAGAGCCACCCATATATCAGAGTCTTAAAAGGCAAGCCATACAAGGAAAGGCTGAGGGATCTGGGACTCTTCAGCCTGAGGAAAAGAAGGCTGAGAGGGGACCTGGTACCAACTTACTGCTACACTAGGAGAGTACATGAAGGGCTCAGTGAACAGCTGTTTACCAGGGCACCCATGGGGAAAACCAGGAGTAATGGCCACAAACTCCTGGAAGATCTATTCAGGTTCAACTTTACAAAAAACTTCTTCGCAGTCAGGGTGTCCAGACTGTGGAATAAGCTCCCTCCAGTGGTGATGCAATCACCTACTTTGGAAATCTTCAAGAGGGGACTAGACAGTCACCTTGCTGGAGTCACCTGACCCCCAGTTATCTTTCCTGCTGCGTGCAGGGAGCTGAACCCAATGATCTTCTGGGGTCCCTTCCGGCCTTACAATCTATGAAAATTCAGGCATGAATAGCTTAATTGCATTAGTGAATGTGTAGACGCGCTAATGCACATTAACACAGTGTATGTCCATTGACTTGGGACTAACTTTTGTCCCAAGCTGGTCTGCACAGCTACATTAATGTGCATTAGTGTGTGCATGTGTAGATGCATGCCTAAATTGCCTTAGTGTGCATAAGGCAAATATGCGTTAAGTTTAGGCACACATAAAAGCATGTGTAGACACACCTACAAGGCCACACCCACAAGGATGTAGACACACCCACAAGGCCACAAGGGTGTAGACACACCTATAAGGCCAAACTCTTATAATGAGAACCATCAAGTAACTGTAACCATAGGCAATACTACCAGGACCAGTTACAGTGCATGTGTACATATATATTTGAGTATATACTAGACAGCAAGGTATATGTCCAGTTTTTGTTACAGCAATGTAAAGCACAAAAAGTGTTATTCCGCAGAAGTTAACAGAGTTAACAAATGTTGTAAAGTTGCAATTTTTTTAATTAATGTAAAAGCAGCACCTGACCCTTGTACTCATTCACTTATTCTCTATCTTGACAAACTGAAATGCAATGGATGCATTATTTCTCTAAAATTATTTAACTTTATCTGTGAGTGGCTGGAGATGTTTACATTTTTTTGTTGTTTAAATACCACTACTGTGGAAAATGTAGGGTTGTTTCATATCCCAAAGTGCTCAAAAATTCACTGTATCCCATTTCCCTCTGTGCTCCCCATTTATACTACATCCCATCTTGCTTTACTGTTCCTTGTAGCTCATCCTCACACTCACACTGCAGTGACATCCCTACTAAGCTTCTTCATTTTTCTCTTTCAAATCCCTTCTCATCTTTCACCTTTTATTTCATGTATGATTCCACAGTTATTCTGTTTGCTTCTTCCTCTTCTGGCTCAGTTTCAAAGTATATAGAGTTATAAGAATTATAGTCATAAAGAAGTAGGGCTGGAAGAGGCCTCTAAAGGTCATCTAATCTAACCCTCTATTTGAGGCAGGATCATCTCTATCCAAAACATCCTATACATTCTATAATGTACACTCTACATAAGACTACCATCAAACCTGACACAACATAGACCTAACACTCTAACCTTCACAGGTAAAGCAGGGGAACCATGGCAACCAATGTCCTGCTTCTGTTAAATGTTGTTAATATATGCTCAAGAGATCCCAGGTAAAGGGCCATGCCCCTGCTACAGAGCAAGACAAAACCCTCCACAATCCATAACAAATCTGACCATAGGAAAAAAAATCCTTCCTGACCCCAAATAAGGCAATCAGTCTGACCCTGAGTACACAGGCAAGACTCTCTAGCCAGGAACCTCCAGCTTGGGACCCAGTAGGAGCACTGGCACACCCCAAAGTCCCCAGTATTGTCTGTAGCCAACATGCAATGTCTCTGAAGAAGGCTTAAAAATACACTGACACATGAAGCAGAAAGGGGATGGGGGCTCAGAAGCAATCAGCAAACCCATAGCAGAATATAGGCATACCTATGCCTAGATCATCCCCAACCGGTAGCTGTCCAATCTCTTCCTGAACCCCTTCAAAATTTCCCTAAGCAGTCTACTCCACTGACTATTCTAACAGTGAAGAAGTATTTCTAGAGACCCAATCTAAACACACTTTCCTGAAACTTGAAGCCACTTGGCTGTGGCTAGGGTTGTGCTAAGCTTCGGGTGCTGACTTGATCCAGAGGATATTTGTCCTAATTCAGCAGCCAAATCTCCAAATCTGAATTGAATCAGGAGACCAATAAAAAGGTCTGAGTCAATTCAGAAAAGATTCACAGAGTTTTGGAGATTCAGGCAGTCCCTGCTCGCTGCCACAAGCAGCTAGACCTGGACTCCATGCTGGTAAGTAGGGGTGGTGGAGGGAGGGCTGGAAGAGGCGGGGACCATGGGGAGACCCTCACTAGGCCCCATCCCCTGCCTGCTCCCCCAGCCCCTTTGAGTGCCCTCTGACCCCCACTCTCCTAGTCCCCCCCATGGCTGCCTCACCCAGCCCCAGCTCCCAGTAATTTAAAAAAAAAAAAGCCAAAAAAAAACAAAACAAGCCCTGCACTCACCAACTGCTGCAGTGGTTGTCAGGGCTTCTGGGGGCTTGCAGCAGAGTCTCCCCATGCAGCATGGGGCAGCAAGGATCACACCCCTCCCCCCACCACCTGGCAGCAGCTGGTGAATGGGGGCTTTTTTTTTTTTAAAGAGCCAGGAGGCTGGGGCTGGGTGGGGCAGCCATTGACAGGGCTGGGAGAGTAGGCAGGGGATGAGGCCTGTCCAATTCAGAGATTTGGTGGCAGCTGAATCGATTCAGGACAGTGATTCAAATCACTGAATCAAATCACTGTCCCCCAAATGGGCCAAATCCAAATCCAAAGCAAATACTAGCTGCTTCACACTGGCCTAGTACTTTCCCTCTTTTTAGGGCAGCCCTTCAAGTATTTGAAGACTGTTATCAAGTCTCCTCTTAAGCTTCCCTTGCTGCAACTTGAAACCGTTGCTCCCTGTTCTGTTATCTGCTACCACTGAGAATAGTCTAGCTCCTTCCTCTTTGGAATCATCCTTCAGGTACTTGAAGGCTGCTATTAAATCCTCTCTCAATCTTCTCTTCTCCAGACTAAATAAGCCCACATCCCTCAGCCTCTCCTCATAAATTATGTGCCCCAACCCCCTAACCATTTTCTTTGCTCTCCATTGGACTCTCACCAATTTGTCCACATATTTTTTGTAGTGCAGGAGCCCAAAACTGGGCACAGTAGTCCTGTACCAGTATATGAGGTTGTTCCATCCTAAGTGCAGTACTTTACACTTCTCTTTATTTAACCTCATGAGATTTATTTTGGTCCAATCCTCCAATTTGTCGAGGTCTCTCTGAATCCTATACCTAACCTCCTGTATATCTACTAGTCCCCACAGTTTGGTGTCATCTGCAAACTTGCTGAGGGTGCACTCCATCCCATCTTCTAGGTCACTGATGAAGATATTGAACAAAACTGACCTCAGAACTGACCCCTGGGGCACTCCACTTCATACCATCTGCCAACTAGATGTTGAATCATTGACTACTATCATCTGAGCCCAATGATCCAGCCAGTTTTCTACCCACCTTGCAGTCCATACATCCTACCAGTACATCCTTAGGTTGCTTGCAAGAATGTTGTGGGAGAATGTATCAAAAGCCTTGCTAAAGTCAAGGTATACCACATCCACTGGTCTCCCCACATCCACAGAGCCGGTTGTCTCACCAGAGAAAGCAATCAGGTTGGTCAGGCATGACTTGCCCTTAGTGAATCCATGCTTACTGTTCTGAATCACCTTCTCCTCCAAGTGCTTAGAAATGAATTCCCTGAGCACTGGCTCCATGGTTTTTCCAGGGACTGAGGTGAGGCTGACTGGTCTATGGTTCCCCGGATCCTTCTTCCCTTTCTTAAAGATGGACAATATATTTGCCCTTTTCCACCTGTCTAGGACAGGGGTGGACAACTGGTGGCTCCGGAGCCACATACAGCTCTTCAGAAGTTAACATGCGTCTCCTTGAATCTTTGCACAAGCACACTGTTTGGTTTCTGACTTGGAGACAAATAAGCAGTGTGCTTGTGCAAAGTTTCAAGGAGACGCATATTAGCTTGTGAAGGGCTGCACGTGGCTCCAGAGCCAACAGTTGGCCATCCCTGGTCTAGGACCTCACCCAATCACCATGAGTTTTCAAAGATGATGGCCAGTAGCTCTGTAATCACATCAGCCAACTCCCTTAGCACCCTTGGATGCATCCCATCCAGCCCCATGGACTTGTACACATCCAACTTTCCTAAATAGTCCCTAACCTGATCTTTCTCCACTGTTGGCCTCCTCCCCAAACTGTGCTGCCAGGTGCAGTAGTCTGGAAGCTGAACTTGCCTATGAAGACTGAGGTTAAAAAGGCATCGAGTACATTAGCCTGTTTTGCATTCTCTGTCATTAGGCTGCCTCCCTCATTCAGTAAAGGATCCACACTTTCCCTGATCCTGCTCTTCTTGCTGACAGTCTTGTAGAAAACTTGTTACACTTTACATCTCTTGCTAGCTGCAACTCAAGTTGTGCTTTGGCCTTCCTGACTTCATCCTTGCATGCCTGAGCAACGCTCTTATACTCCTCCCTAGTTATTTGTCCACATTTCCACTTTTTGTAAGCTTCCTTTATTTTATTTAGTTTACTGAAGAGTTCCCTGGTAAGCCAAGCTGATCTTCTGTCATACTTGCTAGTCTTCCTGCACATCAGGATGGATTGTCCCTGTACTTTCAATGAGGCTTCATTAAAGTACAGCCAGCTCCCCTGGGCTCCTCTCCTCCTCAGACTGACTTCCCAGGGGGTCCTACCCATGAGTTCCCTGAGCAAGTCAAAGTTTGCTTTTCTGAAGTCCAACGTCCTTACTCTGCTGCTCTCCATCCTTCCTTTCTTCAGGATCTTGAACTCAATCATCTCATGGTCACTGCTGCCCAAGTTGCCATCCACTACTACATTCCCCACTAATTCTTCCCTGTTTGTGAGCAGCTGATCAAGAAGAGCATGGTCCCTAGTTGGCCACTTCAGCACTTGCACCAAGAAGTTGTCCCCAACTTTCTCCAAAAACTTACTGGATTGCCAGTATACAGCTGTATCGCCCTCCCAGAAGATGTTAGGGTGACTGAAGTCTCCCATGAGAACAAGGGCTTGTGATCAAGAAATTTCTGCTAGCTGTTTGAAGAAAGCCTCATCCACCTCATCCACCTGATCTGGGGATCTATAGCAGACCCCAACCACAACATCATCCTTTTTGCTTTCCCCTCTAAGCCTTTCAACAGGTCTATCTCTAGTGTCATATCATAACTCTGAGCAATCATATGGCTCTTTTATATAAAGTGCCAGAAACTCCTGTTCTCCCCTGCCTGTCCTTCCTGAACAATTTATACCCATCCATGTCTGTGCTCCAATCACGTGATCTATCCCACCAAGTCTCTGTTATTTCAATCACATCATAATTTTGTGACTGTACAAGGACTTCCAATTCTTCCTTGTTTCCCAGGCTCTGTGCATTTGTGTACAGACACGACTCAATTTCCCTACTTTCTCAGGAAGACTGAGAACACCTCCCTTGTTGTTCCCTCCTGCTTGAGCTTTCTCCAGGTCACCCGTTTCCCCACTTTCCTTAGGGCTTTGGTTTCCATCCCCCAGCAAACCTAATCTAAAGCCCACCACATTAGGTTATCAAGCCTGTCTGAGAAGATGCTCTTCTCTCTCTTCATCAGGTGGATACCATCTCTTCCTAGAAATCCTTGGAACAACATCCTGTGGTTGAAGAAGCCAAAGCCCTTCTAGTGATACCATCTAAGCAGCCATGCATTGCCCCACAGGATGTGCCTGCTCCTATTTGGGCCCTTCCCCTTGACCAGAAGGGTCAAGAAGAACCCCAGCTGATCCCCCATTTCCATCACCCTTGCACCCAGAGGCCTGTATTCACTTTTGATCTGCTCAGGGTCTCCCATGGCAGTATCAGTGGTGCCTACATGGATGAGCAGCATGGGGTAGTAGTCAGAGGGCAAGATGAGCCTTGATAATCCCTCCAAGACATCTCAGATCCAGGCTCCAGGAAAGCAGAAAACCTCCCAAGACAACAGGCCAAGCTGGCAGATGGATGCCTCCATTCTCCGCAGAAGGGAGTCTCCAACCACCTCCATACTCTCTTCATATGACTTGCTTTCCAAGTTCTTGATCGTCTTTGTTGTCTGCCTCTGGACTCTCTCTCTAACTTCTCCACATCTTTTTTTTTTAAATGTGAAGCCCAGAACTGCAAATAGTATTCTAGATATGGCCTAACCAGTGCTGAGTGGAGAGGAACTATCGTCTCCTGTGCCTTTCAGCCAATCCTTCTATGGATGCATCCCCAAACTGTATTAACTTTTTGTGCAGCTGTATTGTACTGCAGGCTCATATTCAGCTCGTGTTCTACCAAGACTCCCAAGTCCTTTTACATGGTGCTGCCATCCAGCTAGTTGTCAGCCATTTTATATCTGTGTTTTTGATTATTCCTCCTGAGGTATAGCACCTTGCATTTGTCTGCATTGAGCTTCATCCTATTAGCTTTAGCCCAACTTTCCAATCTGTCTAGACCCTTCTACGTAGTGCTTGTATCCTCCAATGTGTTCACAACCTTCCCAGTTTCATGTCATCTGCAAACATTCTCAAGAACCTTTCTGTGTTATAATCCAAGTAATTAACAAACACATTTAACATCACTGAGCCCAGAACAGACTCTTGTGGGACTCCACTTGAAACCTGCTGCCATTTTGACATGGTGTAGCAGGGCACTAAGGTGCCTGCTACTGATGAACAGTAATATGGGCTCAGCTGCCAGTCACCACGGCAGCACAGGTGTGGGTTGCCAAAACAACCAGTCTGGTCAGCTGACCAGAACGGGGCAGGCCCTGGCCTATATAAACAAGCCAGGCTGAGGCCAGAGGTCAGTTCCCCTCTGGCAGTAGAGAAATGTGGAGCTCTGCTGGGAGTAGGCTGAGTAGGGAAGCCTGATGGCCTGAGAACCTTCTGCGGGATGATACAGGGTGGAGGAAACCCTGGTAGGGAGAGGAATGATGGATAGCCAGTTGGCTTGGAATTTATGTTGTAGCTGTTAACCCAGGAGTGGGAGTTTTCTGTTTTGTTGTTGTGTAAGACTGGAGGACCAGGTGAGGCTGTAGGGGTTGGAGGAGGCCTCATAGGAGCTCCCCAGTAGTGTGGGAGTTCCTGGCGCTGGAGAGGGCGCCACATTTTGGGGTGTATTGACACCCAGCCCCACTGTGGGTGCAGGCAAGAAGCCCCAGTGGGGTGCAAGACCCAGAAAGGGGGTCTGGGGCCAGGCACGGCTACGGCCACCTGAGCCTCGATTGTGAGGAGCCCAGTGGGGCGTAGGACCCAAGAAAGGGGTCTGGAGGCCAGGCACGGCTATGGCCACCTGAGCCTTGATTGGGGGGATCGTGAGGCAAGGCCCCTGTGCGGGTGGGGGATCGCGAGGCAAGGCCCCAGTGCAGGCAGGCGATCGCGGAGAGAGGCCCCAGTGTGGGCGGGAGATCACAGAGAGAGGCCCCAGTGCAGATGGGGGATCATGGAGAGAGGCCCCAGTGTGGGTTTGAGCATGAGGCAAGGCTCCAGAGTGGGCGGTAGCCACAGGAGAATCCAGGGAGCGCCCGAGACGGCGCCGGCAGATAGGGAGACAAGCCGGAGAGCATCTGTCCATGAGGGCACGGGTAACAGAGACGAGGCTGAAAGCCCATGAGGGCCCGGGTGACTGTAGGGCCCATGCATAGCCCCAGGGGTTAGAGTGCACCATGCTACCGAAGGCAGGGCACGGACTGGGACATATCAAGACACCATGCCAAAGAGGGAAAAAGGCAGCCTCCCTTTAACAATATTACCATCACAGTCATGGCGGGCAAGATAGCGAGGGTGCATTGAACCCGATTTGGCATGGTAGGTACGGGGCGCTAGGGGAGTTCACGGCACCCCCTAGGTCGCGTCGTGTCACACATGGATTCATTAATAATTACTATTTGCTTGTAGCAATTGAAACAGTTATCTGTCTACCTCATAGCAGTTTTGTCCAGCCCACATTTCTCCAACTTGTTTATGATAAGTTCATGTGGCACTTTATCAGAAGCCTTGCTGAAGTCCATACACTACATCCACAGCATCCTCTTCACCAACCCAAATAGTTACTTTGTCCAAGAAGGAGATCAAGTTTGTTTGTCATGATTTGTTTTTCATAATTCCATGCAGGCTGTTTGTGATCAGCCTCTCCTCCTCCAGATGTCTGTAAATGGCTTTCCTTAATATATGCTCCAGTAACCTTCCAGGTAATGAGGTGAGTCTGACTGCTCTGCAGTTACCTGAGACCTTTTTACCTTTTTTTAAAAAGAGACACTATGTTGACCCTTTTTCACTCCTCTGGTACTTGGCCCATCTTCTACAACTTCACAAAAATCATTGCCA
Organism: Gavialis gangeticus; assembly: GCF_001723915.1. Lineage (NCBI taxonomy): Eukaryota > Metazoa > Chordata > Crocodylia > Gavialidae > Gavialis > Gavialis gangeticus. The sequence goes on from NW_017728992.1 coordinate 97,619,540, forward strand.
AGAGTTCCAAGATCTCCTCTGCCAGTTCCTTCAGTACCCTGGGATGAAGTTCATTTGGCCTTGCTGACTTGAATTCATTAAGACCCAACAAAATGTCTCTGTCTATTCTCTGACACACTTACCTCTATAAGTGTGTCCTTCCTGATCCTGATAATCCTTATTAGGTGGCTGACTACAGCTTAATTTTTTTTATCATGACTGATGCAAAGTAACTGTAGAGTAGATCCTCATCCTTTGCATCTTCAGTTAGGAGTTCCCCTGGCTTGTTAACAGAGGACCCACAGCTTCCTTGGTCCTTCTTTTCTAGCAACCATATTTATAGAATCTCTTCTTATTGTCCTTAACCTCCACTGCCAGGTGCAGCTCATTCTTTATCTTTGCCTTCCTGATTTTGTCCCTGCAGGTTCTTGATATTTCCTGGTCCACTTTCTTGGTGACCTGCCCACTCTCCCATTGCCTATATTCTTTTGTAACTGAGGCATTTGAGAAGCTCCTTGTATAACCGCATTGGTCTCTTGCCATTCTTCTTGTGCTTCCACATGTTAGGACAGTTTGTTATTAGGCTTCCAATATTGTGCCCTTTAGAACATCCCGGCCCTCCTGGGCACCTTTACCTTCAATCTATCCTGTCATGACGCCATGCCTATTAGCTTTTTGAGTTGGATGAAATCCACCTTTTTAAATTTAGTGTCCTAATGTTGCTGGCTTCATGCTTTCCCTACCTTAGGACCAGAATTCTATTGTATCAAGTTTGCTTCCACCCACGTTATCCCTAGGACTATGCCAGGATGAGCTATTAGCAATCTAATGAATATAACCATTTATTTTGTTGTCACTTTTTATTAATTTATTCACTATTTAAATCATTCAGTTGACAATATATCAGCATCTTTCAGTGTATCAGTTGTCAATGGACCATTTAATTTAATCCTGCTTGACTACTAGCTATTGATTAATCTAGTGTGTGATTGGATCAACACATTATGATGTTCTGATGATGTTCTGAGATGAAGGACACTTTTGTAAAGAAGGGGTTACCACTTCATGCTTGTATAGCAAGTACCCTTTTCACATACAGTCATCTGGGTTCACATACAAACCTAGCTATTCCCATGAAAAATAGCCATTTCCTGCATTCATCTCAATAAAAGCTTTTTTCACACAAATGTCATAGCAAATTGCAGGGCAGGAAAGGAGAAGAGCATGCCTGGATATAGAAACAATTAAGGATTTGCTGAAGTATTCATAAGTTTTTATTTTGTTTCACATAAAATTCATAGAACCTTAATTACATCTTACATACCTTCAAAACTTCTCTTTCTGGCTCCTTAGATTCCTTTTAATGTTGCTTGTTTTAGCCATATTCCTGCCCTATGTAAAATCAAAGGACACATATATAAAGCTATAAATAGAATCAACACCTTTATTAATTCATATAAATCACCTATATGATGCTTAATTAAACAACAATAGTAAACACATTTTCTCCTTTTTCCCTTTGCCATATAATTTACACCTGCTTACTAAAGCTACATTCACACAATCAAATAATCTGCTAGAATTCTCCCAGATCTGGTCTTCTGATAGAAAAACTTATGAAGAACCATGTACAGACATTCAAATGCTAAGGCCTTGAAGAGTGGAGAGGTTGCAGTGCTGGCACTGTGCAGCTGGCCGGGGGGGGGGGGGGGGG
>NW_017728992.1:97621340-97637752 GCF_001723915.1 Gavialis gangeticus
GGGGGGGGGGGGGAGGCAGAGCACACACATCTCAGCATGCTCTGCAGGCTCCCTTAGCCTGCCTAGCAACAGATGGTAGCCCTTATTGGCTGATTCAGGCTGCCCCTGCTCAGCTTGTATTGTTACCAGGTATAGACATTCAGTCTCCCAGGGGAAACTCTCCCAGGAGTGTTGTAACCCTGGTTGTTCCCAAATTCCTGAAGCAGCCATTATTACTCTGGGAGAAAAAACCTGACCAACTGTATACTCATGGTGTCTCCTGGGAGAGCAGTAACTCTCCTAGGAGAAACCAAATGTCTGTATGAGGCCATAGACTTATGCAAGTTATTTACATGAGGACATAGACTTGCACAAGTGTCAGAAGCAGACTGGCCAAGTTTGCCGACAACACCAAACTCTGGGGTAAAGAATCCACACCTGAGGACAGGAGGGTGATCCAGATGGATCTTGACAGGCTCATGAAATGGGCAGATGAGAACATGATGGTGTTCAACACCGAAAAATGCAAGTTTCTCCACCTTGGGAGGAAAAACCTGCAGCATACTTATAGGCTCAGTAGTGCTATGCTGGTTAGCACTATAGATGAAAGGGACTTGGGGGTCATGGTTAACCACAAGATGAACATGAGCCTTCAGTGTGATGCTGTGGCTAGTAAAGCAAGCAAAACACTGGCTTGCATCCACAGATGCTTCTCAAGCAAATCCCAGGACATCATTCTCCCGCTGAGCTCAGCTTTGGTGAGGCCATAGCTGGAGTACTGCATCCAGTTTTGGGCTCCACAATTCAAAAAGGATGTGGAGAAGCTTGAGAGGGTGCAGAGGAGAGCCATGCGCATGATCAGAGGTCAGGAAAACAGACCTTATGATAAAAGGCTGAGAACCATGGGGCTCTTCAACCTGGAAAAGCACAGGCTCAAGGGTGATCTGGTGGCCACCTATAAGTTTATCAGGGGTGCTCATCAGGATCTGGGGGAACTGGATCTGTTCACCAGAGCACCCCAAGGGATGACAAGATCAAACGGTCACAAACTCTGCCATGATTGATTCAGGCTGGACATAAGAAAGAACTTCTTCACTGTCCGAGCCCCCAAGGTTTGGAATAGACTGCCACTGGAGGTGGTTCAAGCACCCACTTTGAATGCCTTCAAGAGACATTTGGATGCTTATCTTGCTGGGATCCTATGATGCCTGCTGACTTCCTGCCCCTGGGGCAGGAGGCTGGACTCGATGATCCTCTGGGGTCCCTTCCAGCCCAAATGCCTATGAAATCTGTGAAAGTTACTGACTGCTGAATTACAACCCTTGTTTTAGTTGCCAGAAGAGTTCATCCATACCAAAGGCATTGTAAAAAATGTAAGTATTTTTTCCAGCTCAAAAAATTCATTAAGCTATTACACCCCAAACAATATCTAACTCTTCACATTCAAAAGCTTCAAAGCAGGGCACAGTATCTTCTTTAATTTTTCACCACAGCTTGACAAAAGAGTTCCAGCCCGAATGTTTGTTTCTAATGGTATTTGCTTTTCACAATGACTTTTATTAGGAGCTTTATTTTCCCTTTAGCTTTTCACAGCATCTGCTGAGACAGTATATGTCTGAATAATCTCTACTATGACACTTCTGAAGAGTAAGTTCTCCAAATATAATAGTAGAGAATATAAACTTTTTTTTCTGTAAGAAAAGAAATAAGTTGCAAATGCTATAAAATTCCTTTTTATTTTTACAAAGTCTTCTGAAAGAAGAGACTTCCTTGAATTTTATGTTTAATCACAGTCAGAACCTCATGAACACTGCATTTCCAAAGCTGTGGAATTTGCCAAGTACCCAGTGCCTACCCTTTGCAACAGAATTACACTTCCTTAAATAATATGTATTGAGTGTGATGCAATCGTGGCTGCCTGGACTTGCAAACAGCCTGAAAAAGTAATGTCGAAAATTGTGAGCTGTCTTATCATCCGGCTAAGACCCCAGTGAACATCACTTAAATGTCATTTTTAAACATTTCACTAATGATCATTGTAGCAAAAAATATGCAACTCATATGCTTATTCCACAAAGAACCTCCTACACCTTCCTGGTTGCCAAAAATGTCCCCTAGCAAGCTGCCAAAGTTTCCAGCCTCTCCCCCACCACCACCATCTGAAGTACAGTTATGCTTTATTGATGCAAAAATACAAAGTGCTTTGAAAATCAAAATGTAGGGACAGAACAAAGTACACTAAATTGAATATGAAAACATATCAGGCAGGGTTTGTTGTGCTGATTTTTATTTTTTTTACACCTAATTCAGTAGAAACCTCATTTTAGAATTTACCTGATACTGGCAAAGAATCCTAGGAGATTTGCACAGAATTAAGGACTAGTTTGTTGTAGACTACATGAAGCCTTGTATATCATGAAAATGTCCTCATATATCAAGCAAAATGTCTGCACTATTTCATTAGAAAATTAAGAGAATGGATATTAATAATAAGTAAAAAGAAAGCAGCCACAAGATACAAATCTGTAATTAATATCAGTTTATAATCAACCAAACGCAATTTTTCATCAACAGGGCCCATTTACACGCAGATACAGTGGGATAAGAATCAAATACATGCGGATCTCACACACGGTTCCTTATCCTTATAGTTAAGCTTATCAGCATATTGACAAGCAATACAATGCTAAAGTAAACTTAATACTCTTTTCAATTTCGTACCAATTACTGTACTGTTTCTTGTGTGTTTATTTAAAAAATGAGCTCAGTTTTGACTAGCAGACCCAGAATCTCACCAGCTGTCAGTGGACATTGCTTGCAGGGCAACTGCAAATCAGTTTCCAATACCAACAGGGTATCATATTCAAAATGTGTATTTACAAAACACATTAGTCCTGTTTTCCTAGACTGAAGCATATAAAACTTTGTGTAGAACATAATAATACAGCTAATTTCATGCAGATTCAATATTTTTAATTAGCTTGTTCAAGAAATATTTCTTTCTTCTTTTCATAACTTAGATTCACACTTCCAAACTACTAGGATCTGAGACACGGGAGTGCTATTTACACGTGCTGAAGAAAATACTAACTGACTGTGCAGTAACTGCCTTTACTGTGCCGTCCTGACAGCACATGGGTTGTTTCTGACCCTACTGCACAGTAGCAATGAGTAACTTGTTGCTACTGCACAGTACTGTCTGCATCATGGTTCATGCTCACCAATGCTGCGTCACCATAGTGATGAGCTACATCACTGTAGCTCATCACTAGAGCAATGTAGCATCTCGTGTAGACGCACCTGGGATAAGCAAGATCTAATCTAGATTTTCTATAGGCAAAACTGTCAAAAACCACTAGATTTTCTGTAGGCAAAACTGTCAAAATATTCCTCAATCAGGGCTCATGGTAAAGGTAATATCTTGTATTAGACCAATGAAATTTTTGCAAAAAATGTCTTTAATTGCAAGCTTTCAGGTACAAATACCCTTCATCAGGCATCAGAGAAAAGATAGTAAAAGTTCTCTTGGGTAAAAATGAAAGTTCATATTCCATAGGATTTCACAGAGGAGTCAGTAGATGGAAAGCTCCTCTGCACAGGCAGTTCTTAGCTGGTGAAAAGTCTCTCAGCTCTCCTGTGAGGCTCTATTATGATGCAAATTACCTTGAACCACAGCAAGGAGCAGTATCTCAGATTTCAGGTGGTCACAGTTGCTTCCTCCTTGGGAAAATATGATGATTTCATTTAAAAAATATTTCTCAGCTTTTGGGTGAACAACATGAGTCTCCTGGAGTTCAATTTGCAACCACAACTGCAACTGATTATTTTGAATGTCTAAAGTGCCTAAGTACGTTAAGGTGTCTTAAAAATCAGGCCCTATGAATTCTCAGCTTGGGGACCTTACAAGATAAATTCATGAGTGTCTGCAAGGCACTCAAATTCTGTGAGGAACAGAGTAGAAAATCCAGCAAGGAAATTAATTAGATTAATGGGCAAGGGGAAAATGATCAAATCAGAAATATTGTATTCAGTGCAAGATACTAGTAAATAAGGGATGGGATCATGCTTTGAATGGCCAAGATTTAAAATGATATAATGAATAGCTTTCTATTTAGTAAGTCATGTCCATTTCATGACAGGCAACCTCATTTGCCATTTCCTAATTTTGAGGAACTCAGCTTTGAGATCTCAACATTCTTTTAATATAGGGTTTTTACATAATTTCTTAAGCCTTTAAATTATGTGAACTGAAAGCCGTGAATAATCCTATCACCCAGAACCATACTGACACCAAAATAGGGTTTACATCTTTAGTTCCCATGTACAGACTAGAAATGGTAGAGATATTATCCACATATGGACCAGGGGTTGGAATGTATATTTGGCTATTAGGTTTCAGAGTGACCTGCAGACAGCAGCAGAATAATGGGATTCAGGGGGTGCATCTACATGAGATGTTTACTGTGCACTTGCCTAATCAGCTGCTCAGTAATTGCAGCTACACATATGCCCTATTAGGGTGGAGTAAACTAATTTACTTTATTTGCAAGTATTGATAAGTACTATCCTGCTGTGGAGTAAAAAACTCTGTAGCAGCACATGTGTAAATGCTGCTGGCTGGGACATGAGGTTGCTTCAGGGCAGGGGCTCTCTGCTGGCTAGCCCCACACTGAAGCACCCTCCTGCCCCAGCCAGTCCATCCACAGAACATTGAGCTGGAGGAGAACAGTCCTGGGGCTGCCTGGGCCCATTGCCAGCTAGGGCTGCTCTGCCCTGGCTCAACATGTGTGCATGAATAAACTTCAGAGCTTATTGCTTTGGATGTACCTGAGAGCAATACATTCTGGAGCAATAAGCTCCATAGTTTATTCATGTGCCAAAATCACTCATGTAGATATGCCCAGGAAGTCTCAAATTCCTCTTGTGGTTGCAGACTTCCTGTCTTGTCTGCCCCAGCCAAGCACCATCTCCCTTTGTCCCATTCCCTCCTGATTAGCCTTCAGCCTGCATCCTTGCCTAAATCTGTTCATCCCAGCCTACCCCAACCCCTCTTTTTTCCTACTCCTCACCATTAGAAAGCCAGGCTTTCCCATTCAACTGCCCAACTGCCCTGGAGCCAGTCATGGGAGCAGATGTAGTCACCTTTCTTATAGTTCTGATGCTTCAGCCTATAGCATTCCCAAATACAGGAGAAAAGGAAATGATAATTACAGGTCCTAGGATGGTACACGATCAATCTATTCAACATGTATGAGCTGTGTGGTAAGGGCACTAAGTGCAGACATACCCTTCAGAGAATAACATTGTGAGCTTCTAACGGTATGGACGAACAATTAAGTTCAAGTGAGGCAACATGGAGAAATTTATTGCAGAACAGCCGATATACAGTAACTTTTCATGTGCCCACAATTACCCTGCAATACGTGAAAGCTTATCTCTGAATAAAACAGGACTAAATTGCTGCAACTTAGCCTTCACATACTGTAGGATAACTGTGGGCACACAAACAATTGCACACTAGATGTTCCACACTATGTTCCTGGCCCCTGACACTCATTTGATCTCGTCTCCATAATCTAACAAACCTCTCCTGAGCAAGTGTGAATTGAGATCTATGAAAAATTATAATTTGGCCAAATTAGAGTGAATGTTCACTGCAAAAGGGATAACAAAAGGATGGCAAAAGGGATAACGTTAACGTGTGGACAACACCTCTACCAGGTTCCACTTCCCTGTTCCAAAGCATGGAAGTGCAAGAGCTTTTTAATAAACCACTTGTAAGAATTTTGTATTATTATTGGCAAAATAACACATATTTTCCTGAACCCTATTCTCAGCAATGGAAGAATTATTTGGGCTAAAACTTTTCCCCCCAAAAAGTCATCCTGAAACTGATACCCAGGATGGAAAATTTCACCCCCAAAAGTTAAATTTTGGCAAAATGAGGACAAACTAAAGCATGGTGCTATAATAACAGGCGTTGCTACTCGTGCTATCAATATTTGTGGCTCAGAGTTATGAATGCCCTAATCAGAATCTGTTTACCTTGTAACTCCTGTTATTGCATTATTTTTTAATCTTTGAATAAGCACTGTAATAGTGAGCAAGTTCTTCTCCCCAGCTGATTAAAATCCATTTGAGTAATGAAGAATATCTGCAAAACAGACTTCTCCAGCCCACACAAGTACAAGAGAAAAATATGTAGTTTTCTAATTTTTCTTCTCCAAAAGTCACAACAACTTTGCTCCCAAGATAAATAAATGGGCATCAACTAGAATGATATTTGAAACACTGAATATTTGCAACCAGCTTTCTGAAAGACAAAACTAAAGATTAAAAAAGGCTGCAGCAGCTTGTGAGCCAACCCAGCTGGCAGCATAATGTAGAAGAATGAAAATATGCACATTCGCAACAATCATCATGGATCATACACTGAGGAAAACCCACATTCTTTTGTGTTTTGCCTTTCCATTTAGGTCATCATTTTCTTTGATTTCTAGATGAGGCAACAGGCTCTCAAGAAAATTGTCAAGAGACAGAGCTTTAACATAAGATATTAGAAATTCTAGGGAAGCACTAAACTGTCAAGCAGATAGACTGTGGTAAATCTCTTAAGCCACATTGGGACAAGCTAACACAAACACATGTAGCACAACAAAAGACACATAAAGGTTCTGAAATTGCACTCTTAGATCCTCCTGGCTTACAAAAAAGAGCACAATAATTCACCTTGTTACTTTGACACAGATATTTATGCTGCTGGTAAACTGGAGCAGTGTATCGGCTTAATGCCACATGTCTACAGTCAGGAAAGCAAAAATTAAAAAATAGGGAGAAGTGCTGCTCAGACACACAAGATAAAATTTAAAGCCTAGTTTTGCACTTCACATTAGACTAAAACCTGCCAATCTGAAAAAAGCTTTTATGTCCAAAATTTTTGCAAATGAATTGTTCAGTAGTTTTAAAGCCTCACTTCAGATAAAATTTATGATTATTTTATTATATGTACCTTAGACTAAGGCTTTACCTTATATGTGCATGCACCAGAATATGAAGTGAACATGTTCTGCCCAAGTAGAGATTCTGGCTTCCACAGAATCTGAGCTTCTAGTCCTGTACATTGTGAAGAAATCTTTCACCGGTGGTGACTATTGGGTGAATGCTGATGAACACATGAGTGCTGCAGAACTAGCATACATTGGGAATTAAGAGTCATTTAAATACAGTATTATTATTACTAATTTCTATTATAGTAGTGCCTCTTGAATCCCAATCAAGGATCAATGTTGTATTGCTCTAGACATTGTACAAACATGAATAAAGACAGTCTTTGCCTCAGGCTATGTCTATGCCTGATAGTTTTGTCAGTAAAAGTTTTGCTGGCCTACAGCAGCTGACAGTATTGAGCTGCCAGAGCATATGCACACCTCAGTGATTGTGGAGCTGCTGCACATTCTCAGTGGGAGTAGCTGTGACAGCTGAAGGAAGAGTACCACAGTTTCTCTTGCGGTACCTTCCAGCATAATGTACTATTGGGAGTGCATCATTATGGGTGACTGATGTCACAGTGATGAAACTGTGGGTGTGAAGGTTCAACCTCCCATTGGCCTTTCCTGTAATTTGCAGGGCACATTTTTTAATGCCGAGAGCTTCCCTGCTTTTTTCTTACCCTACCATCAACCTGGATGCCACTGAGTTTGAGTCCTTCTTGTTAATCAGGCATGCTGTTCTTCTTCCCTGCCCATCACCACTGAAGGCATTGCAATGCAAAGAGTCTTGAGGGGCCTGATCATCCAGCTTATGAAGATATAGACTAGAAATTTGGACAATAGGAGGACTATCAACTAAGCTGATACAAAATGGGAGTTCAGTGTGCTTTGGGGCATTTGAAGGGGCAATGGAGATGTCTCAGGTGTTAGTCACAGACTACCTCCTGAGCCAGAAGCAATGTAGCCACATTCAGGTGGTGTTTTGTCTGGGCTAATTAGCATTGTGTCTCAGCAGAGCTAAATGGCCTGCCTGCAGCACCATTCTAAGGTGGCCACACTAACCAGAACCAGATGTGAGGTCAACTGCTTCCAGTTGGGAGGCCTGACAAGCATTTGGGACTGTCCCCTGGATCTTGCTCCCCCAAAGTCAGCAGCTTAGTACACAATATATATGAGTTTAAAGCATTACCTACCCTCAGGACACCAGATGGAGGGGAAGAACACAGGGGACAATTTTGAGCAGCCAGACATAAGCAGGAGTTAGAAACCACTGTGACTGAACTCAGCAGAAGGAGGCCTTGACTGCTGTGTCATCATTGCCATGATGGCAATTGTGCCATTATTTGCTTTTAAAAGCAACATTGCTTTTGTGAGGAGGAAGTGAGTGGGGTCAAGTGCCTGGGCATGTAGACAGCTATGATTTTTTTTAACACTCAGTATGCAATAATAAAGATCTTACGTAAAGATTTTATTTGAAGTAACACCAAGCAGTGGTGCAGCATTTAAATTCAGCAGGAACAGACAGATGAAGCAAACTCACAAACAACCAGACACCATAAACACTGTGAACAAACAAATAGCATGAGCACTTCATGTTAGGGTATGCAAGGTACTGAAGGATAAGAAAGTTTAAAGTGCTGCTTAGCACACAGACTGAAGGCTAGTATATGTGAAGCTGAGTTTGCCTTTCCTATCTGCCAGTGTTGACTGGTATGCACGAGGCTGGCAGTGTCTGCACCTATGGTGGTGCAGCAGGATGTTAGACTCTTCATAAACAGTATCCTCTATGGGGTGAAACAGAATAGCAAGGAGGGTACCAGTGCAATGGATCTCATAGTTGATTATTTTCTCTAGCATCTCCATCTGCTCCTTCAAACAGCCTCTTCAGATGTCACCAATACACATCCCTCTCCTTCTGCCTTTCTTTTTTGCCACTTCTGGTCCCAGATTGCCCTCTCATTCCACTGCTTAATGGCCACAGCCAAGTGTTGCAGTGCATTTACAAATATGTCCTCAATAGACTGCCTCTTCTGCTTCCCAATCAGTGTCAACCTGGCTGCTGCAGCTAGGTTTGTGCCTCTCAAGGACACCCTAGGCAAGCATAAGGATCTTGTTAGATTTGTAGCAGTTGCACAAAGGGAAAGATTACTGTAAAAATGTCCAAAACTGTTTTCCTATAAAGTTGGAATAAGTAGAGTTTGGGGGCCTGACTGCTTGCAGGGAAGAAACATCACCCACTGCCAAATTTGGTGGAGCAGTAGAACTCCAATGTTTGCATTGGAAAGGGCAGAAACGGAAGAGTTTCTATGGAAACATAGCAAGGGGGTCACAACAAGGGCCTGCAAAGTAAAAGTATCAACAAGTCATCATGCACTGCTGCAGTTTTGTCCGGTATCTCACTGCCGAAGAGAAAGGTCCATAGGAAGCAATTGGTCTGTATCACTAAACTGGACGCCCAGCTACATTTCAAGCCTTCTGTTGACAGCAGTGGTGCCCTGAGACATGCTTACTGTGATATGGAAGGATGTGCTGTAGTGGTGGAAGAAACAAACCAGTTATCCCCAGCCAGCTTGTTCATTTTTCTGGAGGTTAGCACAGAGGGTCAAAGGGGTGGGGAGTGTTGAGAATCCAAGCCAGGGCAAGCAGGTGGATGACCCTGGAAACTTCAAGAGTAGGTAAAGCATGGCCAGCTGCCTTGGTGTTGCAGGACATTTCCAGGTTGAGGCATGGGATGTTGCCAGCCCCTGGATGTTTTCTAGCCCCTGAAAAGTTCAAAGTCATGAGGATGGTCTGGGCAGTGAAGCTCCAGTCACTCTGGACCAGAGGCCATACCCAGCTGCAGTTAAGGAAAGCTATATGCTAGGACCTGTACCTTTGCACACAGACCATTCCTTCCATCTGTTCATCTGTCCGTCTATCCATCCATCCTCACCCACCCATGGATGCCAAGACCCCATGAGCACTGCTGCAAATCATGGAAGACCCCACCCCATCCTGATCCACTACCCAATCCTGGTCACACAAGTGGGACTATGGAGAGACGAGAGGTCTTGTCACCATTTGGGGCAAGGAGGAGACACACCACTAGCTTCACAAAGGGTACCACAACAGGGATGTATTCAAGCACATTGCCCAACAAGATGCAAACACCTAGCCACAATAGTGGGCCACAACAGTAGGTGCAGTGCTGGGCCAAGATGAAATGGATGAAGATCCAATACAAGCATATGCATAATGCCAACAAAATGTCTGGGGCTAAGAAGCAGAGCATGCCTTTCTATGAGAAGCTGTCCCACTTCCTCATCATTGACAGAACCATTCCCACCCTGCACATGTGGGGACACGGAGCTAATCATAAGATCTGTGAGTGGAGCTGCACCTGCAGCTGGACCCAAGCTCTCTTGACATCTTCTCAGGCATTCTGGAGAGCACAGAGCACAGCACACAGGAATAGGGGGAAAGCTCCAGCACCATAGACACTGCAACCCTGGACCTGGAGTGTGTGGCCATGCCCTCTACCTCATGAGATTTCCATTTTGCCCAGTCCTCAAACCCACAGACTGTGGCTGAACATGTAGTCCCCAGGACATAGTTCCCAAAATAGCTGCCATAGGTATTCTGCTCCCACTTCTCCCACACCTCCTCGCTGCCCTGCTTCCACGTGCATAGAGTACCTCAGCCCCCCAACTATCAGTGCAGTGGCCACTGTGGAAGCACAACCCACTGCTGAAGCATGTATGGCCAGCCCTCACCCACTTCTGGTGAAGACTCTGGCACTTAATGAGGATGCCATCTGCCCAGGACAGTATGGCTCTTTCCCATTTCATGCAGCTATGATGAGGGCCCAGGCACTGGGGAAACAAAGCCCTTGGAAGGAAGGTGAGAAGGAAGGGGAACAGGTGGCCCATGCCCACAGCCAGCAGTTTGAGCAGGTAGTGGCATGATGATACCCTGCCAGTCCAAAGGCCTCTGTGCAAACTTATCTTCAGAAGGCAGTCACCAGACCGAAACCACTGGCCTTTTCTGCCCCCTCCCCAGGCCCCTGGGGGACCAGTGGCCATTGCACATCATCCGCATAGTCACAGCCCTCCCCCAGGATGTCATGGCCAAGAAGCCCGGGGGGGGCATGAATGGAAGAAGATGGGGGACCGGTGAATCACCCCACCCTGCTCACTCAAACCATAGGGACCCAGACCACTAATCACTGGAGAGGTTTCTGTTTTTCAGCACTGGGCAAACTAGTCACCCCCTCCCTTTCTGGACCACAGCTGAGGTACCCAGTGCCCCCTCCCCACTAGCCTTGAGTGGTTATCAGCCAACTCCTGTCCTGTGGGAACATAAATCTACCTCATTTGCACCTCTCCGCCCTATCTCTCAAAGCCATGCTCAGCTTCTGGGAGAAGTGGAGCCTCCTCCCAGCTGCCCAGAGCATTGGCACTGAAACAGGCCCCCCTCCACTCTCTCCCTTGTACTCATGGAAAGACACTAGAAGAGTTTATTGAGCTCTGCAGGCAAACAGTAAAAAGCAGGTACAAGTGCCGGCACTCAGCACCCATCCCAGGTGGAAGCACCACAGGGCCACGTGGCAGAGACAACACCAGCGGGAAATAATCCCACACATACCACTTGGTTTACATGGCTTCCACTATCTCCTAAACACCCTTGTTCCTGTAGTTCCTATGGTGTTGAGTGGCACACTATTTTATCCCCACAGGCTGATGAGATCCAACATCTCCTTTTTGCCCCAGGAAGAACAGGGTTTTGATGTGTGCTGTTTCTTTCAGCAAGTCATGCTCATCTGCTCATAGAGTCTGGCAAGAAGAGACTTTTCCAAAGCAAAAGGGGGGTTAAACTGGAAGACAAGGTTCTTTGGGTGAATCTGATATCTTGTATTAAACCAGCTTAAATAGCTGGAAATTTTTTTTCCAACTATTTAAGTTGGTCTAATAAAAGATAGGCAGAGAAGTTTCTCTGAGTGAATCTGATATGTCCTTAGACCAATGCAGCTACAACCTATACCCATTTACATTGGAAGGATCTTCTGGTCAGTTTGAAATTGGCCAGTAGAATTCAATATTGTGGCCAGAAAAGTCAGTGCGATACCCTGGGATAGCTGTTGGATGACTGCTGCAACTATAAAATGCAAAGGCAGATTCACACTTGCTTTTTGTTGGTGACAACATGGCAGCTGATGGTTTATGTTGCTTTAGGAGCTTATTCAGCTTAAACTCAGGGCTTTTTTAGATTTACAAGCTCTTTGTGTGTGGGAAAAAAAGCAAACTTTTGTTGATAGAACATGACTTCAGACAATAACATTTCCTAGTGAAACCAGGACCTTGACAGGTCAGAAAACATCAGCTATGAAAAAAAGAAATAACATAGATTGGAACTATATGAATGGGTAAAGTAACAGCAAAATGAACACATAAGCACTAGTCTCAGCTTGACACCTGTCTAGATGATGGAGGGAAATGACATGTAGCACCAAACTGGAAATCCACAGACATAAGTTTATTCTCAACAAGGAATATTACAAGAAATATTATTTTGGTGTGGTCATAGTCAAAGATCAAGATCCTTGTGTGGTTAAAAAAAAGCAGTCAATAAAGAGTTAATAATGGGTGGAGAAACCATTTTGTCAGTGTGCTTCCAGAACTCTCTCTCCATCTTCTTAAATTGGACTTCCAAAATAATTACTCATACCTGAACATCTCAGATTTGTCACTGCGATTTGGACTGTGCCATGCAGTTCGTGATCTAGTTCACTGTGTATTCTGAATGAGAACATTTTTCATTCATAACTCACTCAAATGGGTTTTTAAAAAGCATATTTCTGTGAAACACTAAGGAACTCAGTTTACTCTGCATATATTTATAATCTGTTGATTTTTTTTCTCTTTTGGAAAATGCAAAGTGGTGTCTTAAGAAATCTATTTCTTAAATCCTTGCATCAAAAAGTGAAACAATTAATTTAAGCACTTAGCATTAAATTCCCACCTTCAGTCTCAAAATAGTGTTGAAAACATGCGAGGAAGCACTTTTCAGGGAGAAAGATCAGCAATGAATAAGCAGCAGTTGTTCCAGCTAAGGGAAGACTGGAAACTGACAGAGCTGGGTCACAAGGAGTGTGAAAATCCCATAAGGAAACTGAATTTGTCACCACCTTGTTACCACTAATATAGGAAAAGATTTGTCAAGACAAGTGTCAGAATTCATTCCACAAGACAAAAGCAGTAAAATATAACTTTGATTACAACAACAACAGAAGATGCTACTGACAAATACTGCAAATTTTGGTGAAGGATACATACAGAGCCATAAGAACTGAATCAACAGGAGATGATGACTACCACAGGCACACAACTTTATTAGATAATTTTCTCATGAGACATTGTCTCATACAGACACCATATGGAGCAAAGGAATGAAGACAGACAAAGGAGTATAAAAAAAGCATAGGATCAAGGTAGTAAACAGAAACATAAAGCACTTCCAAAAAGAAGAGAGGAAGGAAAGCGAGTGCAGGAGGTACTATTTTTTACTATTTCATTAAATAATATTTATAAATTGTTAGCTTTAGCAGAGGAAAATATAGAGCTTGGTAAATTCTGATGGCAGAATAATGCATTTTCTCCATTTTCTTATGGCAAGGCCATAAGGGCCCGTCAGCCAATTAGCAGTGTGGAGGCAGCCACCACAATAAGCCCATGAAAATGGCAGCTGGAGCCACAAGTGGCCCACAAAATTGCCTATCTGTTGTCTTGATTTGGGTAGGTTACACAATGCATATTTTTATCAGGTTAAAAAAAATTAGAAGTTTTACTAATAAACTAGTGGCTTAGGGCTACATTATTCAGTTTAAGAATGAAGCAAAAACAAATATAAATTTATTGGAATGTGCATGAATTTGCTATATCATATAGCATGCATAAAAAACCACAGCAAACTAGGCAAAAAGAATCAAAATATATAGTTTCATTAGTCCTGAAGTCATTACAACTCAATGGAAATCTCTTCGTTTGATTCATAAAAGAAAATCTAGCCTTCTTGAGCACCCTGACAATAGGCCTGTGCAAAGCAGTGAGAATTTGCTTCGGATTCAGTTCAGCCAATTTGGAGAGACAGTGATTCGATCTGGTGATTTGAATCACTGTCCCGATTCAATTCGGCCCATTCAGATTTGGATATTAGAGATTCGGCCATAGATTATAACAGGGAATCACTGGAATACCTATAACTTTGTACTTTTTTTGTAGATTTGGATGAGAACAGCCAGGATGGTAGTCCCTCCTGAGGGCATGAATCCTGGCAAGTTCCAAGGAGATAGGTGCAGAGGTTTCTGTGAAAGTGCACCTCAAACTGTCGAAAGCAAAACTTGTATCACCTATGTATGTTAAGGCAGACTGATCTCAGTCACTG
The DNA here is from genome assembly GCF_001723915.1 of Gavialis gangeticus. Taxonomy (NCBI): domain Eukaryota; kingdom Metazoa; phylum Chordata; order Crocodylia; family Gavialidae; genus Gavialis; species Gavialis gangeticus. The sequence goes on from NW_017728992.1 coordinate 97,635,728, forward strand.
GCCAGCTACAGCTGTCAATATCAGAGCAGTCTTTCCCTCCTCTCAGTCTTTTCCGTATATGGAAGATCATCCCATCCCCCTTCCTTTTCTCAGTTTCCATTTGCTACAAGCCTTCCAAATCTCCGAATCTCTCCAAAATGATTCAGAGGCTTCCGATTCAATTTGGACCTTTTAATAGGTCTCCCAATTCAATTTGGATTCAGAGATTCAGCAGCTGAATCAGGCCGAATCTCCTCCAAACTGAATCAGCTGCCGAAGCTTTGCACATCCCTACCTGACAATGCATCAAATGCTTCACTGAAAGTTATTTCCACTTCTGAGTTAATATTTTTAAATAGAGTTAAAAACAGATTTCAGAGTTGCGAAATGGGAGCTACTTTACCAAAAGCAGCTAACAGGCAGCAAAATTACAGAAGAATAGCTTGAGTAGTTGAATACCCATATCATTAAAAATGACAGAGGATCATTAATATCTGTGGAATGAAGGGTTTAGAAGGAATCAATTAGATTATAATGAGCCAGGAAGTCAACTGACTCCCTCAGTACTGCCTGATTAGAAATGCTGCTGCCACGGCCAGGCAGCTGGTTTTAAAGTTTGGATGGAGCAGGAATCAGAGGTGTAATTTCACCACAGTACCCCATCTAGATCCACCTCTGTATTAATCTCAGAAACACTGGCTTAAAGCCAGCCCAGAACTTAAATGGGTTTCTGATTTTAAACTCATGAACTGTCTACTTGACATGACTGCATACATCCCCATAGTTATTTAAATGCTCAATGTTTGCTAGATTGGAACCATTTTTGCTTGGTTTGAAGCTGCCTTACTTATATAAACTTTTGGGATCTATAAAACCTGGCTTGAAATCTCTTATACAATTTTGAGGTATACAACTAGCTGAATAATGGGCAGAAATACACAACAATGCTGAAACATTCCCCTCTCTTTCCATTTTTAACTTTTCCTTTTGAGTATAATAAAATGAATGATGTCCATATGTGTATGGTAGTTTTGGTTTTCAATTTTTCATAATTTTTTTTTAGCTTTCTTTTGTAACTTTTGAAAAGTTCTTTAATTCTTGAAAGAAGTTACACAGTGACAGAGTTCAGAATTTCAATTTTCCAAAGTTGGGGAAGTTCTGAAAATTTATCGAGTAGTGCAAAGGAAAAATGTAACTACTTCCCCTTAGAAACAAACCCTAATGAGAATATATTCTATTATTCTATTCAGCAAAACAATATATGGGATGAGAAATGGTTGAAAACAATGCACAGAAAAATGTCAAAAAATGAAATCTTTTCACAGATGTTTCAATTCTCCCTTCCTACTCTTCTTTCTGCCCCTGTTCAAAATTTCTGTCCAAAGCAGTTTACCATGAAAATTTCAATCAGGCTGGCCCCTCCCCTCTGCTCCCTGGCTGAAGCTCTGGCACAGACTGCAGGCAACTGCCTGGCTTCTGCTCTCCCCTCCCCTGTAAGCATGGATTCCACTGCCCCCTCTGCCTCACACAGAAACACAGCATTAGCTAGCAGACCACATGCTGGCTACAGTCCATGCTATGGCAGACGGGACAAAGGCAGAATCAACAGGTAGCTGGTGATGTCCCTCTGTTATTTTCTTAATGGGGTGATAAACACTGAGTTGGGGGTGGGGTAAACACTGTGTTACCAATTCCCTGCTGGGTTGGTCAGGAAGGGGGAACCCCTCCTTAATCAGTGTCCTCCTCAGTTCAGTATTGCAGAAGGGCAGGGAGGGCTGCTCTAGCACCCTCTGGTTTCTAGCTTGAGCCACTGCAGGCATGTGCCTGAATTTTTTCAGTCCAGAGGGGAAGTCTGAGTGACTACAAACTGGTTTAACCTAGCCAGGTTAGACTAACCTGCAAAGATTGAATCAATTCAGGCTCAGGATTTTTGAATGTCTGTCCCTAGCCATTATGTATATAAAACCAACTCTGACTCTGTGTGTGTGTGTGTGTGTGTGTGTGTGTGTGTGTGTGTGTGTGTGTGTGTGTGTGTGTGAGAGAAAA
>NW_017728992.1:97642752-97683295 GCF_001723915.1 Gavialis gangeticus
GACTTACTCCTGATTTATAGGGGCATACATGACATCAGAACTGAGCTTCTATGCTGGTACTTACTCCAGCAAATACAGTGAATGCTGGTTAAAAGGAAAATTTCCTTTTTTTTTTTACACAAAACATTAAAATACAGGTTTTAAGTCAATTCCACGCTGTGTTACTATCTGCTATCCTGGTAATATTACCAGTTCTGTTGGAGCCAATAAAAATATGCTTTTTTAGTTAAAAAAGTAAACACTCTTGAAATATTTATTGGTACTTTCTTTAAAAATATTGCTCTTCTAAGAGGCAGCTAACCAATCCCTGCCCCTCCCCCCTACCCTTCCCACCCCCGCTTTGCTCCTAGGCAACTTGTCTGCATTTTGGAGAGAGACCATCCCTTTTGTAAACAGCCCAGCTGCTTCATAAATAATTATAAGTAAAGTCTTTTAAAAATACTTCATAAAATGTTTATAAGCTTGTTTAATGCGCACCACAGAGGAAGTGCTGGTTGTCTCACAGCCAGAGTCAATCTGAGTCTGCTGTAGAAAGAGTTCCAGAGGCTTTTTAAGACACTGGTAGGAAAGAATAAGAGTTGTATCCTGGATCATGTGAGGTCTTTCTGATTTCTTTCTTTGCTACATGAGTTATAATATTTGACCAGATGAGCAGTCAGTGAGAAACTCAATTGTTTTGCTTCATCACATGAAATCTCACTCATTTTACAATGAAATCAGGTCCAATTAAATGGCTTATAGTCTGTGATCAATGCTTCCTTTTAGAGCAGTGGTATAAGTAAGGGTGGACGAGATGGGCACCTGCCCTGGGCAAGTACTACATGACTGTGTTGTCCCAACTGGGCAATATGCATCTTGTCTAGACGCAACCACTATTAACTGTATTGCAATGCCTTTCCCATTATGATTCACTAATTCTACAAGCTTCTCTTTATTTTTCATACTTTAAAAAAATCTCTCCTGCTCCTATCTTAGTTACCTTTCTTAATGAGATTGCATTTTTTTGTGAAACACTGTAAAAATTTTGATTCAATCACTCATCACCAGAACTGCATCATCTACCATGCTGAATCACTGAAAGAAGGCACTCCTGGATCAGTGAGTTCAATGCACTGACCCAGGATCCCACAAGCTGTGAGTAATTTTATAGTACTCTTGTGTATAAATGAGTACTTCAATAACTGTGCATCGCTAATCTGCATTTGTTTTTACTAAACAAAAAATAAACCCTATCATAAAAATAATGCTCTTTGTAATTAGAATTGTCCATGTTTTATTTTAAATTCTCAGCTGAGAACATGAGTTCCTAAGCCATTCTGCTTTCACTAAAATTAGATTTCGATGTTAATGCTCAGGTGAGCTGAACCTCATTCAAATGTAAATTTAACATGCAATAGCAAAAGAAATTGCTTTGTGGATTTTTGTTTGCTTCCAGTGCTCTATGTTACATCATTATCCTGTCTGGAATCCAACTCTCATTTCTTATGTAGTTCTCATGCAGTTACAAAAAAAAAAGAGAGAAAAAAAAGAGAAAATTTTACCATTTAATTATCAAATCACACTGTAATAATATTGTAAGCAATCAATATTCAGGAAATTAATAATCTCTGCAGCAGTTTAGTACTTGTGAATACAAGTACTATCCGGCTATGGAGTTTCTTCATGTGCAGCAACACATGTGTAGACTCTGACCCAGCTGGCTGGAGCACGAAGGTGTTTCAGTGCAGGGGCTGCCTGCCAGCTAGCACCACACTATACTACCTTTCTATCCCAGCATGTGAAGAGGGGTTGGAGCAGCCCTGGGCCAGCAGGCTTACCCTCCCCGGACTCTCTGCCTTCCGGGGCTGCTCCGACTCACCTCAACATGCTGCAGTCCTAGGCACACATGTAAACACAGTGCCTGGGAGCAATAAACTCCCATATGATATACACCAGAGTTTACTACTTTGCTTTAATATGCACATGTAGATGCATCTGTTGGCTGCATCCAGACCAGTGTAGTCTTATGGTATGTAGCATCACAGACCAATCTACGGTGCCACATACTGCATATTCAGGTATTTCCCTTGCTGCTACCTTGCAGCATGAGTTTTTTGTTGGTTGGGGTTTTTTTACCCCTGGAGATGTAAGGGTTAAAAAAACTGCACAGAAAAAAAGAAGGGCAGCACATGTGGGGACAGTGTGCACCACACAAAACTAGAACCTGGCCAGCCAGAGCCACACTCCAGCTGCCAGCCAGGCTCCAAGCTGCAGGAGTGATGCAGCTGCAGCTTCCCCAGCCCCCAGAACCCCAGGCAAGTCTGCTGGGGATAGCACATTTGCTGGCCCCAGCCTCCCCTACTTCACCCAGGGTAACTTGTTGTGTGGCAGAGGGCGCATAGTACAGGGGTTCCCCAGGGGCAACCAGCAACAGCACAAGATCCAAACCTCTGTGCTTATCTAGACACAGCCGCAAAGTCTAAAAGTAGGTCCCCTTAAACTATAACAAAATCATATAATTTGTATATATAGGCAAGCACAAATGATGTGGTTTTTCATTCTAATGTCCTATTCAGGATGTCAAATGGATCCTGAGCTGTGTTGTGGTGCAGACACAATGAGCTACATGAATGAGAGACCAGCTGGGTTTGGTATTCTAAAGAGTCTTATTAGGCCTAATATGTGAGCAGCAAAGGTAGATTTTAGCTCACTTACAGGTTGCTTGGACACTGCTTGCACTTTTAAAATCTTTTAAGAGAAGTGTGGGAGAGGAGTTCACTTATGCTGGAAGGATGTATTGAGCTAGGCAGTACTCAAAATGCCTTCCAGGATTTTGTCAAGAGAGGCATTCTCTTTCCCTACTCAGTAGGGGGATTTTTTGAAGGGGTTTTAATGAATTTTAAATCTACAATCTAACTGGACATTTGTGTCATACCTTTGCCTGAAACAAAGTTCAGTGAAGACTGCTGTAGCATTAGAAGTACCTAATTCACTCCATGCCACAGTCTGGGTTCATCTCGTGCATAGTGATAGATATGTGATGATTTTGAGAAACATTATTTCCATACTGAAATTCACAAATGTATGATAATACTAAACAACAGTAATAATGCCCTGTGACTTTATTCCTTCTTTACTGAGTTAAATATTAATGGCACTGACAGATGTGGGGGAAAAAGCAGTGCTTTTCCAGAAAAGGAATCAGCTATTACATAAAAGAGCTAAAAAGCCCTGCTGAAGTGCACAAGCTATAGAAATGATGGGTGAGCTAGGTCAAACTGACATGATTCCCCCTCTATGCATGCACTGCACGGGCACGCCAAGCTGAAAGTAAAGCACTGTTTGTTGGCTTGTTTCCCACACCGGTATGCAGGTTAAAAGACCACAAGCACAGTATGATGGAAAACAAGAGGTAAGGGAACAGCAGATAGCATACAACTAGGCAAAACTAGTATTGTTCTAGTTCTCACCAAATTCACCGGTGGAGAAGATATCAGATATGCAATGGACTGAGGAAGAAAGTGATTTACTATCTAGTTTGATTCTAAATGAGTTCTGCACTAGCTGACACTTCCTTGTGATCTATAACCAACCCTCTGCCTTCCCAAGAAATAGATGACCTTTCTATGTGCCTGTTTGTTATTACTTATTTGTCTTCAAGGCAGATCAAATTTTCATTTTTTCCCCATGTAGAAGGGGATAAGGTTGAAAGAAAAACATATAGTTTAAGCATAGTTCACTTATTTCTTTGTGTACAGACAGCAAGCATGAAGGCATCTGTGCTGGTCTAATTTCAGCCAAAACCATCTGCCAGCCAGTTGCAGTAAAAAGGGTAGAAAATCTAATCGTGACTCAGAGGAGTCAGAAAGGAGTGAGGGAGTGAAGGCCTAAGCAAAGAGGAGTGAAAATGCATAGCATGGGATGTACTGCAATGGGTGAGAAGCAGTCTAGTGAATGGGAGGGGAGGGATCCTTACTCTCCTAACTACAGTGCAAACTCAATAATTAAAAGGACAATTAAACAGCAACTCCTAACATAGTGTAACATTGTTCAGATGAAGGTATATTCCTTGCTCTCTCATCTTCTTAGAATCATAGAATCAATGAGTGGGAAGGGACCTAGACAGATCATCGAGTCCGACCCCCTGCCATGGGCAGGAAGGAGCACTGGGGGTGGGAAGGGTCATAAGACCCCAGCCAGGTGCATATCCTGTTTCCTCTTGAAGATTTCCAGGGAAGGTGAGAGCACCACCTCTCTGGGAAGCCTATTCCAGGCTCTGGCCACCCTTACAGTGAAGTAGTTCTTCCTAATATCTACCTAAACCTATCCTCCCTCAGCTTGTGGCCATTGTTCCTGGTGACTCCAAGGGGGGCCCTGGCAAACAGACTTTCCCTGAGTCCCTGCTGCTGGCCCCTGATAAGGTTGTAGGCAGCCACAAGATCCCCCCTCAGTCTCCTCTTGCGGAGACTGAAGAGATTCAGGTCCCTCAGCCTCTTCTCATAGGGCTGGCCACGGAGGCCCCCAACCATAAGAGTGGCCCTCCTCTAGACCCTCTCCAGGTTCTCCATGTCCCTCTTGAAGTGCGATGCCCAGAACTGGACACAGTACTCCAGCTGTGGTCTGACCAGCACCGCATAGAGGGGGAGCAAGACTTGTCTGGACCTGTTAGACCTTCTTCTTTCTGAGTTCCAAACCAACACTATTAAGAAACTTGCAGCACAGTACATTTTGCAGTGTATATACTACAAGAGTTGCCTGAAATTGAAGCCAATTCTGAGTTATGGTGGTACCATAAACTATTCAATCTCCTTAATGGAATTATTTATCACCATAATTATTTATTATTTATCACAGAAGCTCATAAGTTATTCTCTGCTATTGATCACATTGCCCCATGCAATTTATTTTTTATTTGTGTTGTCTAAACTATGAGCCTCTTAAGACAGGAGACATAGATAATTATTGTATTTTCCATATCTATAGAAATTCTGGGACACAAAGCAACCAGATGGAGCATGTAAGAGCACAAAGATTAACAGCTTCTGTTAACACAATAAGCAAATTCATTTGTCTGGTTTTATAACAAAATTAATGTGAGGTCACTATCACAACTCCCTATGACTAAAGCTGAAGCCTGTATGGTGAAACTGGTGATTCCTTGTGTAGTCATATGAGTGCCTATGAGTTTCTGAGGGATTTTGACTACCCAGTTTCTAATATATGCCCTTGACTGGCCTTCTTGGTATGTTCACCCTCCAGAATGTCATAGCAAAACTACATAATAGTCTTGAAGATCTCCAGTAATGTTCAAACATGCAGAGTCCCAATGGTACCACACTACACGCTGTTCGTCTCCATTATTCCACTGAAAGTTCCAATATTATTTAAAGACAAATATGGTCCCATGGTTATGACATTTAGCCTAACACTCAGAAACATGGGCTTTATTCATGGTTTTACCTCTGACCTGATCTGTGACTTTAGGAAATTGCCTCACCTCTCTGTCTCTCTGTTTCCCCTCCTGTTTTTCCCCTCCTCCCCTCCTACTCTTGACTGCTTAAAACCAGTGGTGTCAAACATGGCCTACAGGGCAGATTCATCTGGCAGAGCCCCTCTATCCAGTTTGCTGAGCCACTAGAAATTAGGGCATGTCATGCTGCAAAAGTTGGGGCCCTTTGGCCCAACTGACCATAGCCAGTGAATTTAGCTTGCCACCACTGCCCCTGGACCAGCACTGTGCACCCAGACCCCTTGCCACTGCTACCTCCAGACCTGCTGCTGTCACTGGACCCACCATTGCTGTGGTGGCCATGGCAGCCACCCCTGTGCTGCAAGGTAGATTTGACCCATAAGGATTCCTGCAGTCTGAATCCAGAGCGGGACCCCAGGTAAATTTGACACTTCTGGATTAAACCATGAATAATTCAAGGAGAAGACTGTCTCTCACTGTATGCTGATAGGGTGCCTGGCATGGGGCTTTGAGTTCTATTGGGGCTTCTGGGAGGTCCCCCACTATCAATGATAAGAGAATTAATAATGAAAATGTTTTATGATAAACGCCCTGTTTTAAGATACTATTAGAATGAAGCCTGCAATAATATTATTCTGATAGGTCTCTAAAATGAATTATATTCACCATCAGTCCTAGAAAGGGTGCAGCAAACAGAAGGATCTGCACACTCGACTTTGCAATTCAGAATGAAATCTCCAATTCCTTGTAGGTTTCCCCTTTCAGTTTTTTGACCTGACCAATTGCATGATTAAAGGGAAAAGAAGCATATACTAGAAACTTGAAATGTCAAAAAATGACTAACGTGTTCTACAGAGTCACACTGCTGTGCTGGAACTAGTATACTGAAGGTTCATTCTAAAGCAGAATATACATGACAAAACTACAGATGTACCCTGAGTATAAAAATAATAATAATAATAAATAACTGAACGAGTCTGCAATCCAAAGTATAGAACTACAACATTTTTTAAAGGGAGCTTCATGCCAGGCAGCAGTACTTTTAGAAACATTAGTGTAATTTAGCATCTCTTCAACTGTGTACAGTATCAGTTTTAACAAATACAACTTATTCACTAAAAGTTAGGGTCTCCCAGGAAGCTCCATTATGACAATTTTAAGACTGAAACACATCAGGCTCCAGCCATGTATTTTAAGAAGATTCTTGCTTCTACAGGTATCATGCAGTTAAACGGCACTAATGGATGAAGTAAGAATGTACCTTAACTAATAACTGGTAAATTTTGCTTACCTTTATGCTCCGCTTCCTTGCACTTACATTTAATGATAAGCAGACCCTGTACAGCAATTAAATTCCATATTCTGTGTGGAATATTGCTAGCTATCTCCATTTTATTCGCTCATTTCTCCCAAAAAAAAGTAGACTTCTGGGTTCCATCAAACAAAAAGATCTTCATTAATATTTAAGATATCTAAACAGAGTTCCCTTGAGGAAATGGTCTGTTTATTTCTTTCTTATTTGCTGCATCATAAACAATTACACACTAACTAAAGGGATATTAAGTAGGCGTAATCTAAAATCTCAAACATATAATCTTCAACAAACAAACCCAGCAAACCAAAACCAAAGGAATTTAAACATGAGCTGTATTAATATAATGTTATGATTCACTGATTCATAGAAATTAGAGGTATGTACTCCTCTAATCTTAGTAATTAGATATGTCAGTCATCTAGTCCATTTTTCTCCAAGTGCTGAAATGTATAAGAATTAGCTGGAGGAATCTTGAACCAAACACTCATGCTGTGAGTTCAAGGACTATTCACAGTAGAAAAGGTTACACACCACCAGCATTAGCTGAGACATTACATACACTTGAGTAAAGATGCAAAAGGTTTCTTTACTGAAACACAAAAGTCAAAATATGTCTCATCTCAATTTTTTTAAACTTTATCAGATAATAAAGGGTTTTGGCTATCTGTTCCATGTATTTAAACCATTCTATACAATAACAGTGAGGATTTAAATGGCAAGTAGCACTTTAACCTACTTAGCTGATCCCTACATTTTAAACATTGTGAACAACAGTGAGACTGTGTCTATCTGACAGGCTGCCTACAGCACTGAGATTAGGCTGAGATTACAGAGATGCTGTGCCTGTCTGTCTAGAATTTATTTATAAAGGTGGGGATTGTCTCTCTGAAAGTATAGCAAGGATCCTTGAGGAAAGGAGCTGAAAAGGGTTTGGACAAAAGTGATAAAATAAAAATTAAGGAAAATAAAATCACTTTTTTGAAAACTTCTTTTTTGTAGGATATGAAAATTCAGGGCACCGTTTTTTCATTTCATTTCATATTTCATGGATAGTCTTTTCCATGTACCTAACCTACCAATTTTCTAACCAGTACAATAGCTAAGTCAATGAAACACAAGCTTAGTTTCAACCATTTGTTAAATCTAATTGACTAAAGTGGCTGCTTTGCTGAATAAGCACCTAAATTAGCAACATAAAATGTTTATTAGAATGGTTTGACCAGTTCTATATGGTACATTCAGGAGGATTACTGAGGAGTTTATTACTACTAGAAAGAAGCCCAAGCCATTACTTTAGCAAAGCCTATACACATTCTGAATTTTAATTCTATGACTTGGGTAGGATTATCTGCATTAAAAAAGTTAAGCATGGGCTACTTGCCTATAGAAAAAATGGGCTACTTGCCTATACTTCGATGGACTTTATTGACCTGGGACCAGGCTGTTTTTCATTTCTCATACACTATGGAGAAGTTAGCATCTACTTCTAGTTAGACTATAATGTCAGTCTCCATTGCCCACTTAATACATTTGCAAACATGCACTGTCATGCTGCTCTCAATAAACGTCTTCAACCTAGCTTAATATCTTCCTTGTAAACCTATCTTTAAACTGTCCTTTTTCCATGATGTCTACAATAAGTATGATACAAGTTATGCCATGGAGATCTTAGCTTACCAGTGGCTCATGGCGCTGACCAATGTTTTCTCATTACTTCATTGTATAGGAGGAGATGGAAATTGGGGTGGCAACTTCCTCTTCCTCCTTCCCCATTTCCTCTACTGACAGAATTTCAAAAGAAGGGACTAGCTGCTAAGTCATGTTTTGAAAGAAAGGCCTCACATGCCTAAATCCAGGAAAGGACTCAGGGCTGTGAATTCCAAGTGGAGGGAAATGCCTCCCTGCAACCTACAGTGAAGAACCTAATTAATTGAGAAGAAGAATTGTTAAAACACACTCCTGGGCTCAGCACTTCCTACTGGCTAGTGTGAGCAACCTATCCCCTCTATGTTATGGCTGTTGTTACTTAGAGATGAGCCTTTTTTTCCTGATTAACAGTAAAATTGCCAGCATGGTTTGTGAATTGAGTTCAAATTCACCAGATATTTTGGCCAAAAATGGAGGGAATATCAATAATGCTGAAACATGTGGTTTCAACATCTTTAAATGAAATGTTTCATTATTTAACATGTTTAACATTTTTTGTTTCCAAATGTCATTTTCATTTAAAATTTTTCTTTTTTTTTTTCCATTTGATAATTTTAAAAAGAGTTCAAAGTATCCCAGAGTTAAACTAAACATTTCAATTTCAGGTCAAATAAATGTTTTTGGTTAACCAAACCCAAAACTTTTTTTTACCATCTCCTCCCCCAAAATGTCTGTTTTGATTGACCTTGAACTGTTTTTTTTCCTCCTGTTGTTTTGGTTTGGCCAGTACCCAAAAAATCCATTATCAGCCCAGCTATATTCTGAATTCTACTCTGAGGCATCTAACTCTTGCCATCTCCTGTGAAGGGAGACAACACTACAGTGGCTGGTCATGGAAGGCTATTTGTCCACTTAGCACTTCATTTTCTTTGCTCTCCAGGGTATGGTAATACAGGCAGTCCTCAACTTACAATATTTATAAATTAACACCTTGTTTCAACTTTATGACATAATTTTCAACTTTACAACACTTGATCCGATGTGACGCCACGCCAGCGAACAAATTCACAAAGTCTATCACCTTCCTGGAGAACATCTATCCAAACCTCCTTGGACACTTGCTTTAAGAAAGCAGACAAGACACCAGAAAAACCTGCAGCCAAGACTCCTGAGAAGACTCCAGCCAAGAACCCTTCAAAAAGTCCAACCAGGAGCCCTTCAAAAAGTCCAGCAAAATCACCTCAAAGAAGTCCTTCCAAATCAATATGATTGCTATTTACAATATAAATACATTAATGTAGCTATATTACTCATCTATAATTGATCGAGTACAAAATTCTGGGGTATTTTTGGTGAGAATAGGGTATCGGGCCTTGGTTCAGGAACCAATCCCCCATTTATAACATTGTTTCTTATTAGAAAACCTGTTCCGAGTTACAACGTTTTGACTTAAGATGCGCTTTTCAGGAACCAGTTGTGTCGTAAGTCCGAGGACTGCCTGTACAGACTCTGTGACAGCTTAGCAACATACTATAGTGTGAATGCAATGTGTGCAACAACAGGTGGAAGCAGGGGGCAGTCTGAAGAGCTGTGATGTCTGTTAATATGGACTGCAACACCCAAAAAACCCCAGGGGCTGTGGGGCAAGGGAAAAAAGAAGAGGAAGCTTGAGGCTGGAGTAAGGGAAAGAGAGAGCAATGTGCACATGGAACCTGCTCAGCCCTATCCAAAGGAGTCTGCAGTGAAGGTGCAGATCTTACTGGCTTGGTCAGCCAGAAATGTGGACTGAAGGAGCTGGAATCAGGAGCAGCTACAGGCTGCTGTTTGAGCACTGTAGGGACTAAAGGACTGTTTGAGAACACTTCTGGAAGTGTTCAGGGGTGGGGAATCAAGGTGCTGAGTATATGTTAGCAGTGTTGATGTTTCTTTAAATATTCCCTCCCTTTAGGCCACTGTCTTGTGACCGTAACCCCTATGATTTTTGTTATAGAAGTAGAAACACCCTCTTGCCTCTTATGGTAGTTTCTGGAGCTGCAGGGTGCAATACCTATTGTCAGAGGATCTGAGATCAGGGAGTAAATTTTTAACAAGCTATGAGATTTATATCTGCATAAATCTAGAGTGCTAAACAGGGAATTCTCTCTCTAAAGTAAAAGATGCCATTGAAAGATCTAGGAGTTAGAGATATGGTAACTGATTCATCCAACTCTTAAGGAGCATACTTTCTGTCTACACTTCATTTAACCTATTCTAGGATTGATTATCTTTACATCTCTTGTGGCCAAGATTTTGTACAGATAAGACAGAGGAATGATACACTCTCAAAAGATTACTTCCCCATAAAATTTGAGTACTGCCTAGGAAAAAGTTAGGGGGCAGAATCTTAATCAGTTAAGACATCAGAATTTTTGTAGAAGACAGATGAAGAGGTGAAAATATTCTTTAAAATGAATATTAAAGAATTACCATTTGGAAGAATTAGAGATGCTGGCAAAAAATAGATATATTAGAAAAGAAGTCACTTTAGTTCATTTTGTTTGAAAGGGAAGATCAAACAGCTGTTTGAACCTAGAAATGTGAAAACATTCACTTACTCCTCTTCATATTTTAAAGCAGAAAAATATCCCCATTAAATAAGTTAAGATGGTAAAATATGACTTTGATAGATTATTTACTTAAAAATCAAAATAGACTCTGATTGGGAGAAGCAGAAGTAGAAAATTAATGTTCTAACAGACCAGACAGATAAAAAATAGCATTTTAATCTCAGTTATAGCTAAATTCCTTTAAATTAACAGAGCATTAATATTAGCTGTTGCAAAATACACTTTGGTCTCTGAGAGCTTCAGAATTAAAAGAAATAATTATCTGTAGTTTTGTCATAATGTTTACACAACAACTTTAAAACAAATTACTCTACTACCACTAATAATAATGTTTTTATTACTAAGCAGCTTTCGGAGCTGTGAGAGACAAAGATCAAGGGTAGGTAATGGGTAGGGTTCTGTTTGGATACCTTTTAGAGTATTATGTATAAGTTGTTGCATTGGCCCAGAGATTGCAGGAGGGAACTGAAGGGAACAGCTGAACAGTCAGCTGAGCACTGCTCTCTGAACAAATGCGCTTTATCGTTCTATTGGTCTTTTGAGTACCAGAAGTTGGGTACAAAGAAAAACAAAAAAATGGAGCATCTCAGAATTCCAGAAGAATTAAAGCTGTCCAGCAATGCAGCAGAAAACTAGAATAAAGTTTAGCAGAGCTTCACCATATATATGATGGCCAGTGGAGCTACAGAGAAGGAAGATCCATTAAAATATATATAAGGCCCAGAAGTTCTATCTCTTTATAATAGCCTACAACTGTCAGAAGCAGAACAGAAAAGCTATGACACAGTAATAAAAAAGTTTCAGAAATATTGTATAGCCAACCAAAATGAAACCTTTGAATGGTGTATTTCCTCATGAGGCAGCAGAAAGAATGTGATACATTAGAAGAGGCTGTCAAAGACCTCAGACTGCTGAGCCAGACATGCAGCTTTGGAGACCTAAAAGAGTCTATGATCAGAGGCCAAATAGTATTGGGTATAAGAGGTACAAGCCTCAGGAAAAGATCGCTAAAAGATCCTGAGCTTAATTGGGAAAAGGCAGTTAGAATGTTCCAAGCAGCTAAGATAATAAATACCAGGATGCAAAAGCTGGAGGAAAAAACAGAACAAGCTGAACTAGACACGATTACAAGACTGCAGAAACCTAAGGTAATACACAAACAATACAGAAAGGAGGACCTCACTATAGAAGCAAGCAAGTAGAGGCCAAAGAGAATTGCTGCAAGAAACAATGGTAAGCTGCAGTTGCTATGAAAGTTACCAACAAACCCATGCAATGATATGCATTTGGTAAGTGCTGTAACAAATGCAAAAGATGTGATCACTTTGCAAGAGTTTGCAGAAAGAAGTAGGATTCACCACATGAGAAACAGCAGGTGCATGCTCTATGCAAGATGAAGAATGCCTCACTGGGACAATGCAAGAAGAAGCTCATTCTTTTCAGGATTGGACAATCACCCTGGACACCAATGAACAAATGGTAACTTTTAAATTAGATACCGGGATTCAGGTAAATTTAATACCAGAATACATTATTCAAAAAAAGAAAACTAAACCTTTGTACTATGAGAATAAGAATGAAGGGTGTTTGTGCACTGCATGTTAGACACAAGGGCTGTATCTAGATGAGTGTGGGCATTGACTTATTCGTGCATGCAGGAAAAAATGATGTATTAGTGCCGAATTATGTATTAGTGCTGAAATTGCATTGCTCAAAAGCACAGCAGCAAACCATGTCATAACTCACATCAAATCAATTTTTGCTAGACATGGGATTCCACAAATTGTGAGAACAGACAACAGACCACAATTCAAATGTTTTGATTTTTAAAAAGTGCAAGCAAATATGGATTCCATCACAACAATTCAAGTCCTAAATACCCACAATCCAAAGGTCTGGTGTAAATTGGAGTATAAATAGTGAAGAAATTGTTGAAAATAGCTACAGATTCACACATCCGTCGCTCTTAAATTACAGGCAATACCCATGAAACATGGATTGTCCCCACCAGAAATGCTGTTTAACAAAAAACTCAAAACCAGGCTGCCAAATATAATGGATGATGCTTATCAGAATAAAAAGTAAGACATAAAATATTTTAACAATGTTGAAATGGTACTATGATAAGGGTTCCAAGGAGTTACCAGAACTGCACAACAAACATGTGGTGCTTATTTTAGATGGACGAACATGGAAACACAAAGCACTAGTTTTCCATTAAGTTGCTCCCAGATTCTATAAAGTAGTCACACAGGTGTTCAGAAGGAACAGACAACACTTGCAGCTCGTAAATGGAAGAAAGGAAGCAGCATCATGAGATTTACCAAAGGAAACAGAGCTAACATCAAAGCAACAAGAAAAAACAGAGGAGACTGAAAATGACACAGAAGTGGAGACATCTGAACAAAGAAACCAAACAAGAACTGAAACAATAAGGATTGAGAATGCAGAGAAACTGAGAAGATCCCATAGAACCAAAAAGCCAACACAAAGACTAAGAGAGAGACCTGTTAAAATGTGCTTTAACTATGGGTTGAACTAAACTTTCAATGTTAGTATTACACGGGGATATATTACATGTAAAGGGGGAAGATGTGTGGATACCTTTAATAGTGTTATGTGCAAGTTGTTACATTGGCCCCAGGATTGCAGGAGGGAACAGCAGAACAGCACTGCTCTCTGCATAAACAAATTTATCATTCTATAAGCTTAACTCCTTGGTCTTTTGAGAACAACACAGGTTCTACTGAACTCAAGGAGGTAGTCAGCTGGTTTCATGGGCAGATCCTAGGGCTGGCTGCCATTTTCATGAGCTGAGCATAGCAGGGCCCCCCCATTCCTCTGACTGGCCAAGGGGCCACAGCAATCCCATCCCTCCCTGAAGATTGCCAAATGGCCTGAAACCATGACTTAATCACATGGTTTCAGGTCATTCCCAAGCAGCTGGCTCTGTGGTTTTGGTGGGCTTGCTGAGGAAAAAAAACCCAAAAAAACTTACCAGCAAGCTGAGAAAAATGCGGCAGATGCCCTGCAGTCTTGGAGCATGGGTGGGGGGAAGGCAGAAGGGGTAGGGCAGGAGGTGGAAAGAAACGGCCAAGTGGAGGTGGTGAGGGGGCAGGAACTATGGGAGAAGGGCAGGGCTGGGCTGCTCATGATTTCAGTAAGTCCCTAGTAATGGGTTATCCTTGAGCTAAAGCTTTGGGTGCCTGTTTTTGGTTGTGGCTAGTAGAACCCATCTCTTCTTGTTCGCTCACTAATTAGTATTTCCAAAATTAGTGGAAGGCTCCTTGGGAAGCTGGCTTACTCACCCATCATAAACAACAGCCCAGAAGCTGAAAACTAAATGAGACTGGTAGAAGCACTGGGAACAAAAAGAAAGACAGTGCTACTGGCACTGATGATTATGATGATCCTGATTAACAGAGAGAAATGGTCTGAACATTTAACCAGTCATAGAAATAATTGAGATTTTGTCTATTCCTCCATGACAGAAAAGAGGGATTAAAGATAATGTTTCTTGGGTAATATATATTTAAGACCATTCTCGGCTTTACAGAAAAGTACTAGCAGTTTCATTTTTACCATGTTTTTACATGGCAAGTATGCATTTATCTAACAATATTCTCCATGGGCGTGTCCAGATAAGTGTGCACATGCCTCTTGCCCTGTCTCAAACCCCTTTGAGATGGAGCAAGAGGCACATGCAGGAATGAAAAAATGTTCCCCACGCTGCAAACTTTCAGTGCAGGGAGAAAATTAGACCCCTGGATATCCAGGGTCAAACAAAAACCTGGGGGAAAAAAAACAGGTCCTACACCATGCCCTGAGGCAACCGGAGGCTCAGTCCTCCAGAGATGCTCTGGCACAGTGCCAAAGCATCTCTGTGATTGGCCCTTTACCCAGTCCTGAAGCACACTGCCTGCCCATACTTCAGGAGCAGTAAGCAGGGGTTGGGGGACTGGAGGAGGGAGTGAGGGGACCTTGAGAGGCTGGGGACAGCAGGAAAATGAGCAGAGGGCTGGAGACAGTCCTGGAGGCATTCCCCTGCTGTCTCTTGCTCTTCTGAGGCTGGAGGCAGCAGGAGAATGTCTCTGTGGCTGTCTCCAGCCCCCTGCTCCTTCCCCTGCTTGTCTCCAGCCTCAGGAGAGCAGGGGAAGAAGCAGGGGGCTGGAGAGCAGGGGGATTCCTCTGGGGCTGTCTCCAGCTCCCTGCTCATTCTCCTGCTGTCTCCAGTCTCCCAAGGCTGGAGACAAGCAGGGGAAGGAGCAGGAGGCTACAGGCAGGGGAATGTCTCCAGGGCTGTCTTCAGCCTGGTGATGCTTCCCCTGCTTGACTTCAGCCCCAGAAGGGCAGGGCACAGCTCCCTGAGCATGGCAGCGCACTCCCTCAAAAAAGGTGCCACCAACACTGTCAGTGGTGCCTGTAGGTGGTTGCCACTTGCCACCCCCCACCACCAGCAGTGTCTGTGAGCAGTCAGCAATCACCACTGGCCACCATTTTCACTGACAGTGGTGTCTGTGGGTGCTTGCTGCTCACCACCCCTCCCCCCATTGCTGGCAGTACCAGTGGCATCTGCAGGAGCTCCCCACTTACCACTGCCACCATGCTCCCACCGCTGGCAGAGCCGCTGTGCCCTGCCAGCCACTGGGGCATGCGGAGTTCATGCAGGGGACCCACCCCTCCTAAGCAGCCCCCACACGGACAGTCCCCACACACTTATCCACACAGTGACTCACATCCCCCCACATCCCTCTACACCCACCCCCATCCCCCATCACACACCCATCATGTGATAAGGAAACCCAGAGCAAACATTAAAACATAAAGATATTTAGGATTTATTTTATTATGATGCTAGAGACACTGATAGGCTTCCAAATTTCTTTAAAGTTGTAAATATAACAATAAAACATTGCACATCTGATCAATCCCCCGTTCTCTCTCTCTTTTGTTCTAATTGTGGAAGAATGTGGATTTTGGATTTTAAAAAGTGAATTTGGGATGCTTCTTCAGCAGTCTAGCTGACACAAGGGGCTAGTGTCCCCAGATACAAATTGCCTGAGCCCCAAAAACTCCTCAGCTGCTGGCCAGGGCAGGTTTTTGTACTGCTGCGGGCAGGACAGGGCAGCTTTTTATACTGCTGGGGACAGCACAGTTCCTGGCCCTGGGCTCTAGTTCCCTCTGGCTGCAGATCCAGGAGGAGCCAGGCAGGGTTATTTTGCCCTGAAGTTACAAATGGCCAAGTTTGTTTCAAACCTTCTACCAGCTGCTCCACATAAAGAATTGCCATTATTCTTTTAGCTGAAGTGGTAGAACTTCCATGTTCACTATGATTCAAACTGTGAGAAAGATCAAACACACTTGGCTGAGATATCTTAGCCAGAGAGGAAACATCTTTGAAAAGAGGGTTGAACTAGATGACCTCTTGAAGTCCCTTTCAGCTCTCTTTTCTTATGATTCTATGAATACAAAGAGTCCTCAAGGTTGTATACAAAAGAATTTGCTATTCCAGTTTTCTTGCAGAAAAAGAGGTTTTTGTTTCTTTTTTTTTTTATTTGCAGAGTGAAAAAATATAGCACTGGCAACAGAGTTGGTAGACAAAACATTTTGAACTTTCACTAATGGTGCAACCCATAAGTGTTCCCTTTCTGGTCCTATGTTCCATATTTTAGATGTGACACACATGGGTACATCTGAAAATGGCAGGCCATAATTAATCCCATGCTTGCAACCTGGACCCCAGGTTCTGGTCCTGTGGTAGTCCACAACTGTGGAATTCTGCAACTCAAAGGCCATATCTAGATGAGTGAGCACATGCCTGTTACAGTGTCTCACAGCAGTTTGAGATGCTGCAGGAGGCATGCTAGGAATGAAAAAATGAAGCATGGACTCTAAGTTTGATATTGGGATATCTCAGTATCAAAAAAAATGCCAGAAAAAAGCAGCACAGGGCACACTCTTGGACTGTTCCCTGAAGCAACAGAGGATGGGTCCTCCAAAGAGATATTCTAGCACCCAGCCAGAGCGTCTCTATGCCTGCCATGTGCCCCTGCTGCTCTACATACCTCAACATCCTGGAGAAAATAGATGCGGAGCATGGCTCACAGCAGTGGCCCATACAACATTGCAGGCTCTGTCCTCAGTAAGCAGAGACGTGGGGGGACTGTGTGTGGGTAGATCTCCCGCCCATCCCCCCCATGGCATACAGCCCCCCCTGCAGCAGCAGCAGCAGCAGCCAGCAGTGAGCTGTCAGGGCACTCATGACCCACTGCTAGCAGAGACCACTGGCAGCATGCAGCGCCACCTGTCTATTTGTAACACTCATACCGTGGGCCCTAAGGGCCACCTGGCTAACTAGTAGCCCCATGTGGGGCTAGTAAGTGAGTGGTACAACTAAATTCTTGGGACAACAAATGAAAAAAACAGGATAGGAGTGTCATATGGGTCAAAGGGTCAAAATATGAAAATAAGTGCACCTGAGGGAAACACCGAGCAGAGACCCCCGGGCCATACCCACCAGTCCTCAAAGGCTGCCAAGGAGCTGGTGGATGCTGCCCACTGATGCTCTTCTTGAAAACGTGCACGGACAAGTGAAAGGAAAGCAGCCCCACAGTTTCCAGGCACCTTCCCAGCCAGAGTCTAGTTCCTGGTCAAGTACAGGGCCCACTTGGCCAGGGCCAGGAGGAGGTTGACCTGTGCTGGCCCCAGCATCTAGTTCTCCCTGACTGAAGATCTGGGAGGAGCTGGGCAGGGTCAGTTTGCCCCAAGTGTCACAATTTGTTCCACACCAAACTGCATGTTCAGGCATGTGTGCTGAGGCACAAACCTCTGGCACAAATTTGTACCACTGCTATTTGAACTGCTGCAAGTGCGCATGCCTGCATGTGTGGCTGAGCCCACAATAACTAAAAAAAGACAGAATACATAAAAATATTCTGTATGCCATGTGAGAAAAAGCTCAAGCTCTCAAACTGCCCTGAAAACTATGTACTTGTATATAAGAAACCTGGACTTTAGCTCTGGCTCTTCTAAACCTGGTAAGAAATAAAGTAGTTCTAAAAGTCTCAGAGTATCCAGGAAAGACTCACCAGAAACAGGCATAGCCAAACGTAGCAATAAGACTACCTCTGAGGTATGCTTCACATGGGAGAATGCTAGGATAGAGGGGCCTAGGAGTGGGATGGATACATCAGAGTATCTACTTCCTGCAGCACTATAGAGCTTGTAAGTCATGCTGCAACCCACCGCACAGACTGGTTTGTCTAAATGATGCTATGTACTGCTTCCACCCTGGAGAGGTATGAGATTGTAAGGGCATGAAAGTCATAATTTTACATTAACTTACCTGCCTGTCCTCAACAGCTGCTAATTTTGTTGGCCCTCTTTATGTTTTGTTTTTAGTTCCGAAAAACATTGCAAGTTTCACCATTGTTTGTTATGGGGTTGGGCACATGATTGAATCCAAAGGAAAAAATTGAGAGTGCATTTTCTAAAAACAAGTTGTTACAAAATCACAGCAATAATTTAGGAAAGAATATAAAGTAAGACTAGAAAAATCAGTGATGCTGAAATAACTTTAGGATTCAGAACATATCAAAGAATGCTTTAAGCTTTTTCCACAGGCCCTACCCTTAATAATAAAGTCTTAAGATATGTGTTCTCTGAATCCTTCAAAGATTGACACTGAAATAGATATTCCTGTCTGCAAAAGCAAAAATTGAGATGTGCTCTCTCAACATTGCCCATTTCATCACATTCAGATTTCATCATTTCATTGATAGCAATTCAATGGTGTAGGCTTTAAAAAAAGAGTGGGGTGAGACTTTCATTTCACTGCAGTCTGACCTTGCATTTACATATTTTCAGCAAATCTAACAAGTTGCGCTCCTTTTTCAACCACATGAAAAAGGTTTTCTTCATTAGTCTGGCATAAAATTATATTTCAGCTAATCAGAAACAATAAGAAATGCATTTTCCTTCAGTGCATGTGTACAACAGCTACTAGGTTTAATGGATAAAAATTAAAGTATATGTGTCATTTAAAAAATTAGACAGAAAAAGATGTATTAGTTTTGGTTAATTTGCCTGCAATTAAGGGATAATTTTTACTATTTCCTCCAGAGTTTTTCTCTAGTCTTGTTTTCAAGTATGTCAAGGGATGGGCTTGTATCACTTCCCAAGACACACATCCAAATTAGACAATTGTACATGTGCTAATTGAACCAATGTGATATCAACCTTGTAGTTGTTATGCTTGCAGTTTTGCCTTGTGTCTACACAGAAATTCAGTCAAATCGTGTAGAGGAACAACCCTCTGGGTACCTTTCCCCTGATTCCAGGTGAAAATTTCTAGTGACATTTGGAAAGGCCATGTGGAAATCAAAAGAAATTGTGCACAAAGGAGTCAAACACCTTTGCTCACTCCAAACTTGTATTACTCCTTGCCTATATGGGAGCGGGAGGGGGAATCAGAAAATGAAAGTTGGCACTAGGATCCATGTTTCAGGAATAGGCCTGGTGGAGAACTCACTTAAGTCAATGAATGTCTTTCCAACAACTTCAGGAGACATTGGATTAGACACATCATCCACTGTCACTGTTGATTGGTTCAGTCTAAGGGTCACTTTTGCATAATTAGTTTATTCATGATTACAGTCTTTTTACACAGCGATATTATTAGTCTTAAGTGCTTTGAATTTTAATTATTTACCTCGATATTTAGGCATAGATGATCTAGAGAACATCTTCTGTGCAGTCTAAGCACAAAGCAGCAGCATGAAATGAGAAGAGGACTTGAATGAGCACTTATAAGCAAACTGCCTAGGTTTGAGTTTCTGCAGGCAGGTTTTGCTCCTCAAGGAGCTTCTCCACCAGTCCTCCCAAATAAAGAGGTCTTTTAAACAAGCAAAACAAAATCCTACTGTCCTGTCCCAGATACTGGAAAGGGAATCTGTTTTGCTCTGGCCCTTCTGTGCAGCAAGCAGTTCAACTCAATCTGCTTCCTCCACTTGCAAACTGCTCCCTCAGTTTGTTGATTATCTGTTCTCTCCTCTCCATTTAATGATCCCACTGGGACACTCTGTTATTATCCAAATGCCCCACAGCTGGGCTTCCTCAACAGGGCTGACTGTTCTCTCTTAAAAGGACAGACTACCCTGTTACAGAACTGTTTCCTTGATACTCAGATTTACTAGCTGATACTAGGCATGTCTACACATGTATTAATGCACTGTAGTTATAGCTCATTCAGTTTAGTACCTGTAATAACAGCTATTAACCAATGTGCAGTAACTGGCGCTACTGCACAGTAGTGCCAGCGCATGCCTTTTTAATGACACTAATGCATAGTAGACTAATTCTACTGTGCATTAGTGTGATAGCATGGCTTTTGCATGACACACTAATGTGCAGTAGACTTAATCTACTGTGCATTTAGTGTCTCATGTAGACACACCCACTGTAGACATATAGCAAGTGAGAACTGGGTCAAAGAAAAGCAGGTGGATTTGGGTCCTGGGGACATCTGGCCATAGATTAAGGCGGTGGTATACATAGGACCCAGAGAAACTGGTTCTTGACCATGTGTGTTATATATGCTCTATTTGGTCACTACATCCTTCATACAACTTCAAAGTAACAGACAAAAATCTTCAAAATATATATACAAAATTCAAACTAGAAAATTCAGTTTCCTGTCCAGGAAATTTACAATATTTATTAAAAATGAAACCAAAACCAAAAAAAAATCCCCATTAAAAGTAAATCCCATTAAGAGAGGAGGGGAGAGAGAGAGTGAGAGAGAGAGAGGTGTCCTTAGTGTTAGGACACATTCAGTTAATATAAGAGATTGGAGCTAATATAAGGGCCTAAATGGATAAAGGCATCAAACCTTTATGGATAAATAATCTCTTAGCCTCCTCCTAATACGTCCTCTTAAATAATCTCCTAGCATTTCCAAGCCCCACTGACTTAAGTGATATTGCCCATGTGAACCTCATTGCAAAATCAAGGGCCTAATACTTTATGCTGACATTTATATACATTTTATTGAATGAAGTGATTATTTGGTGGATGCTTGAAGGTTGAAAGGTTAAAAGGAAGTAGGGAAAAGGATCAGTTTCCCTTTACTGTTTGTTTCTAAACTTTCTCTTTGGTGGCAGTTTTTAAAGGAGTTATTTGCAGGGGTGACAAAAATCAAAGTCAGACAAAAGAATTAGTAGTAGTAGTAGCACTAGCAGTAATGCATGCTACGAATAAATGTGGCCAGCAAATTACACAGCTCCTGAAAAGCCCTATGGTTTAAAGTATTATCCTGCTTTTCTTCTCTTTGCTCATAGTACATATGAGACTTTTCCCGAGTCTTCCTTTATCTTTACAGAAATAAGAGAATAAAATCATGAGGAAAACCCAAATACTTAGTGAAAGAATCTTAAAAGATTCTTGTGAAAAATTTGCATGTTAAACCTGACAGGTTGTGTGATAAATGACTAGCTGCTCCCTCCATTTTAGTATTTTGCCATAAAGTTGTTTTTTGGTTTGTTGGCTTGGGGTTTTGAGGGGGTTTTTTTGTTGTTTGTTTTTTTTACAGTGGTGGGTTCCTCAACTGAAACACTTTCAAGAGTTTTGCCTGAGAATAATTTAAACTCCTCAATATGCATGAATAGTAATGCATGCATGAAAGCAAGATTGAATCCAGAATTGTACTAGTCATTTTTCACACAGATGGTAAAAGCCACAGAGAGTTTATAGTGCCCACCAGCAAGATCAGACTTGTAAAGAGGAATGGCTGTTATTTCCATTTTACAGACATAAAACTGAGGCACAGATTAAGTGTCTTGCTGGAAGTCACCTGCAAAGTCTGTGAAAGAGCTCAAAAGTGAACCAAGGTCTGAATCACATCCCAGTTCTTTGACTTCAAGACCATCTCTTTGTTCCTCCCTATTTTTAACCAAAATTATCTAAAAGTGTTTCCTGTATGATAGTTATCAAATCCTGTCCTTTCCTAGTTAAGAAAAACATTGCTACATACAAGCTTTAGTAAGAGCTTCTGATTTGCTTGGATCCATTAAAATCTCCTTTCATTTTTTAAGCAGGAGTCTGAAAAAGAAAGGATAATATTTTTATTTAATATTTCTTCAACTACCATATCAAATGGCAAAGGTTAACATGTTGTGATCAACTTACTTCCTTTCCTAATGAACTTATCTGTTAAAAGGGAAGTTCAGTACTAACTATGAATCTCAATTCCTAGACTGTTTTCTACATGCTGTATAATCTACTCTAACTCCCCTTAAATATTGGACCAAAACCCCTCAAACCTTGAATACAAACAAACAAGTGAACCCTTCTAAGATTTCCAGCTTTTATCCAAGTTCTTTAATTAAGACAGGATTGTTTCCAGGTGGTGGGAAATTATGCCTTACAGAAAACAATAACTCTGAAGAAGTCTAGCAGCAAATTGAAAGAAAACAAGATACTGGCAGCTCCAACGTCCCTGGTTGTGCTAACTTTTATGTTTTTATGTTGTGCTATCATCCGTGATTCTATTCAGATGGAATGCAGTAGCAAACCTTTAAAGTCTCCACTGGGAAATGTAAAGTAATTTTAAAATAAGAAAACTGAATCTAATATCAGCTTTTGATGCTTACTGCTTAGGGTCTTTGAAAATTATATGCACATTAAATTGTTGGTCTAGTGTTATTAAACTAATATTTCATTTTTATGTTATAGTCCATGTTTTTTAAAAGCTTTATGAACCCTCGACAACATTTCAAGTACTGGTTACTTTGCAGGGTAGATCATAGCGCCTCATTACTACTAACAAGCAGACAATTTCTCATAAGGCATTTCAAAAAAGCATATTTATATATATATTTTAGGAAAGAGTAACTGAAGGAAATACCATTTGTTTCTACCTTCTTTGTGATTTCTTGATTGCTGCCACCAATTGGCTATTATACACCCACTTGCTTGTTACTAAAACATCCAGTTGTAACAGTGTTCACATCCTCCTTCCACTCTCCCTGCTTGCTCATTTTATCCATCTGCTACATCTTTTCTTTTTAGACTGTAAAAGCTTTGGGGCCTCTCATTCACCTACTGGGACCTCCCAGTATAACCTCAATACTGCTGCTAATAATAGTAAATAATAAATTAGAGAGCTGGAAATTGTGTTCAGAAACCAAAGAGTTGTTGGAGCAAAGCAGCCAAATATTTTCCTTCCTGCTGTGTTAGTGACATCTTTTGAGTGCATAATTCATTCATAAAATGTATGTAGATGGTGCAAGGTTTTTGGTTGTAGCCATGGTGCACAAACCAACAGTGGTATGACATGTCCATGCAACATATGATATTGAAACCTTTGATGTAAAAACAAGAACCTGACAAAGTTGATTGAAAAATAAAATGTTGATTCCTGTCTTTATTTGTGGGAGGTCATGGTTAGCTGAAACTGCACACAATGTGAGAATAAACCATTTATTTCCACTGATAAAAGGGCCCAGCATAAAACTTCTCTCCCCCGCCAAAAGAATATATAGCAAGATCATTTTTTTTCAGCTACAAGTGTATGATTTATACATTGAAAACAAAAGAAACCTGGAAGAGACATATCAGTTACACGCACATACTCCAGAGCATTTTGAAAGAAGCAGTGAAGTCAAGCAAAATCTAGAGCTAGTTATGTACATATAAACTTAACAAAATCTGTCCAAATCAGCTAAAATTTGGACTGTGACTGCCAGAGCTACTGCCAAAGTTCAGCATACTCCTAGTCCCTATTATTAATGTTGGGGGTAGGGGATGGAGCTCTGCATAGGGTCTTGTTTCAAAGCAGTGGGATGATGATTCCTATGGTGTTACAGGACAGTACACAACCATAATAAATAGGTGTTTCTGCTGCCTCCAAATTGATGATGTTTCAGGGAATATGTGAAAGTTCAAGCAACAATGTAACATTCAGCAGAAGCTAATTGAGGGTGCATCTACATGAGACATTTACTCTGCAGTAGCCTAAATTAGCATTGTATCCTACATGCACCCTTATTAGGCTGGAGTAAATGAATTTACTCTGCAGCAGTGCAAGTGTAGATGCTACCTCAGCTGCTGGGGCACAAGGCTACTTTAGTGCAGGGGCTGCCTGCTGGCTAGAAGCATGCAGCCCTTGACTGAAGATGCATGCCTACAAGCAATGAACTCCAGAGTGATAAGATAAAGAGTTTCTTCATATGCATTAATATACATGTGTAGATGCACGCTAAATGTAGCTATTTAGATGCTTAAGTTTTCTTGGAAGTATTTTACATTCTCTATTATGTTAATGTTGTTTTCGTTATGGTTGACTTGGAAAGGACATTGTGGAGAACTGTACATTTAAGAGGCTCTGGCAAGAATCAACTAACTAATAGTGAAGCTGTGAGGTCTCATGTAATACAATGTTGGCCCTGTTAGGGCTCAGGCGTGAAATGAAGCTTACCCTCTGTTAAGCTCTTACGGATTCGTAAACAACATAATCAGATGGCAGCATTATGTGAACCTGCTCCAGATGCCAGCACATTGTATTTGCTTTGAAACCTAATAGCAGCTATGGGAATGTCCACAAATGAATCCTAGACTTTTTTACGTCACAGAGACAGCATCTCCAGAGATGTTACTGGTCCAAGGGAAGGACAGAAGCGTATAGACACTAATAGTCATCTGCTTGAGTGATGGCAGAGACACTGATACTTCTTATAGAAAAATAAAGGCATCAAGAGCTGCAGGCTTCTGAAAATCAAACCACTTTTTGCTTATATGCCTACCTAGGACTTTACCTATAGGCATCCAGGTTTGAAAATATTGGCCTTAGGTTGACATAATAAAAAAAAACCACTATTGTAAAAGACTGTATACTTTTGTCTGATTAGCTCTCAGTATTCTCAACTTCTTAATAATGAATGATGGAGAAAGCCACAAGACAAGTTAATTATTCATTTTTTTTCTGGATTCATTTGTGTTCATGTTATTAAACATTGTGCTGTTGTTTTCAGAACCCACACTGAGGTTTCTGGCACTGATTAGCTTGTGCACAGGAAAGCAGGTGCTGAGGTCCCAGCTGACTTTCCTATATCCTATCTGACAGTGTGCCTAATTTTATTGCTCCATTATTTATTGCCCCAAACTAGAGGTGGTCATGAATTTTCAATTTCATCAGAAAATGCCAGTTGATAAAATATATATATATCAATTAAACTATTTAGCTTCAGTGAACTTTTCCCAAGATATAACAGGGTTCTATTAAAAACCTGCATAATTTCCTACGAGTTTGTGTGGGAAACTGTTGGGGAATCTGAGGTTCAAATATCCATGGTTCAGGTAGATCTGTCCTGTCTGGTATCTCAGAGCTGGGAAGTGAAAGGTTTCAAAGATCCACTGTAGAAGTGAAACTGCAATGTATGACTGGCCAGGGACCAGGGACATCAGACTTTCATGTGTATCAATATCTTCCATTTTCCCTAAAAATTAGTTGATGGCAGCAGAACCAATACTCTGAAAACTATGAGAGATAATATTGAGACATTAAATGAAAAGAGTCAACAGCATTCTTCAAACCACTGGGAGCATAATACTGTGGAATTTTCCAGGATAGAAAAACACTTTTGCAATGTATCAGAACTTGAGATAATTTGGAAAAAAAGCTGTAACTAAGAATAAGAAACAACATGACTGAGAATCTCCCCCCATTAAAAATTTAAGACTTGCTTTTAAGCCATAGTTGAGAGAGAAGAGTATGGAAGCCCAGTTTCATGTTGAAGGTCCTAGTAGGGTTGCCAACCCTCCTGGATTAGCTGGGAGGCTACCAGAATCAACATCAATTTCCCAGGGACAGTTGAAAGCAATCCAGGAGATTTAATAGGATATTTTAAGAAAATGAAATAATGACATTATGTTTTGTTGGGAAAAATAATCTCCCAGAATACTTCAGTCAGAGTTGGCAGCCCTAGGTCCTAGAGCAACTTCAGACACTTGAACTAGCTTTTGCCTGCTAGGGAATCTGTGAGAGCTAAGGATAAAAACATCTGGAAGGAGAGAGCACCATTGCCTTGCTGGCTGAAGCAGGGGGAAAAAAGTAGTCCTGCCTGCTGCTGTCTCTGAGAATGACAACCTCAAGTCTACATACTGTGTCAGAGACCAAATGTTTACAGCAAAGGGTGGTTGGGAGAGTCAAAACTCCTGCCAGATTCACCAAGCACTTCTCCCTTTCAGGTTGCCTTCTTTACATCTTAGCTGAGGGCTAGCAGGCTGTTTCCTTTCAGATACTTACATCTCTAAGGGCTTAAGCAGCTAAATGATTTTTCTCTCATGGTCTAATGAGAAAGGGTAGAGTTAGTACTGTTAGCTTCTCATAGTCTACCCTAGTGGTTTAACTAGCATTATAGTTGAGTCATAGGTAGACAGTTGCAGCTGCAGAAGACCTCAAGGCAACAGCATGTGTTTAAGTAGAAGAAATGGATTAACAGGGGTATCAGCAGGAGCCAATTCTGTGTTGTGGCTCTTTGGCAGATGTTAAACAAGGTTTTATAAGGATGTTGCATACTAGAAAGTAGCTATTTCCCTACCTGCACATTTATACCCCCTGCTAAATAAGATGGTGATTAGTGTGCAGCAAATTGAGAAATGTCCTAGAAAAAATAGGATTTTGTTACTAACCCTTTAAGAGAAAAGAAAAGGCTTTTATAATAGCATTTCGACTTCATGGAGGATTGTACAAAAATTTCTGCTCACAGTTTATTATGAATTTTTATTAATTAAAACATGGTTTAATGTAAAAATACATCAAATTTTAAGGAAATAAGCACCCTAAAAGAAAACTTAAGTCAATGTTTATAGGCTTTTGAATTCCCAAATCTTCACTCTTAACAGTCTATTAGTGTGTGTATTTATAGCAT
Organism: Gavialis gangeticus; assembly: GCF_001723915.1. Taxonomy (NCBI): domain Eukaryota; kingdom Metazoa; phylum Chordata; order Crocodylia; family Gavialidae; genus Gavialis; species Gavialis gangeticus. The sequence continues at coordinate 97,669,696 of NW_017728992.1, forward strand.
TCACTGCGTAGGTAAATAACATTCTATTAATTTGTATGTCTATCTATATGCATATACTGTGTGGATATAGGTAGCATGCATCCCCTTATACATTCACGTCTCCCTTTTGATCCCAACTGTTAGCTATTATTTGGAGCCTAGAAGTTTTTTCCACGAGAGAGAGAGAGATCAAGTCAGGGGCCTATTTCTTTGATACAATTCTGCTTATTTACAACGAAGGTTCAAAGTCCCATTTCCCTGAACACAGTAGGAGTGAGCAGGAGACATTTTCTTTGCTCACACCTCAAAGCTTTTTTTCTAACCAACACTTTACTCACAAATTCACTCCCTTAGGCTTTTCTCTTGCTGCATGCCTCCTCCTCTAAGCTACCCCAGTTTTTTCCCCACTGTTTTTTCCTCCTTTACACTGCTGGAAAAAGTATCCAGCAACATTGTATTCCACCTGGAGGGCAATGACCTCTATGGATGTGTTCATATGTGGCGTGGACATTTGGTTCCCCAGGGACAACTAGCAGCAGCGCACCTTGTGCTGGCATTAGTTGTCCCCAGAAAATGCCTGTGTTATTCACGCTCTGCTGTACAGCAAGTTGTGTACCCTTGGGTGGGGTAGGAAAGGCTGTGGCCAGCACCAAGCTTGGGGTCCTGGGGGCTTCCCAGGGCTGCAGCAGTGGCAATTCTGATGCATGGAGCCTGGCTGGCAGCCACAGCGTGACTCCAGGAGGTTCAGCTCTGCTTTTGAGTGGCACATGCTGCCCCTGCATGCACTGGCTCTGCTTTTTTTTCCCCACGGTTTTTTTTGAGCGCATGGCTGTGCTTGTCCAGCAGAGGTGGATTAAGATTCTTTGGGGCCCTGGGCAAACAGAAAATTGGAGGCCCCCCACACTCCGCTATAAACATGGAAGTATCAAAAAGCAGTAATAAATAGTTATGTTAAATGTTTGCAGGGTGCATTAATAAATAAATTACAACACGCAATATCAGAATGAACTACTTAATTTTGCCACACACAAAATTGAATAAAACAGCTGCCTTAGAAAAAGTACTCAGGTGCATAGGATCACCATAAATGTATGACAACTTGAAAGGAATGAAGTTTTAGTTTAGTGGTCATATAAACTCTTGTTTGACATTTTTTTTCCCCTGAAAAAGATTGTGTGCGTCCAAAAGCTTTCAAATAACTACTTTTTTTGCAACTATTTAGTTGGCCTAATAAAAATAGCACTTCTACCCAAAGACTCCAGCTACAGGTCAACATTCCCCTCCCTCCACCCCTACCTGTTTCTCACCCATTGTCTGCCACAATTTGTATTTTGACTGACGGGCATATTGCATATTGTCTTATGGGATAAGCCATCCTCAAAAAAGAATCAAACTGGCCAGGAGGCATGCTCCAGAGTCCTTGTAAGCTTAGTACTGAACAAATACAGTCTGACTGGTAAAACCACCCCTACAAGCTATCTTTTATTAGACCACCTAAATTGTTGGAAAAAAATCTTTTCGGGTACAAACACCTTGGTTCAGGCAAAGGGAGTATCTGCAGGTGTTTTGTGCTCTTCCAGAAGAATTTTTCCAACTATTTTAGTTGGTCTAATAAAAGATAGCTTATAGTGGTAATTTTACCAGGCTGACTGCATTTGTGCAACCCTTCTGCACCTGTCAGCAGCAACAAGGGCCAGGTTCAATTTTAGGGATACTAAATATATTTTACAGTGGCTTGAGCCCCCACCCAGTCTACCTGAGAAACACTAAATGAATTACTAGGGTGTCCAGTAAAACCAACGACCCTTTTTCTCACAAGTAGTGTAAACACAAAAGACAGATTTATTACAAAGCATAAAAAAGCAAAAGTAATCACTAACTATAATTTTAAAACACTACAAACTACAAAACAAAGTCTATAGGTGGCGGGGGGGGGGGTCTTTACCCATACCCAGGCAGTCTGGGACTTGGGACTCCCCAGTGGGTAGTTCCAGGGGCCTGCACTCCTAGACCTGCCCTTCTGCAACAGGCTGGAGAAGGAGCCCACATCGGAGAGTCCTATGAGCTGTTCCATGGGTTCACTGCACTGCAGGGAGCTGCTAGACAGCAAAGGTCCATCTGCATTGCAAAGGGCTCCTTGTTGCTCCCTGCAAAACTGTAGTGCTGATCCTCACTTCTACATGGTGGATTTGAGGGGTGAACTGCAGTTTTCATCAGCATATTGCATCCCAAAGTTTTTAGTCCTAATCCCAGCTCTGCTGCGGCAGGAAACTACAGGAGAACTCAAAGAAAAGCCAGCCAAACAGCAAAAGAGTCTGATCAGCAACCAGTGCCAGCAACGCTGCATTGGTCAGGACACAGAGTCACAAAAGCAACATATGCCATGCCCAAAATGTACCTTGTCCAGACATACAGTAAACAAATGCACAGCGAGGCTCAACAATACAGCTATGCGTCCCAAACACAGGGACTGTAAAACAATAAAAGGGGGGCTCTGGCCTGTCCCGCACCTGGGCTTGAATATACAGCAGAGCACCAGGCCTACTTGGCTACAACCTGGACGTTTCATCTCAGCTACACTGCTATGCTGAGACCTAACAGCTATGAAACAACAAAAGCAGGGGGCCAGGCCTATTTTGGCTTGGGCCAAACTAGAACTAACACCCAACCACAGCGCTTGGTTGGAGCATAAACTGCAAAAGGGACAAAAAGCATCCCAGGATATTTCACTGGACCTGGACTGAGCAGCAAAAAGCCAGTCAGGCCCTACTGAGGCCTGGATAAACAACAAGAAGTGCCAGGGCTTCACCCTGGCACAAATCTGCCAGCCAACATATGGCTGGGGTTCACCCCACATCAGTGGGTTGAAATGCAATGGTTGTAAAACAGCAAAAAGGGTCCAAGCTTATGACTGCAGCCTGGACATGTAGTCTCAGCTATACCACCATGCTGAGACACTACAATCCCCAACACAGTGACTGCCAGGACCCTGTCTCCTGGTCAGTCTCCATTAGGGAATAATACACTCATGGCATCATCCCACTGAAGGCCTGTATGGCCAGTAGCTGCCAGGACCCAATTCCTGGTCAGTCTGCACTAGAGGAAGATACGCTTATGTCATCATCTCAATCAAGGCTTATGTGGCCAAAACAGCCAACAAGACACATAGCTGGGGTTCAGCAACACAGCTATGCTGAACCTAAAAGAAGTGCAACAGCAATTAAAACCTGCCAGGCTCTCAGCCCTGGCCCAGGGTTCACCAGCAAAACTGACAGGCTCCAACCTTGGCCAGTTTGCTGCAGGGATTGATGCCCCCCATCATGGCATCATCCCACTTAAAACCCAGAAAACAAAAGGGGAAAGGAGAGGGAGAGAACAGAGGGCTCAAGCCCTGAAACAGACTTTCTCTCCCTGTACCTGAGGCTTTCCCTTCACATAGCTTCAGTTTGCTTCGGGGGGAGCAGGCTTTTTTGGCTCCCAAATCAACGTTAAAGCTTCAGCATCCCCAGGAGAAAGAAGAGGACCCAGACCAGGTGTCCTGACCCTTAAATGCTGGAGTTTTGGTTGTAGCCATGTTGGTCTAAAGACATAGGTCAGCAAGGTTCTTTGGGTAGATGTGACAGCTTTTATTAGACCAACTGAGTAGTTGGAAAAAAGTTCTCAGCAAGCTTCTGGGCGCAGTCACCCTTCTTCAGGCATGGGGAGTCTCTGCTGTTCTGAGACTGCAAGAAATGAGAGATGCTAAAAGTGTGACAGGATGTCAGTAAGAATGTAAATAGGTAGAGATTAGAAAGACAAGAGGTAAAGCAGGGAGGGGAGGGAAGGGGAGAGAAAACAGGTGGTGGGGAATTTCAAAGGCAGACTTTACATTGATAGAATACAAGGTTGAAATGAGGCTGTCTATGAAAAAGGGAATAGCTGGAGATCAGGAAAACAGGAATGAGAGAAGCTAAAAATCTACTGGATACAAAAAATCATGGACTCAATATAAACATTGGATTTATGACACATTACAACCTGCATGACATCTGATTCACCAGGCACCTGCCTGACCTGACCGCAATAAAAGCGGCAAACCTGATCTTACCCCCAACCCTGCCCCGAACCTGCCTGCCTGCCTGAGCTGCGCGGGGGCCCGGTGCTTTCTTCCATGGCTGAGGTGCCCCCCAGGACTGCCCGAGCAGGTGCCACCGGGGGAGGGGAGGTGCGCCACTGCTGTAGAGGGAAGCACCAATCCTCCTGCAGCTCAGGGACAGCTCACTGTCAGCTCATCCTCCCCTCCCCACTGGAGAGGCAGGTAAGTCAGCAAACTCTTCCACAAACTTAATGCCATGCAGTAAGTGGGCTGTGCAGCTCTGCTCCCTGCTCTCTGCCAGCCAAAGGATGCAGCCAGTCTGTATATGCACAAATGCATGCTGGGCTGCCTGCCTCTCCCTCCCAGGCGCCCCCTGAACGGCCCTGAGCCCTGTTTTTATAAATACCTGCCCACCTGGCCCAGGCACTAATCTGCCCATGTTGTCTGGACTCTACCTATGGTAGCATCTGCATGAACAGAGGCATGCATTTGCAGCTGCACAAATCTGTGCTGTTATTTTGTGCCTCGGTGCACACTCCTGCCCGTGCACTTTGCAGTGAGACACATTGTTCTGCTGCTTTATGTTCTTCAGGGGGGCTGACTGGGGCACAGGATACCTCAGCACGGGGCTAGCCAGCAGAGTTGCCTGCTCCCCCATCTTAAGGCACACTGCCATCTTGACACACACTGCTCCTCTGTCTTAAGGCACACGGGGCTGCCTACTGCCCCATTTCCACATTTCTCCCAGTGCGCAGCACTTTGGCGTGCTTTGTGCTGCTTTTTTTTTCTAGGGCTTTTTATTTACCAGAAAATCATGGTAGCAAATTTTGTCTCAGCACTGCAAGCATCACCGTGCACAGTTTAACATGCAACATGTGCGGTTGGTGGTGTTGCAAAGAAGTTTGGAGCACCACAAACTGCATGCACCAGCATGTCTGGATCTGGCCTATTATATCATGTCAGTTCCACAAAGGAACTTGGTTTTTTTTCCTCCTAGATTTCTCCAAAGTGAAAGCTATACTCACTATCATGCAAAACTTTTTCTTTGATGCAATGCAATAATATGTACAGTAAAAGCTCTGTATGTACAGTAAAAGCTCTGTTATCCAGCATCCCCCAGGAATGGGAGATGCTGGATTACAAAATATGCCAGTTAATTGAGCAGCCCTGGCCACTACTTCTCCCGCTGCATCTGAGGCGTCCCTCCGCCCCTCCCATTGCATCGCTGCCCCTCCCACTGCATCACTGGCCATCCTGCAGGCTCTGCGGGCCCTGCAGGACAGGGAGGCAGGCCCCACGCAGCCCCGTGCAGCCTGTTATGCCCCCGGGCTGTGTGGTCTTGGCATCGCAGGCTGCTTTGCCCCTGGCTGTGGGGGCTCAGAGAAACCGGAAGTGCCACAGTGGGCACTTCCAATTTCACTTTATCTTACAAGCCAGCATGACAGTTAATAAAGCATGCCAGCTTGTAAAATGCCAGATAGCACAGCTTTTACTGTACATATTTTTAGGAATAAGGATCTATAGATCTGCAGCTCAATACACTATGTGCAGTTAGTAGCAGAGGTATAGCCACACATCCACTTCAGTTTATGTATTTTCTTAATATATTGTTATATTGCAATTGTTTTTTCAAAATTTCTCCAAACTGTAAGCTAACTTTTTTATAATCTAGATTTCTTAATTTTTCAATTCACCTGGAATGGCAAATTGATATGACTAAGAAATTCCATTCCATACTGTAGATTTTTTTAGAAGGCGAAAACTAAGAGTCAATAAGTCTTTGGATTTTTTTTTTCCATTTCATTTTCATATACTTTTATATCTCTTGGCTTCAGCCCAGAATGAAATTAAAATGACAAAATATATTCCCCAGGGTATATCATGAAGTACCAAAAGTGGGAAGATCTGGTCTGTCATGTGTGGGTGATGAGGTGATGGGTAGGTGATATCATGAGATTTCCAGTCCACCTCCTCAGATCTGAAAGTTTATATATGTGATTCAATTGTTGTTTGAAGTTCCAGTGCTTCTCTGAAGCAAACCATACTTCTCAACCTTTTGAGGTTCAACCATCATTCTTCTTTGTCACTGATTAATCCTCCTGCACTGAATGTAGCTTTCTAAAAGTTGTTCGACTCTAAGTCCTATTTGTTTTTATAAAGCATGTTTCTTTGAAAGACTTTTCATATTAACCATGTATAGTATTTTCTTTCTCAGATCTTTTTGTTTCTGACCCGAAATTTTAACACTCAACTAGCTGTTTTTTAATCTTTCAGGCAACATCAGCTGAAGATCCTGACTGTGTTTCCTCAAGGATTTTTGTAGTTGTTAAGCTTTGCTCTTTTTGCGATTGTTATGAGATCAGGGCTAGGCAAACTTCAAAGGTCTACTGTAGCTCAGTGGTTGGAAACAGAGTTAAATCAGAACTCTGTTTTTAAATACACTGATTGCCTTAGGGTTGTAGTGTATTTTTTGTTGCATCTACTCATCTCCTAACGGAAAACTTTATTGAAAACCAGTCAATAGTTAAGCATGTAATGGAACAGGTGTAAAGAATTTAAATCCATAAAAATGTCATGTTTTCTAAGCATGAGGGAATGAAAGAAGAACAAAACGCAAATAATGGCATAAAATCTATAAGAAATAAGACAGCTAATGCATGATCATCTCCCCTCTTTTGTGGGAAGTGCTGTATTTCCCAGCATGATCATCCCAAAGAATAACATGTGCCTCATTACAGAACTACCACTGAATTATTTGAAACATCTGGCCATGCATCATGACCCAGCATACCACAATGTTTTTTGATGGGCTTGACTCTAGTGGAAAACAAAAGCATTCTTCAACAAGTAGTTAATATTTGGGTGGAAGCGTAGCTGGAACTAGAGAATTCGTGAACTGAGCTGGAAGGATCCTGAGGAATTCATCAAACTGAATCCCCTGCTTATAGTGGGAGCATCCCTGGCTAAGTCCTCCTAAGACAATGTCAGCACATCTACACAAGACACTAAATGTGCAGGAGACTAATTCTACTGTGCATTAGTGCACCACAGCAAAAGCCATGCTAATGTGCTGTAGAATTAGTCTATTGTGCATTAGCATCACTTAGTAAGTGAGCACGAGTAGTACTGTGCAGAAGCACCAATTACTAACCTATTACACATACTACACTAAATGTGCAGTAACTATGGCACATTAATGCACATGTATACATGCCGTGTTTGTCTAAACTGCAGCTACATATTCCAGTGACAAAGATTCTACAACCTCCTTATTAGAAAGTTCTTCCTAATATCTAACTTAAATCTTCCTTGTTCAAAATTAAACCTATTACTTCTTGTCTGTAGACAGAAAATAATTTATCACCGTTTTCTTTATGGCAACGTGGATTTTTTTGTATTTGAAGATATCCCGTCTCCATCATCATTTCTCTAAACTACAGTCTTATGAATTGTCCATCCTTCTTGTGTACATCAAGGTTTCCAAATCTCTAATAATTTTTGTTGCTTTCCGCTGACCTCTTTCCAATTTGTATGCCTGTCTTGAAGTGCAAAGCTAAGAACAGAACATAGAACTCCAAGTGAGGCCTTACCAGTTCTCAAGAGAATGAAGGAATTACTTCCTGTGACTTGCACACAGTACTCCTGTGAATAGCAGACAGCAATATCTCAGCTTTTCTTGCAAAAATATTGCCATGTTGGCTTATATTCAACTTCATTATATTGCCCAGTAATACTGCAGTGTAGCCACTCACTTCCCAATTTGTATTTGTGCATTTGACTATTCCTTCCTCAGTATAGGATTTGAACTTGAACTCACTGAATTTCATCTAATGTGAAAGTCCATCAGAATGCTCCTTGTGCACAGCAGTAGCTGCCCTACCTAATACAGATGGTTATTTGTGTAATCTGGAAAACTTGTGAGTTTTAATAGCGAGGTCAGACAACAGCTTACCCAGCATGTAGATGTGAATGTTCTACCCAGCAAGCCAGGACAACCCTCAGAGTAGTACCAGAAAATTCCAATTTGGCTGCCACAACTGATGTTACCATTTTCCTTTATTTACGTCATGAACATGATCTCTGGATGAACCTATCATAGTCTGTTAAGAGTGCTTTTACTCTTAAGACTGGGCACTCTTAACATATGGGCACTGTTAGTGAAGGCCTTTTCCTAGAAGACCACCATGAAACAAGCCAAGGGGCAGAGAAAAAAAATGACCACTTCCAATTCCGGTACATTTTTTGTTCCATTCTCAGTACCAAAAGCCTGTTCCCTTTTACATGCATGTAGTTGCCGCATCCTGAAGTGCATAAAAAAAATAATTTTTATAAACACCCTATTTTTCTATAATTTCTTGCAATAAGCCTTCTCCCCTGACAGAAAGTTCCCTACCTTTAACCTGTCTCCAATGAGAAGTATAGACTTTACTATGGGAATATATATATATATATATATATATCTTTACTAATATGATAAGAGCGTAGGGCTACATTATTCTGTTTAAGACTGAAGCAAAAATAAATATAATTTCATTGGAATGGGTTGAAAACAATCTGCAGGGCTGTGAAATGGGAGCAACATTTAAGAGGAGCTGCCAATTGCCAGCAGAATTTCATAACAAAGGATAGCATGATTGGTGGAATATCAAGACCTTTATACCTTGAAGTCAGCCAGCTCTGACGGTTTACACCCCAGGGTACTCAAGGAGCTGGCAAGCATCATAGCTCAGCCCCTGGCACGAATCTTTGAGAGCTGCTGCTCTGGTGAAGTGCCTGAAGATTGGAAGGAGGCCAATGTGGTGCCTATCTTCAAAAAAGGGAGGAAAGTAGATCCAGCAAACTACAGGTCCATCAGCCTGACCTCTATCCTGGGCAAGGTCTTGGAAAAGAGTATCAAAGAGGCCATCCTTAACAGACTAGCTGACAGCAATATCCTGAGGGATAACCACCATGGGTTTGTTGTGGGTAGGTCTTGCGTGACCAATCTCATTTCCTTTTACAACCAGGTGACCTATCACGGGGACAAGGGGGAAGTGATTGATGTAATTTATCTTGACTTTAAAAAAGCCTTCGATCTAGTATCCCATGATAACCTCTTGGCAAAACTGGCTAACTGTGGCCTTGACCTCACCACAGTGTGCTGGCTGGGGAATTGGCTCCATGGTAGGACCCAGAGGGTGGTGATTGACAGAAGCCAATTGTCTTGGTGTGCTGTCAACAGTGGAGTCCCTCAAGGCTTTGTCCTAGGGCCTATACCATTTAACATCTTCATCAATGATGTGGGCATTGGTGTCAGAAGCAGACTGGCCAAGTTTGCCGATGACACCAAACTCTGGGGTAAAGCATCCGCACCTGAGGACAGAAGTGTGATCCAGGCAGATCTTGACAGGCTCATGAAATGGGCAGATGAGACCCTGAAGGTGTTCAACACCAAAAAATGCAAGGTTCTCCACCTTGGGAAGAAAAATCTGCAGCATCCTTATAGGCTCGGCAGTGCTATGCTCACTAGCAACATGGATTAAAGGGATTTGGGGGTCATGATGGACCACAAGATGAACATGAGCCTTCAATATGATGCTGTGGCTAGTAAAGCAAGCAAAACGCTGGCTTTTATCCATAGATGCTTCTCAAGCAAATCCCGAGACGTCATTCTCCCATTGAGCTCAGCCTTGGTGAGGCCACAGCTGGAGTACTGCGTCCAGTTTTGGGCTCCACAATTCAAAAAGGATGTGGAGAAGCTTGAGAGAGTCCAGAGGAGAGCCACATGCATGATCAGGTCAGGAAAACAGACCTTATGATGAGAGGCTGAGAGCTACGGGGCTCTTCAGCCTGGAAAAGCGTAGGCTCAGGGGCAATCTGATGGCCACCTATAAGTTTACAAGGCGTGCACACCAGGATCTGGGGGAACATCTGTTCACCAGAGTGCCCCAAGAGATGACAAGGTCGAATGGTTATAAACTCCTCCAAGACCACTTCAGGCTGGACATAAGGAAGAACTTCTTTACTTCTTATCCGAGCCCCCAAGACCTGCCATCGGGGGTGGTTCAAGCACCTACTTTGAATGCCTTCAAGATAAATGTGGATGTTTATTTTGCTGGGATCCTATGACCCCAGCTGACTTCCTGCCCCTGGGGGCAGGGGCCTGGACTTGATGATCTTCTGAGGTCCCTTCCAGCCCTAATGTCTATGGAATCTATGAAAACCCAGTTCAGCTGTTGGAGTCATCTCACTAGAGATGCAGAAGACTGCTTCAGCTCTTCTTCAGTTTCTTTGGCAATTGGTGGATATGATGGTTCTGGAACAGCAGCTCAAAGACTCATAAGCAATAATCTTGCAGATTGTATAATGTCTTCTGGATCTGTGGTTGGGTACAATGGAAATGGACTGGCATGGATTTCCTACTGCTTCTAAGATAGTTTGTTCTACAAGACAATCAATCTCTGCATTTGTTTTTGGATGGAAGTTGGAGGCAGAACAACAAGGCTTTGTTGAAAGTGGTGCCACAGTTGGATCCATTGTAAATGGAACAGATGGACCTTTGTACGCACCTCCCTTTCTTCAAAAACTCCCATGAATTCCCTTAGGACATTTTGAATGGTGTCTGTCGCATTGCTATATGTGCCTCAACTTGATGCTGTGAGGCTCAAATCATTCTCCACCCAACATGTTTGCTCCCTGTCTTTATGCAGTTACAAAGCAAAGGAACCCTTAGTTCAGGAATAGGCAGCCTCTGGCGTGCATGCCAGTTATTGGCATGTGGAGACATTTTCCTCAGCATGCGCACAGGCATGTCAAAGAAAATGTTTAAAAAATAAAAGAAAGTAGAAAATGGGTGGAAAGGGTGTGATGCTGCCTGCAGGAGGACACTGCCAGGAGGGCACAGTGGGGGGATGGGCAGTGGGGAGGCTGAAGTGCCAAGGGGATGCAGGCACCAGCCCCCCATCTGTACTTCTCCCCATCTGCATATATGAGAGAATCACATAGCTCTTTTTCTCTCTTTTCTTCTTAATCTTTTTCTCTCTTCTCTCTCTTCTCCTCTTTTTTCTCTCCCTTTTTCTATTTCTTCTCTTTTTCCTCTCCTTTTTTTCTCTCTCCTTTTTTTCCTTCTCTCCTCTTTTCTTTCTTTCCTTTTCTCACTCTTTTTTCTCTCTCATCTCTCCTTTTCTCTCTCTTTTTTTCTCTCTCTCTCTCATTAAATCATAGAATCATAGAAAATTAGCATTGGAAGGGACATCAGGAGGTCATCTAGTCCAACCCCCTGCTCAAGGCAGGACCATCCCCAATTAGATCATCCATAGATTCACAGATTCATAGGCATGAGAGGCTGGAAGGGATCCCACAAGATCATCTAGTCCAGCCCCCCTACCATAGGCAGGAAATCTGCTGAGGTCAAATGACCCCCGCAAGAGAAGCGTCCAAATGCCATTTGAATGAGTCCAGAATAGGTGCTTGCACCACCTCTGGGGGGAAGGCGGGGAGTCTGTTCCAGACCCTAGACACTTGGACTGTAGAAATTTTTCCTTATGTCAAATCTAAATCAACCTTCCAGAAGTTAGACATTGTTATCCCTTGGGGAGCCCTTGTGAACAGCTGTTCTCCCAGATCCTCATGCACATGCCTTATGTACTTACAGGCTGCCACCAAGTCCCCCCCGAGCCTTCTCTTCTCCAGGCTGAAGAGTTCCAGAGAAAGCTTTATCTAGCCAGGTCTTAAAAACCTCCAAGGATGGAGATTCTATCACCTCTCTGGATAACCTGTTCCAGAGTTTTACTACCCTCCTAGTAAGGAAATTCTTCCTAATATCTAACCTTTTTTCTTTTGCTGCAACTTGAGACCATTGCTCCTTGTTCTCTTATCTGCCACTACTAAGAACAGTCTAACTACATCCTCTTTTGAACCCCCCTTCAGGTAGTTGAAGGCTGCTATTAAATCCCCTCTCAGTCTCCTCTTCCCTAGACTAAATAAACCCAGTTCCCTCAATCTTTCCTCATAAGTCTTGTCCCCCAGCACCCTCACCATTTTTGTCACCCTCTACCGGACTCTTTCCAATTTGTCCACAACTTTTCTGTAGTGGGGGTCTGTAGCAGGGTACTAAGGTGCCTGCTACTTTTGGAGCAGGGAGGAAGGAGCCCAGCTGCAGGTTACCATGGCAAATGGAGGGAGACTGTGACCCACACCTGCTAGCAGTCAGCTGACTGGAAGGGGCAGGGCCTGGATCCCAGAGCTGAGGCCAGGCGGGCAGTTCCCTGCTGGCAGCCAAGAGGAAAGGAGCTCTGCCTGAGTGAGCAAAGGGGAGATGCCTGACTACACAAGCAGCCTGATACTGGTGAGAGATGGAACACCCTTGGTATGGCTGGAATGGTGTTTTAGCCAAGCGGCGTGAATTTATGTTATAGCCCAGGGGCTTGTGTTTTGTGTGCTGTTTACTACTGGAGGTTTGGGTGAGGCTATTAGGGGTTTGAGGAGGCCTCATACAGAACCCACCACAGCATGCAGATCGCAACCCCAGAGAGGGGGCAGCTCATGAAGCCCCAGAGAGGGGATAGCGCACAAAGCCCCAGAGAGGACAAGGGAGGGAGCGAAGCAAAGGGTAATAAGGACCCACACTGGAGAAGGCTAGAGCCTCAGAGTCAAACCCTGTTTGGGGGGCTCTGGATGAGAAGGCTTAGTTAGAGAAAACAGGGGTCAGACCCAGGGGGCAAAAGACCCCAACATACAAAATATAGTTTCATAGTTTCTAGGGTCGGAAGGGACCTGAGCAGATCATCTAGTCCGACCCCCTGCCATGGCAAGAAAGAGTACTAGGGTCAAACAACCCCAGTAAGGTGGTCATCCAACCTCCTCTTAAAACCCCCCAGGGTGGGAGCCTGCACCACCTCACTTGGAAGCTGGTTCCAGACCCTAGCCACCCTGACCGTGAAGTAGCGCCTCCTGATGTCCAACTTAAACCTTCCCTCCGCCAGCTTGTGACTGTTGTTCCTGGTCACTCCTTGCGGCGCTTGGGGGAACAGGGACTCCCCCAGTGCCTGCTGATCCCCCTAACCAGTTTATAACAGGCCACAAGATCCCCCCTCAGCTTTCTCTTTTGAAGGCTGAACAGGTTCAGGTCCCGCAACCTTTCCTCATAGGACCTACCCTGCTGTCCCTTGATCATACGAGTGGCCCTCCTCTGGACCCTCTCGATGCTGTCCACATCCCTCTTAAAGTGCAGCGCCCAGAACTGGACGCAGTACTCCAGCTGCAGCCTGACCAGTGCCTCATAGAGGGGGAGAATCATCTCCTTGGACCTGCTTGAGATGCATCTGTGGATGCACGACAAGGTGCAGTTGGCCTTCCTAGCTGCCTCCCCACATTGCCGACTCATGCTCATCTTGGAGTCAATAATGACTCCCAGATCCTTTTCCACCTCCGTGCTGACAAGAGGGGAGTTCCCCAGCCTGTATGTATGGTGCCGATTGTTCCTCCCCAGGTGCATCACCTTACACTTGTCTGTGTTAAACCCCATCCTATTCTCCTCCGCCCATCCTTGTAACCTGTCTAGGTCCA
>NW_017728992.1:97688295-97705934 GCF_001723915.1 Gavialis gangeticus
TCCTTTTTGGCAAGGAGACATTCCCAGATGTTTTTGGTGAACCATGGAGGCTTATATGCTCTCCTGCCCCCTTTGACCCTCCTGGGGATTACCTTCCTGTGGTCTTGGAGGATCGTCTCCTTAAGGAGCGACCACTCCTTAAGTATAATAGGCAGTCTCCTGCTCGTAAGACCAACAACAATAATTTCCAGCAAGACGTGGCAGGAAAGTAGAGGGCAGGATGTAAGAGTTCCAAAACAGAGTCCAAGGGCACCCAGCATGAAGCGCAGTTTAACAAGGAAGATGGCGCTGGGGAGGGCGACCTGTTACAGGGCCCAAAACTGAACACAGTACTCATTTCCCTTGACCTGCTGGCAACATGCCTACCAATGCAGCCCAGTATGCCATTAGCCTTCTTTGCAACAAGAGCACCCGGCTGGCTCATATTCAGCTTATTGTCCACTGTAACTCCCAGGTCTTTCCCTGCAGAGCTGCTGCCCAGCCAGTCAGCCCCCAGCCTGTACTGCTGCATGGGATTGCTCTGTCCTAAGTGCAAAACTTTTCACTTGTCCTTGTTGAACCTCATGAGATTTCTTTTGGCCCAATCCTCCAATTTGTCCTGGCAACTCTGAATCCTCTGAAGTGCACCTCCTACTCCCTGCCCCCACGTCCCCCATGCTTAACAAAAAAGGAATACACAGCAATAAAGGTAGTATATGAAGTTTTATTTATTGTCACCAGGTTTAGAACGTTTAGAAAACCTGGTATTTACTGTAAAAAAGCAACATTTATTATTATTAACTATATTAATATGCAGTGCATCTTGCCATATACCCCACACCCCAGTTTTGTTTTTCTGGCATGCTGTTATTCTGGCACCTTACAAGGTAGACATTGCAGTTTTGTTGGCACTCCAGCCAAAAACATTGCCTACCCCTGCCTTAATTCTTCCCACAGAGGAGGTTGATGTGACAGTATTAAATAGCCCCACTTACTGGTGGAAGTGTGCGCACATACAATACTCAGTACATAACATCAGATATTTCCCTAGTCATTGGCCCACCAGTTGTGCCACTGATTAAAAGCAGCATGTCCACTTAGGAGCACATTTTTCGAAAACAGCAGCTCACTGCCATACAATCAGCCATTGTGCTTGGTTTATACAGAGCTTTATTTTTGTTGTTAACTCTAGTCTCGCATAAGACTGAAGCTGCCTTTGATGACATTGCAGCAAAATAAAAATAGCATGGACTTTGAGAGAACACATATTTCTGAATAATATTAAACTTTTAATGATTTGTGAGGTATCTCATCAAGTAAATAATAGATGTGCAATGAGAGAGCAAAAACAAACCACTGCAGACTGTACTATCCACAGTGCACACAGATTATCATTATAAATGCCTCAGAGATGAGTGTTTCAAAAACATCCTATACTTGGATCATATAAGCAATACCTCACCCTCAGCACCAAGCCTATGTAGGATTTAAGTGATCTGCAGGCCTCCTGTTGTTTATCTACAAAGGATGATTTTTACCTCAGTGTTTTAAAAAGCTTTGAATTCTTTGTATAGAAGAAAAAGAAGAAAAACAAAATTATATGATCTGTTAACTTTCCCTTTAAAAGTATAAAGTTATGTACCTTGTTATATAAATTGGCTTATTAATAAGTAATTAGACATTTGTCATTTATGTTACTATGTTTTATTAACTTGCTTATTGTGCAATAGAATATGATTTCTATTTAGATTATATATTTCTGGCTATTTCTTCTTCTTTTTAAAAATGAGATCTAGACTCTATTCCAGAAGCAGAATCACTTTCACTAGATTCTACTTCACTGGATCAACCTTCACTGGAAGTGGATCAGATTAAAAAAATTCTACTAGGAATGACCTAGACATGCTTGATCCTGATGCTGGTTGTTAAACTGGTGCTAATTGTTACAGTAAATTATTTATTTATAGTACTTCCTTTGTACTTTCTTTGTTATTGCATTACAAAACTTTAGATAATATCACTAACAATATGGAAACAAGTTGCAGGCAAAAAAACCATTCAAGGAGAGATGTGCCCCCTAGTCCAGCAAAACATCTAGCACTCCTTAACTCCATTCCTAAAGATCCTCAATTATTATATATTCTAGTGCAAACTCAGGACCTCTGCATCATTTCCTCTTTCCCTGAAGGTTTGATCTAGCTCCCCCAGCTATGCTGACAGGACTTCACCCCAGACATCTCAACAGAAACCTCATTTAAAATGAGAGGCCACATTATGAAAGAGGTTACACTCTAGAGTTAGTAAACCTCTGAATATATTAACTGAAGAAAAGATATTAAGTGGTATTAAGTCGAGGAGAAGGTATGACCCCTCCCATAAAGTTTCTGTATCTATTGCCAACTCTACTTAAGTCCTGAGCTTAATTCTAGTATTGCCTACTCTAATGATTTTGTCATGCTACATGTGATAATAAGTTACTAAAAAGTAAGAAGCCCTCCTGAAAGCTAAGAAGCAAAATCAAATAAACTTCATAAGTTATTGTTCTTTTAAAAAATGCATTATTTTTAAGTCAACTTCAGGGGAGGAGGGTGTCTGATGCATGATTTTTTGAAAGTTTGGGGTTCACAACACTGGGGCTCATACACAGCTCTTCTGAGCTCCAATGACCCTCTCCAGCTCCCCAGAGCCATCCCACTGAAGCCCTACACGTCTATTCCAGGAGAGATGAGTCATTTATTCCATGAGGCATTTTGCCATAATTGCCAGTAGCAAAGGAGCCTCTGTGTTGGTGCCAACTGTGAAGGAAGTGCCTCTAGTAATTTCACTGTCACTTAACTTCTATCATTGTGGCTGTTGGAGCCACTGTTTCATCTTAGTAGACCTAGCAACTGCAGCAAAGGAGGCTGAACAGCTGCAGTTTTAACACTGGCTGTTGGTGCTGACAGTGGCTCTGGCACCCACAGCAAGAAGTCCCAAGGTCTTGATCTGGCCTTTAAGGAGTCTCACAGTCTGGATCTAGCCTGCAGAGCCAAATGAGTTTGACACTCTTGATTAAGGCTGTAATTTAAGTCTTAGATATTTATCCTTGTTTTGTTTTATTTTGTTTTTTGGAAAAAGTTATCATAGCTTCATTTGAGGGGTTCCGATTAAGATTCATTCACCTGCTGTATCTTCTTTTTAGCATAGATCCTAAGCTCTTTTGGGCAAGGACTCTCTTTTTGTTCTGTGTTTGTATGGTGCCAAGCACACCCAGGGCTGAGTCAGTAGTTATCACAGCACAAGTAAAAGATAATTAATACCAGCAGCAGCAAAGGAGTCCTCTTAGAATACCAAATCTCTAAATATTAAATATTGATTTTTATATTTGACCTCTTGTACCTGGAAAAATACATCATATAGAATACTTCATATGTAAGGTGCTAATGGGACATTAATCTATCTCCCCATATATGCAAGCCTTATACCATCACATTGCTTCTGTATTGAAATGATATACTGTGCATGTGGCATGCAACAGTGACTGCTTAGAATCATTTTTCAGTGCTCTATTCCTTAGAGACTGAATATTTACAGGGACATCTGAGGGGAAATGATATTTCTTGGCAGATACTCTTGGTACATTGAAGGTGTTATCTGGGCTGAGCCTACATATATTTTATTCCTGTGAAAGCTAGACCACAGAGTACTGACAGGTGCCAAATCCATTCAGATGCAAAAATGATGTGGAAGTATCTTTAGTGAAATACCTCTGATTCTTACCAAGTAGGAGTACCTGCTCCCCACTCCCCACATGAGCATACAAAATGTGAAACACATCAGAAACACCATGTTCCCAAAGTTAAGGGAAGCTACAAAAATTACTGCAGAAGCACCTTCCACAGTCCCAGGGCCATTGCGCTTTATGGATGGCAGCTCCATGCAGCATCCCAGGGACAGAAGATGTGTTTTAGATTAGCAGTGTTAATGTGGGCACAGACTGATAGTCATTTTACTCAACTTTTTCTTGTGGCTATAAGGTTCTGTCTCTAACAATGCAGAAGTTGTACCTTTATCAAAGTTGCTTACAAAAAATAAATCCCTTGTAATGCTGTGTGAAATAAAAGACTATCAGTAATAAAAATTAAACAAATAGAGCCAAGAGAGTGCATTTGGGAACAAATTCCTACCCATATGGAGAGTCGACATTAGATCTGAAAGCGTATGAAAACACCTGCATCTATATTTTGACCTTCGACTTTACTCCCAGTTATATTTCTCCAGACTTAGCCAAATGAACAAATAAACAATCCAATCAAACTGCAGGACTTCTCCAGGAATTTACTGTGTCCATCTGTTTGTGAATCAATCAGAGGCAAAATTAGATAAACAATAAATACATGAAGATATAAGTAATAAGATTTTACAAAAAAATTGCATTTCCTCTAGTGCCAGGAATGTGCTCTGTGTTCTAAATATGGCATTCCATCACATTTATTCTGGGAGACAGAAATAAGCTAACATCCTAGCGCTCTCTGATTTCTTAACAGCCACTTAATCCTTTATTGATCATTCTTCTTATAGTGCTTCATAGATCTGAATTTGTACAACATAACTTAAAGATATGTTCATTTTAATTTTTATTTCCTTTATGATTGTTTGAATACTCAGAATTAAAAGGGCACCACTGACTTAAAATCTTATATTTTTGCCTGAAAATATTTTACCTACATTTCTGTATTACATTAAAGGGAGCTTAGAAGGGAAAAAAGGTTTCTCTGGTGTGTTCATGTAGATCGTTTCACTTTGTTGTCCAAACACCAGAGAAAAGCTCTTATACCTCATGGTGCATGGTACTTCTAGACTGGACCTTATGCCACTCAGTAGAGCATGACCAGTTCTCATCTCCACACACTCCAGTACAGACATATTTCCAAGTCCTAGCCATTTCCAACACCATGCGCACTGCTGCTGCTCTGGCAGCTGCAAGGAACTGGTTTGAGAATGCTCATGCTCATTTATTTTTGGTATGTTGTCAAAATTTCCCTGAGAAATACCAGTGAGGGGAGGGAAATGAGATATTTCTAATAATGTAGGTCTTAGCAAAAGCTGAACAGAGTGTCATGGGACAAAGAAAAGGTGCAGGGCATTTTCTTGTAGGATACTAAATGCCCACTGTGAACAATGGAGGTGGTATAAAGCTTTTCAAAGCAGAAGCTAGAAGCTGCCACTATAATACTGACTCCAGTAATTAGAACTGGGATAATTTAATCCATAATTGAAAACAAAACTAGTTACCAAACGAAAGCGGTCATTATCTACTTCTCACTCCGCAGGTGTTGGTGGCATGAAAGGTATTGGAGCTAGTTCATTTTAACAAGCAGGGAACCAGATACAATAAATCCAGCTCCCCAGCCTCCACCCATTCCCTAATGTATGTGTCTGGATAGCTTCCCTTTCATGTGTTTATTTCTTGTGCATAGCAAACTCTCACAGGCAGGGATTATGGGCCAGACTGAGATTGGCACCTGAACGATTTCACTTTTGTTGCAATTTGAAGCTTCAAGTGTGAGTTGCCCTTTTTCTCTTGGTTGCAGCCCTGGGGCTCTATTTTAAGCAGATAAGTAGGGCACTTTCTCACTTACTCACTTGGTGTGTTAACTATGGTGGCTTTATGCAATACATTAATTTAAAAGATTAAATCTTTGGGCTTTGTCTTTCATAATCTGAGCACTCCTTAGGCTGCAGAGGGGAATAAGGAAAAATATTTCTGTTATCTCCATTAAACTAATAGATTTTAAAATGAAATCTGACTGGTAGAATATACAACAATGCAGTTACCAGAGGCATAAGCATGGAAGGAATTGAAAAGACTCTGCTATGCTTCAAAATAGAAGAGCAATCTTAAAGTTAATACAAATATCCAACTTAGGCTTGATATAAAAGAAACACATCCCAGGCTGAGGTCATAATGACCTGAAAATAGTCACCTTCAGGAATCTAAGACCTGACCTAATATAAATGGAATAAAGATGGATTCATGTACCTGAAATAATATAAAATCCCTGTGGGAATTACCATCCTTCTAAGAACAATTACCTCACAACCCTTTAAAGTAAGTAGAGGGTAATTGTTTAGCCCCAGGAAATAGGACTGAGACTAGCTGTTTGAATATTCAGTACAGGCCAACATACATTTGCCAATATTTCTAATAAGTCATAGATACTAGTGCTGTGAGAAATTTGGCTGGCTGTTTCATTTTGACACTGTTTCAACTCATTTTGAGGTTGAAACAGCAAAATCAAAATGAAACAAAGGGCTTCAAAACAGCCTTGAAACAAAATGAGGCTAGTCAAAATGTTTCAAAAGTTGAAACATTATGACCATAGCACTGGGGATGGAAGTCAGTCCAGCTGGGCTGATTTCCCATCCCCAGCGCTAGATCTGGCCAGGGACTGGGATTCAGCCCAGCTGGGCTGACTTCCTGTCCCTACTTGCTAGATTGAGCTGGGAGTAGGGAGTCAGCCCAGGTGGGCTGACTTCTCTTCCCTGGCGCTAGATCAGGCGGGGGACAGGGAGCACTGGGAATGGGCTGGGCTGCCCGATCGAGTGCTGGGAATGTGAACTCAGCCCAGCTGGGCTGATTTCCTGTTCCCCCCCACCTGATCCAGCACTGGGGATGGGAAGTCAGCCCAGCTGAGCTGACTTCTCATCCCCAGCCAATCTAGCAAAATGTCAAAAGAGAGTCGAAACAGCCTCACTGTTTTGACAAAGCAAAACGGAACAGCTGCTTCGAATCAAAATGAAATTCAATACAAAACGCTGTTCTGTCAAAACCTCAAAACTCAAGGTGAAACTGAATGGTGCCATTTCACACAACTCTAATAGACACTCACGTTTCAAAGTTTACTTGGAGACAGATGAGTAGGATTGACTATAACCTTCTGGAAGAACATGAGGAAGTAATAGTAGCAGGGATGAACAGAAAGGCTGGTTCCTCCCAAGTTCACCACACATTACAGAGTTAGATCTCCAGCTCCATACACAATGATTAAAGAAAAATCAGCATCTCTCCCTACATCTCTAAATTAGACATTCTATCAAATCACATGATGCCGAATTAATATACAAGCCAATTTAAGGATCAGAAATACCTTGCCCGCTTCTAAAGCATTTTTTTACTTAACTCTTGTTGCCAAATATAATTAGGAAAATTGATTCTTTTAGACTAGCATTTTGGCATATCAAGACTAAATTTGGCTAAATGATAACAAATTACAAACTAGAAAGGTCAGATTTCCATAAATATCTCCAGCAGTAATTTGTCTTCAAACTGGGATGACATCAGCCAAATAATATCAAACCTGAAATTGAACTGAAGAAATAGGGAGAATTAAAAGGTTAATCACCAGACTCAAGGTCAACAAATGAAGATGAAAGGAGACTGGATGACTCTTTGAATAGGACAATGACCCCAGACTCAGAAGATTCAGGTTGACTGCCTGCCCCAATGACTTGTCTCATGACCTTAAGCAAGTCTCTTCACTGCTTAGCATCTCTTTCCCCGCTATTGTTCTTACTCTATTGCGTGTATTTAAACTAAAGGAACTTTGAGGAATTGACTGTTGCTCCCTATAGATTTTTACAATAAAGCTGAGATCTCAGTTAGCGCCCTTGACTAATGCTGTAATACAAATGAACAACAGATATGAATGTTACAACTTGTAACAAATGAATTGGAAGTAGCATTCGACTGTGTTATAGGAGAATTCTCCCAGACTAATGTTCTCCAAAAAGCCTACAGCGCTACCTCCTTTTCCATTAAAGAGAATTCCAATGGAATTTTTTCCCCTATACCTCATATCTAAAATAATGTTTCAGATCAGAGATTCAATCTGAGAGAAACTGTCAGCCAATTAGCATTCACATGCCTTCAAATTCAAACCTGCCCACCCATCCATTATAACTTAGAGAAAAATATTCAATATGTGGTTTAATATAGCCAAGTTAATTGCATTTCAGAAAGATACAGCAACAAATATGAAAACTTTTTCAAAATATTAACAGCGGCTACTATAAAATGCATTACAAAATTGTAGTTCTCAAAAGAAACTCCCAAATTAAAGATAAATATACTATCATTTCTAGGTAAACTCAAAAAATTATGAAGAGAAGCAGATAACCCCAGGATTGCTTTAAATTCAAATCAATTGTTCTGGCTGAAGTCAATCACTGTTTCAGAGAACAACAGCCAAGCAACCAGGTGGCAAATACAAAATTGAGAAAAGAACATATTATTTTTCACACAACTTACTGACAGAAGAAATCATTGAGGCCGAGAATTTAACACGTTTCAGAAAGGAACTGGAGATATGTATGAATAGTCTTGCTGTGATAAGCAATACTAGTAAAAAAATTAAGAAGGGGCCTAAAACATCATGCTTCAGAGTTTAAGCTAAACAATGTTATCAGAGATCAGGATAACATGTAATATGGTGGGCTGATTACCCCACACCTAGTTCTTGCCAGCTCCTTAAACCCTCCTCTAAAATATCCAGTACAGTCCAAAAGAATACATTTTAAGGATACTGGACTACATACTAATCCAGAATAGCAACACCTAGCTTCTCAAGTCAGGTTACTTTTCAGTAACCATGAATTCCTGCCATTTAACCACTACATACTATAAATCCATAACATAAGAATTCACTATTCTAAATATGCACCCTGATGTGTTTTGATACTTAACACTCCTATACTCTGCTCCTATAAAAACACTTGACTATTCATCTGTAACCATCATATACAAAAACAAAGCTTGTGTGTAGCTGTTATAAATTACCATACTTGTCTCTCTTTTTTTTTGGAATTCAAGTACATTACAAAACATATACATTTCTAAAGGACCCGTTACCATAGTTTCTAGTGGTGTACAAACATTTAGCCATGCAAATGCAGGCACTGGATTGTCGTAAATAGTCCAATATCTTCACTACTACAAAGTGCTCAAGAAAAGATCTTTAGCAGAATGCGCCATGGGGGGTGGGGGGGTAGGTGAAGGGAAGGTAACAGCTTTGTGGAAAGAGAAAATGCAGAATGTCCTGAAGCACATGAAATAGAATGAAATCTTATGGAAAATCTTGCTTCTCTACTGTGCAGAATACCCTCAAGACTTAGGGAAGGATCACGTGCTATTTTTATCCAGCAGCTCAGTATTCTAAGGCTCTTTTTGAGAGCAAGAATTCTTGGATGAATTTGCTTTGCAAAAATACTGGGACTGGTACTTATATGGAGTTTCCTCATATCGGTACAAACTGGGAGTTAAACTGGTGTAAATGTAAAGTGGATGTGAGGGGAGAATCAGGCCCAATATTCTATCAGTTTTCAAAGACTTCAGACTTCCCTTTTCCTGTATCAATGAAGTTAACCTGCAGAATCCCTGGTGTCATTACTTCAGAGGGGTGGGGGAGAGGTTGTTTGTTTTGTTTTGTTTTTTTCCTTTCACCTACACTAGATAATGGAAAAGATGAAACAAAAAACAGTCTTAAACTCCATGATATAATATTTGAAAATGACCACCTATTTACCTAACAGTGTCTCTCAAGCTTCATAGAAGGTAATAAAGCTCACCAGATTCCTTGCCAATTTGGTCCACTGGGAAAATTACTTCCTTCTTTAAGGTCAATGCTGGAGGCTGCAAGTGAGAGAGGAACAATGAGAAAAAAAAACCTTGGTCATACTCAGTTCACTCTCCCGTTCAGCATCCACTCTGCCACTGTGTGACAGGATAGTGGGCGAGATGGACCTATGCTCCAACCCAATAAATGGCAATTTTTATGTTCTTGTGTTTGGGATAGCTAGGGAGGCTGAATGCCTGATAATCCTACATGATTTGTTTTAATGTCCATCTTAAGTGACTAACCACTTTTCTAAAAGCAGTTTAAAAGTAAGTGAAATGATTACAATATGAATTGTAACTGGAATACAATCTAAAAGAGCATTAAGAAAAACCTGGGAAAAAATAAATATATCTAGAGTCTTAGTACTAAACTTTATGCACATCAGCAATAAAAAGTCCTCAAATGTAACCTACAGCACTTAAAGTACGGTATATCTCCTTATATAATAAAGCAGACATTTCTGAATACCTAGGAAGGCAAGAGGAATAATCCATCAAAGGCAAAGGGAATAATCTTCGATTGTGCTATAAATATAACATAGACCTAGATTCACTGATGGGAGCAAGGTGAGGTAACAGGAGGAGGGTCTTTGGGTCAGTGCCACAGCATAAGTGTTTGGTGGTTAGTCCCTTACTCTTGTAACTGTCTCCACCCATCTCCCCTGCCTATCTCACCCCCACCTGCAGGTGGATTGAGTGGATCTGAAGGAGCCATGTCTCAAAGGGGACCCCATGCCACCCTGCTGCTGCTGTTCCTACTGCTGACCCTGACATCATCCTGGCTGGCTGTAGATGACCAGGAAGCTACAAGAGGTTCTGGAGGCATCACGTTGATGAGCGGTCACAGACTTTATACCCCACTGCAGTGAAATGGTGGAAAACAGGGATATGACCAGTGGCAAGTGTAAGAAAAAGAATACCTTTATCCATTTTGATATATCAAAGATAAATGCCATCTGTGGAAGAGAAGGAAACAATGCATATGGAATTCATTATTATAGCTCTTATTACTTTAACATCACTGAGTGCAAAATCATAAGTGGCTTCCAACCAATGATTGTAAATACACTAGATGTGTGAGGGGAAAGCAGATTTTCATTGCTTGTGATTAAGATAAGCCAGTGCACTATGCCTCACTGAAAGATTGCACCCCCTAGTAGCTGGTGGTGAGACTGGCTCTGAGCACCACTGCCCCATCTCTGTTCAAATTCCACTTCATAATCATTATACAGTATAGGTATGCAGTTGAGGCTTCTTACAATTCCTTTCCTGCTTTATGTTCTTGTGACAAGGTATTTAGCAGAATTCACAGATTTGTTGGAATTTGACAGGGCTGCACCATGAGCACTTCTGCTGTGGCCTCAAACTTGTAACCTTTGGGCTGTCTATCATGCACTTGAGGACCCACACTACTGCAGCTCCTTAGTTTGGCCAGTAAACAACTGCAAGAGGGTGTGTGTGCGTGCGTGCGTGCGTGTGTGCGCGCGTGTGTGTGTGTTGGGGGAATGAAGGAGGGGAGGGTGTGAGAAGAGGGGGAGAGAGATGTGAAGAGATCTCTTTCTGGTTTAGGCTGGTTAACCAGGTGATTGGGCCACATAAATTCCTGAGGGGAGGGGGGAACATTTTCTTCCTCCAGCCATGAATGGCATATGCCCCCGGCGACTGGGGGGCCATGGCTGCGCCAGCAGCAGAAGCAAGAGCCTGCCGGCAGCAGCAGGAGCCCGGCAGCAGAGAGCTCCTGCAGACACCACTGGCACTGTCGGAAGCAGGTGTCACAGGCCAGCTGGGCACTGTGAGTATATCAATTTAGTTGCAGGCTGACGAGGTACTGCAACTTATATTAGCCACTGGGCTTTTTGATTCGGGATCGAGGAGGTGATGTTGGGAGGAAAGCAATAACAAGTTTCACTTATAAAAAAGAATGAATTTTACTTATAGCAACAAAAGATATAGTTATGGAAATCAGAGCTGGAAGGGACCCTCAGATTCATCAAGTCCAACCTCCCCCCACCCTGCTGTGGGCAGGAATAATCTGGGCATGCCAGGTACAACCCCTTTCTACCTAGAAGGTCAGAATGATCTTGGCATAGCTATACCTATGTTCTACTAGGGGTATTTTCCATGCTTCTGGGTTTTAATGATTGCTGCATGGGACCAGGGGGAATTCTGACTGGGGCATCCAATGATTTTGCTGGGACTGAAACCCATAGGTCCCTAGCTAGAGGGTTTTGTCCCCCTGCTCAGGGTGGGAATAATCACCATGTTTGGGGTCAGGAAAGCATTTTATCCCTGGACAGATTAGTGTGGTCTCTGGGAGTTTTTGCCTTCCTCTGTAGAGAGGGGTTTGGCCATCTTGACCATATATTAATAATCTTCTGCAGCAGCAGGATGTTGGCTGTCATGGTCCCCCCGCTTTCCTCATGTGGCAGATTGGGGTGTTATGTCTTGTGATATGTGTCAGGGTTGACTTCATATAAGTTGTTTATAAGTCAGACAATGGATTTGTATAGGATGGTTTGGATATGGATGATCCTACTTCAGGCAGGGATGTTAGACAAGGTAACCTCTGGAAGTCCCTTCCACCCCTGCTTTTCTATGACTATATGAACAAAAGGTATCTAATCATAGAATAGCTTGATGGACACAGTGGACAAAGGCACCCAAGATGAACTAAAAAGGCATCCAAAGCTGCAATAGGATTCACTTTTTTCACATTAGAGGATAAGATACACTCATGGCCCCTCCTAAAGGTACCCCCCAAGCAGTATGTTCAAGAAGGTCCACAATCGGGAGTGTGGAAACCTGCAGAAAATGATCAAGTTTATTTTATAGATGGTTCATCTCTTTTATCAAGAAGAAAAACCAAATGCAGGTTTTGACTGAGATTTTCACAGGTACCCAAAGGATCTAGATGCTCAGAACCAATGCTAGTTCATCTTTACATGCTGAAGTGCTAGTTACATAGCCATGGAGCAGGAGAAACCTCCCCCCACCTTGTATCATAGTGGTTAGGGAGAGTAGGGCCTGGGTCCTCTGTATCAAAGCGGCCATCATTCCTGCCTGCCCCAGGTGCTTAAACCCCATAAGTTTGACCCTCAATTTTATGTAATATTATAAATAATGGGGAGTTTCACCTGGGCTTTGACCTGAAGATCTCGCATTGACAAGCCTTTCTCTGCAATCGCAAGGCATCACTGCTCTTTCCCTTAAAACACCTCACAATCTCACCTACTCCAAGAGGTCCAGGAGCTGAAGCTTAAATAAAACCAGCCTTATTGGACAGGTATGAACTTAACATGGATGGGAGTCTTCCAAGGCAAGATAACTGGTAGACCTCCTCCTCGCCTCCTTCCTCTTCTCCACCCTTAGACAGGGCTTCTGGGAAACCTTCAGTGCCTGCAGTTTTAGAGATAAATGGAAAAGGGAGGGCTGTAGATATCTGATACTCAGTCCTTGTCTATGTGAGAGAGTCAAGAGGTTGTTTTCTCAGCTCAGGCAGAGAATGTTAACCACTTTCCATAGCAAACAGGATGAGGGAGAAGCCTACATTGTGAGGGGAAACACAAACACTGAGCTGCTTCGAGTCACCTCCTATGTGCATAGCCCTGTATGACCATTGCACCAGGATACTAATACAAGTCCAGATATGTCTGGCTCCATGCTGACCATGCTCCAAGAAGACAGGGATCCAGACGTGCAAAACTGTTGCCCCAACTGTGCACAGCTGTGGTGAATGTCTCACTCTGATGTAACTCTTCCGAAATCTGGGGGCTTTGCCCTGCAAGATCCCAGGAATCTCAACACATATATCTGACTGAGGTTTATGAGTCTCAGCCCCTCCATTTCCTGCTACTCTGGATGTCTATAACATGGACTCATAGAAAAGTAAGACTAGAGGGGACCTCAAGGGGTTGCTTCTGATTGAGGTTGCACAAGGGATTTTATCTGTAACAAAGACAGATAGAAACAAGAGGATGTAGAGGTGGTCCTTGTCGGTGAAATGCATTCCTATCTTTTCTAACGCAGCAGCATTCATCCTTGGGGCCCATCACACTCATGAAAGACTTCTCCCCAAAAATAAGAGTGTGCAGGGGTGACTGGTGCCTCCTGAGTCTGGGTGGGGGGCACAATTTGTGGGCGGCCCCAGGGGTGAGCCCTGGGGTGGGCCAAAAGTCCCATATTCACTCCTATACCTCTGTGCTGTGGCTTAGTACCGCCCCCCCCGCCCCCACACCCCAACATGCCACCAGCCTGCACGGCAAAAAAACTGCCCCATCCTGAGTGGTGCCAAGTCAGGGGCCAATCTCAGGAACATGCCCCCCCTCCCATGCCCTCCCTACCAATCACCTGTGAGAGTGTAGAAAAGAAAAATCACCCTCACTTTACAGGGGGAAGCCTGAAGTGCACAGCCATAGAGTGACTTGCTTCCAGGGTGCAGGGACATTACAGAATGGCTGGGGCTTGAGCCCCCAGATACTGAACCCCAAAACAACACCCTGACTGCATGAGCGTCTTCCACCTGCTTGTTGCTATCAGGGGAACCTAAGTTTAGGAAGGAAAGCAAGTCCTGGCCATTGTATGCAATGACCCAAGCCAGCCCTGCACTGGAGCACTTTGTATCAAGAGCCTCTGGCCTTTTTGGCTGGCATCTCCCCTAGCCTCACCCAACACCTCCTTGCATGGAGAAACAAAAGGGTACTTTAACTAGACACCAGACAGGAATTGCTGCACTGACCCTTGGACAGCTGTTTTGTTTGCAAAACCATGGGTGTCAGATTGAAAAAAAATTCTGACCTTAGAAAAAGCGCCAAAACCCCTTCTTGCCCTGCCAGAACTAGACAGCCCAACTCCTGGGGGAAGTAAAACAATGCCTTTCTGGAACTACAGTGACCCCACAGCATGCACTCTGTGTTCCTTTCAAACCACTGAAGTGCCCCTTCACTGATGTACAGGTTCCCTTTGGCTTATCCTGCTTCTGGCCCCAAGACTCTGCAGGCCAGCTCGAAGAGGAGGAATGGAGGATGCAGACTCAATTTATCTAGCCCATAACCTGGTATTTCTGGAGCTTTTCCTGGTATGTTTGGTCAAACCCTTTCAGGTCTAGACACCAGCTCTCCCATTTCCTGGGGAAGTGCATTAACCCTTTAGGGCACTGCACAAAAGGTGGGTGGTCCTCTTCATTCACTAAATTGCATGCATGACCTCAACTTCCAACAGCTGCTTGATGTGGCTTTTATCCATCTATGGATTTGGGGACTAAGGCGGATTTAATGAGCTTCCAGTGAAACTGGATCGCTTTGGAATTTAGATGGCCTGAGATGCCTCAGAGCCATTTTATCTTACCAAATATATGCAATAGCCTCAGTCTACTCATTGACAGTTATTTCAGGCCAAAAGGGCATCACATAAGAAATCAGGGTATCTTTATGATTTTACAGTGCAGGGAACAGTGCATAGAAACTGACTGAGCTGCCTAAAAACCGGTTAGTGTCACTTTGACGTTGTAGAAGTGCAATAAGATTGAGGTCAATGTCTTTAAATACATCACAAGGTCTGTTTTCTCCACCTCTCGTTCATTGCTAATTCAATCTTTGTTGTTTCCCTTCAGCCCCTGTGAACCTGTCACAAATGCTTCTGAAGCATGAAGGTATCAAGTTTAAAGCTTCAGTCTTTTCCTTCAAATCTCTCACAAGCCTGGGCTCAATCAACATATGACCCAAGCAGAAGCCCTGGGATGAGGTCTGTGGTGGAGCACTTTGCTCATAGTTACATTGCTACTTTTCTCCACAAAGGGAAAGCTGGCCTATGCAGCAGGCAGACCTTTCATGGCCTATGATCGGAGAGCATGGACTCATTTAACACAGGAACAAAGACCATCACTATTTTCTTCACACTCCACTCCCAAGCTAAGGTGCCACTGGTAGCACACAGCATTTCATACAATCCAAGCAAACTGAAAAACTTTGCCAGGGCAAACGCTGCCCTGCACACACAATTCTCAACATGAGGTGAGGCGAGAGAAGGAATCGCAGACAAAAGATACTGTGCACTACAGAAGGTGCTCAGATACCACCGTAATGAGGGTCACTTGGAAATCTACACAGAGCAGAACAGAGTGAAGGAAAGACAGCGCTTTCCTACTACAATTACTCCTTTCTCTGTCCCTCGTGTGCAATATGCTCACAAGTATGTGTATTCCTGGCACTCTGCATGACTGTGAGAAAGTGTATCATCTCCTCGAGCACTGAATGCATTCCCATGTATTTAATCCAATGATGCATTCTGCAGGAAGGCATGTACAAGCCAGTTTGATTCCCACTGAGTAATGAGTCTGAATCATAAAATTATAGGAAGAGTTGTCAAGGGTCACTGTGCCCAACCCTCTGCTCAAATATAGGAATATTACTCCTATTACTCCTGAATTATCCCTGTCCAATACTTACCTAACCTCTTCTTGAAAACCCCCAAGGAAGGAAATTCCACAGCTTCCTGGGCAGTCTATTGCACTACCTTGTCATTTTAACAGTAAGAGTGTTTCTTCTGAGATCTAATCTAAATCTACTTTGCTTCAATATAAAGCCATTGCTTCTCATCTCACCTGCTGCAGCAAGGAAGAAAAAATGTTCTTTTTTATGGCAGCCTTACTTGAAGACTGCTGTCATGTACCCCCTTAGTCACCTTTCCTCCCTGTTAAGCCATTCAGTATTTTATGTCTGGAAAATGCCTTGCAATAGGAACTTTCTCCAGCATTGCTAAACATCTCCTTTTGACAGTCTCCCATTACCCTGTTTTCTGTGTCAGGATGATCCTGATACCTGGAAACATTGACCCTGAAAAGATGATTGATGACCCAAAGGAAGGCAAAGACAAAGCACAGCAAAATATAAACAGTGGGCTTTAGAAAATTAGACTTAAGGAGCCTCAGAGAACTGGTGGGCAGGATCCCAAGTGAAGCAAGGCTAAAATCAAGTACTGTCTTTACAGATTATTTGACAGCTGCATTTATCACCTAGAATCAAAGTGTAACCAGTCACGCTAAAGAAAGACACTTAATCATTCATGTGTATTATGGGCCTTGGCTATGAAATGTAAATATAAATTCAACATAAACCATGCCAAAGAGTCTGGACAAGATGGTTGCAACCCAGTCCTGTAGCATCTGAGGGCTTCAACAAGCTCTTTTGGCTGACAAAATGAAAAAAAAGGAGGCCAAGCAACTAGCAACTCAGAGAAAGCATCTTCTGGTTCCTACCTGTTTTTATTTCTTACACATTCAACCATGGGCAGATTTAAATACTAAATCAGTGTTGAAAGGTACCATGCTCCTTGAGAAGACAGAAAACTCCAACGTGGTCTGAGGGACTGGGATATTCTACATCAAAACAAATTTAGCCTCCTCTGGGGATATTTATATTTGGAGCCTTATGCAGCCATGTGAAAGCTTACATGATACACAGCCCCTCACTGGTCAGCAGCCCCCTATGCGGTAGGACATGGTCACCTTGGTTTAATAGTGGCACTTACATCACAAAGGCTGTTGGCTCACCTCTTTCCTGCGTCCTGGACTTGGAGGCTGATGGAAGGTTTTTCTGCACATGCTAATGAATTCAGAATGTACAATCACTGCAAACTTCAGGTGGTCCCCGTGATAGTACAGGCCACTGTTGAGTTACATCTTGATATAGATGGGGAGCAAGAGTTCTTGGAGGATGGGAGCTGCAATACATTGGCTTACTAAGAAAAGTCACGTCTCTCTTTAGCAGTTACTCCATGCAAAGACAAAAGGCTGCTACTTACTCCCAGATAACAATTATTCTTTTTGAGCTGCAGGTTGAACGTCCATGCTTTAGTTCCTAATGACAACCATTGCATCTATCTACACGAGGCTGTTTTTTTATTTTTGCAGTAGCACTTCTCCATCCAGGTGAGACGGCAAACCCTGCACTGACTTGAGTCCTGATGACTAGGGAGGCCAAGTAGAAAAAGAAGTGGCATATCATCCTGA
>NW_017728992.1:97710934-97712200 GCF_001723915.1 Gavialis gangeticus
GGACTTGGTGGCTTGAGTGGCTCTGTATGCCTTAGCAATAGGAGCTGCTCAGCGAGTGAGAGAAGGAAAGCTTGTTTAAATCATTTTTAAACAACGGAAGTCATCAGCCTGAAACTACATGGCAGAGGTAAGATCTTAGTGTTCTCCATGCCTAATCTCTAGTCCCAAACCCATTCTAGAAAGCACAAAGAATAGGCGGATCAGCTAAAATCAACTTCTCTAGAGCCAGATTTTCCGTTGTGCCAATGTTACTTGGTGGCCTGGACTGTAGCTTGGGTGATTGATCACAAGCCTTCAGCCTCTAAACACTGACATGTCCCTAATCATCAGAGACTGAATTAGATGTTCTGGGAAAGGCCTCCTTCCATCCCCAAGGTGTCTCTGATCTTGTCCCTCTTGCAGCCAGGTAGGTGGTATCATGTGTCTCGGTATACATTACCTAAGTTTAAGCACTAGGGCAGCCTATAGATGTACTTGTTCGCATTCTAGTTAGAATCCATTGGAGCAGGCTCAATTAATCAAATCTGCTCTGCATTCTAATTAAAACCCTTCAGCACTGCCTCATCATCATGTGTATTAACACCCCCCCACCCCATATTTTAAAATGGCTGTGGGGGTGCTTTAATTAAAGCTCATTGAAGAAGCTTTAGTTACAGTGCTCCCATGGCTATTTTAAAATACGGGGGGGCTTAATACATGTGACAGTGAGCTGTTTTAATTAGAGAAGCTGTTGGGGAACCACTCTAATTTAAACAGCCCCCTCCCTCCCCACCCCCAGCATGTATATAGGCAGCCTAGGCTTTCAAAAACTTTGGCTCTAAACCATCATTGTGCGTGTGATCCCAAGTATCCAACTAATTGTCAAGAAGAAAAGAACTGTTACTGTCTGCAGGACTTTCCCTTATTTTCCTGAAAACAAAGGTCACAGTAATTTCCCCTTCCAACTGTCTGGGTCATTTTGCAAACAAATCTTTTAGCATAATAGAGCAAGCAAAAGGGGAAGACACATCTTCCTCCCTGACCAGGTCCACTTTAGCCCCTCTGGCTGGTACAGCTGCAGCCATTGCACACAGGAATGATGATTATAGATTTTTACATTCTGATGCTAGCCGACACCAGAGCATCATCTCCATCCTACTGGCAAAGAAGGGCTTTTTGGCAGACCTAATTTGCACTAAGAAAAGTGCCTCTTTGGCAGTATCAGCTGCCTAAACCCAGGAGGATAGCCTGGAGAGCTCTCCCATTATTGCCGTGCTAGGAAACATT
>NW_017728992.1:97717200-97727129 GCF_001723915.1 Gavialis gangeticus
TAGGCTTTCAGAAACTTTGGCTCTAAACCATCATTGTGCGTGTGATCCCAAGTATCCAACTAATTGTCAAGAAGAAAAGAACTGTTACTGTCTGCAGGACTTTCCCTTATTTTCCTGAAAACAAAGGTCACAGTAATTTCCCCTTCCAACTGTCTGGGTCATTTTGCAAACAAATCTTTTAGCATAATAGAGCAAGCAAAAGGGGAAGACACATCTTCCTCCCTGACCAGGTCCACTTTAGCCCCTCTGGCTGGTACAGCTGCAGCCATTGCACACAGGAATGATGATTATAGATTTTTACATTCTGATGCTAGCCGACACCAGAGCATCATCTCCATCCTACTGGCAAAGAAGGGCTTTTTGGCAGACCTAATTTGCACTAAGAAAAGTGCCTCTTTGGCAGTATCAGCTGCCTAAACCCAGGAGGATAGCCTGGAGAGCTCTCCCATTATTGCCGTGCTAGGAAACATTTCCTTTGTAGCCAAGCCCCAGGGTTTGGCTCCAGCAGAGCTGCTAGTGGGTGGTGATGAAAGAGACCAGCATGATTTCTCACAGGTATATCAGCAGAATCCTTTTTCTCCATTTCAGGTGTTTTCACCAGTGATGCCTCTGCAGGGAGGTGCCTAAAGGATAAAGCTAAGGGCAACCCTGCCCCAGGGTCTGGCCTGGCATCAGACATGGAGCTGGCTATTACTGTGGGCATTCTGCTAGAGAGACTCCAACAGGAGGAGGTAGGGCAGTGGCTCTGTATCACATGGCTGCCCTAAGCATTTCCCTTCCTGAGTCAGACTACTTGCAGCGAGGCTGTACACGGTGGGACCCCAGCTAAAACTGGTCCTTGCCCATCTACTGTATCTTTTCCATTCCTCTTCTCCTATTAAAGATCACAATACAACATGCCATTGTTATATTGTGATGTCACTATGATATCAGGGTATGCTCACATAGGCACCATCTCCCCCTCCCCAGTGGATAGTAGATATGGTATAAGCCACATTCAAACAAGCTCTCATCCTGCAGATAATGCTGTGAGCCTCTTTAGCGTCTTCCTCCAGGTATCACACAGGACTGAGCTCACATGAAATATAGTTTCCCAACAGCCTCGTGAGCCTGGAAAGCCTCAGCCTTGTGGCCCAGGAAGTGAAGTGACTTGCCCACTGTCCCACAGCAAGTCAGGAAAAGAGCTGGGAATACAGACAAGGGTGCAGAGTCTCTGTCTAGATCCTGGGCAACACATTTTCCCCACCTGATTAGCTGCCATCCAAGTATGCCTCGGCTGAGTTTGAGGAAGCTAGTTCATAAGTATTTCAACTCCTTTCTTCCTTCAGTAACATAACCAATCATACCATGGTTTTTGGCAGCATTTTGCCTGGCAAAAACCCTGCTAAATTTGCTGCTCAGGTTCACTTGGCAGCACCTTGTTACTCCCCAAGTATCCCCCTCTCTGAAGGAAATATGTGTCAGTCACTCCCACCTCTCCAGTGCACTGGGGCAAAAGTGCCTATGATGCATCTGACTGCCTTTCTGATCGTATGTCTGTCTCCCACCACTCTGCCCTCACAGTGCCTGACACTCCTCCCTTGTTAGTGCCAGCTGTGAAACATCTGCATGAAAGGACCAGCCCAAGACACCCAGGTTGTGTTCCTGTCCAGGAAGCAAGTTCCCTTTCAGAGCTCCTTTAATTCTGGGTAGTTGATGTTAAACATCATAGTCCTGGATGATCTGGTACTGGTCCCAAAAGAAACCCCACACCATTGTTCTCTTTCTTGGTGTGTTCTCAGGAGACAAGAGTAACCATTTATCCAGCCTGGAGAAAGTCTTGCAGGGAGACACAAAGGGCCTGGATGGGAGCCTTGTCAGGAGGATCATTCACTTGGCCTCCAAAGACATGAGGGAGACCCAGGTGAGTGAGCTTTGCCCAGTTTCTCGTCACAAGACCTTAGCCTATACCCAGTTTGTTTGGTCCAATGTAACTTGAGCCTACAGTGTATCTCCTGGTTAGAGGCTGCAGCCTTGCTCAAGACAGATCTCCTCCAGATGTTTCTAGGGAGCACAGGCAGGATCCATCTAAGTGTTGAGCTGCTCTGAAACATGAGGCAGCTCCTCTGCTGAGAAAGACCAGAGTGCATAGGTGTTTTGCTGGGGACAGCATTGCCCAGGAAGTTTTCTGGTCCATGCTGAAGCTGTGTCCTACAGCCCAGGTGAATTCTGCAGTTGGCCAGCCAACCAGAGCTGAAATACTGTTCATCCAAGTGTTTCAGTTGGAATTTATGAGTGAGGGATTTCATTCAAGGAATTATTAGGGGGACTTGGTGAATTCAGGAACAGCTATTACAGTGTGTGGCTGGTAGGTGGGGAGGGAGACAGTTTGCTTGAAGCCAAGGGTGACCCAAGGATGAAATGGACTTAAGGGAGTGGCCACTGGAGAACCTGAGGGTAATGCATCATTCTCCATCCCTTTCACAGGAGGTAACTTTAGCCCCAGCCTGACTCACCACTGTATAAACTGTGCATCAGGTGTCTCCTCCAGTTTTCTTTTTTTCTTTTAGCAAGAAAATGATGAACTGCAGTAGGCTGCAGAAAAAAACCCTTGTGGCACTTGCTGGCACCTTTTACAATGAGGTGATGTATGAGCTGCAGAGTCACATGGGCATCATGAAGCTTCCACCCCTTTTCTTCATGATTATGCCAGGCAACCTAGCCTCAGCCTATCATACAGCATTGCATCCCTTGCTTCCAGGCTCTGATCAGGGATTGCACAGGGAGGGGATGAATACCACTTCTGTCTTATGTGACCACCACAACTGAGCTGGATTTGGGACCCAAAGACCCAGCTCTAAGGTGCCAGCACTAACTTCTGTCACAGCTGGAAGGGCCTTCAGGACAGGAAGGAGTGGAGATCAGGTGGACAGGAGCCCTGCCCCTCCCCAACATGCCCTCCACTCCTTCCTCCTCCCCTAAATCTTGGCATGGGAGGGACAGCAGACAGAAAATTGCCCTACATAGGGGAGGTCCCTGTGGGGTTTCTCTGACATCTTCAAAGCCCCTTTGGCTGCTCACCCAGCATCGCCTGGCTGGGGAGGCCACAGCAGGCAGCCCAGCCATGTGCCTGAGCGTGAGGGATGAAGGTGGACAGGAATGTCTCTAACAGCACAATCTATCCTCCCCTCCCTCCTTCAGCACGGAGGTCTGCCTCCCTCCTGTCCTCATGCTGATGCTCAGCAAGTTGCATTTTGTGCTGGGGCTGGTGGAGACCAATAAGACGAAGCCAGTGTTGTGTAGAGGTGAGTGCCGGCACTTCCTGCAGGTGCATAACACAGAGCGTGGATCCCACTGGAGTGTCCCACACTGGTAAGTGGGGCCTCCACTGCACTTCCTGGGCCTGATCCAACCACGAGCAGAGAAACCAGGGCTGGCTGGAAGCTCTGAGCAGTTAGCAAGATTGGGCCTTTTATGACTTTCGCAGAGTATTTCCCAGAAGCTGTCACCAAGGCTGGAGCTGCCTCTAGGCCCTGAGGCTCTTGGACCAGAGACAGATGGAGCAGATTGAATCCTAGCTGTAGTCCCTGGTGCCTGCTCCACCTGTCCCAAATTCTCCATCTGCCCTGAGCAGCACAGAGGGTGCTGGGAGATTGTCATGGCCACCAGGCCTGCATGTCCTGCTGCTGCAGCAGAACCTCCTCATTCCAATGTTCCTGTGCAAACCTTTTGTCTTTTATCCCCTTCTGCAGTTGTGGAAAGCATTCCAAGTCAGGAATGAGAGCCCATTCCCCAGCATGTGGGCAGCTGCTTACTGTTTCTATGTGCTCCCTTTTTAATCTCATGAGCACCAGGTGGCTGACCAGCAAGGACCTAGAGGTGAGGGCTGCTATCTTTCTAGCTCTGTAGCACAGCTGTCACGTGTCACTATGTCTAGCTGTCTGTGCAGTCCAAGCAGGTACTACCCAGTCTCAAGGGGATCATATCACCTGCCTGAGAATCAGCCAGTGTGCAGTTGTGTGTGCTAATGGGTGCCAGTGAGCACTGGGATAGCGGCCAGGTCCTTCCAAGCATGATTCCTTTGGTGCCTAGGGGGATGGCCCAAGGTGGAGTTTGCTGTCACTGAACATAAACCTGGGCACATCCATACTGTTAGGAGGTGTGATCCATGAACCAGTCCCCAGGGCCATATCCCACCACACCTTCCAGCTGCTGTAGGTGGGAACCATGCAGATGGGGCTGGTCTGCTCTGTCCTGAGGTGAAAAGCTGTGCCTCTTGCTGATCCAGAGAAACCTCCCAGGAAGTCTGTCAGAGGGACTCAGTCCTGCCTTCCCTCTGTGCAGCTGCAGCAGGCTGTGGTCAAGGTGCTGGGACCCACATTGGGCCTCCTTCTCTACCATGAAGGGTATCATGATACTATTTTTGAGAAGCTCCCCTGTCTCCTGCAGCAGTATGAGGGAGGGGTCAAAAATTTTCATGTCACCATGGCGAGATGCCACCTGGGAAACCAGCATTGACCTGTGTGTGTCTGTATGTGTGGAAGTGCGCACTGGCACACATGTGTGTACGGATTGCCCTAGGAACTCTGTAGCTATTTTGCAGCTTTCCTGATGCAGTTCAAGACTCCTTAATGAATCAGCCTCGCCTGCCTTCAGGGGCTAAACTCTGTAGATCATGGGTGTGTTGTGAATGCTACTTCCATTTTCTGGGAAGTCTGATAAGGGGAGACAAAATTAACTACTGGACCACTCCTTTCAGCTGAGTTTTGCTCTGCTCCCCCTGGGCTTGGTCTCTCAAAACTCCCTGGGGTAGGGAGGATAGGAGGTTGTCTCTTGTGGAGTACAGGGATTATGGTCAGAGCCTGACAGTTTAAAACATGGAGATTTGGGGCTCCCTTCTATGGGTTATAGAAGTGGAGGGCTACCACCCCACTGCCTGTGAAGCGTGTCTCTCCTGGGTGAGACAGGACTCTTTGTTTGCACTTGCACAGCCCCCTGAAACTGCACAGGTTTACCTGAGGGGAGAACCCCACTTCAGCTCCCTGCTCCCTTGTCCTGTGTCCCTGGGGCTGTGTGGGCAGATGCTGGCTGGTCCTGACTTTGCAGTCACTTCTGGGGCCTATGCTACCGTGGGCTGTGGGACCCACTTTCTTCCTGGCATTCTTTGAAAGGAATCTGAATCTCCAGAGTGGTAAACCAGGTGTGGGGGGTATTCAGGGTACTGGGCAGGAGTTCAAACAGCACAGTGTGTGGTGTGGTGTGGTGTGGTGTGGTGTGGTGTGGTGTGGTGTGGTCAGAGTTGCAGACGTAGAAACTTCCAGCACCAAAGCAAGAAAGCACTGAGCATGGGGCATTGAGGTATTTTTTCCTCACTCACTAATTTTCTGCTCTTTGTCACTCCACGATTCTCCTCCCTAACCCTCCCTCTGACTGTCACCTTCTGTTACAGAGTCTGTGCCAGATCTTGGAGGTGACCTATGATTTTTAAGCCCTTCTCCCCAGTGAAAAAGTCAAGAGCATCTGCTTGGCCCTACACAACCAGGTAAAGGGAGGCTGATCCTGTACCACTTATGCTGAGGCCCAGCAGATCTAAGTCCCATTAGCCAGGCACACCCAGCTGATGGCAGCGCAAAGCCCCACTCTGCTGGTGACCTCTCGGGTTGTCCAAAAAGAATAAAATGGGTGGTGGCCACATTGTCTCCCTTTAGTTAAGCTCAACTGATGGGGCAGGTCCATGCAAATCCTTTTGTCATAGTGAATTAGAACCAGAACAATCAACCCTGTGGTGTGCATCTAGTCAAGAGCAGCTGTGCTGCTAAAGGGACTTGGAAATCAGGATCCCCTCTTGTTTATGGTTTGGACCTTTGAGTTCTTGGCTCTTGCTGTGATTGCAGTGTTGTCTCCTGGGGCTCAGGAAGACTCTGGTTCAACTCATAGGAATTGGGAATTTAAGATCCATTCCACACTTTCATCACCATCCAGATGGGACTGTGGAGAATCCCTTCCCTTCTTCCCACAGGTATGTGATAATGCACAGCATTTCATCGTGCTTAGGGTCGGAAGGGACCTAAACAGGTCAACAGGTCTAACCCTGTGCCCCGGGCAGGAACGAGTGCCAGGGTTATAACAACCCAGCCAAATATCTGTCCAGCCTCCTCTTGAAGACCCCCAAGGTAGGAGACAGCACCACCTCCCTTGGGAGTGCATTCTAGAGCCTGGGAGCCCTAACTGTAAAGTAATGTCTCCTGATGTCCAGCCTGAACCTTCTCTCTAACAATTTGTGGCTGTTATTTCTGGTAAAGCCCGGCGGTGCCCAGGGGAACAGAGCCTCACCCAATTCCCGCTGGTCTCCCCTGGTGAGTTTTTAAATGGCCACCAGATCCCCTCTCAGCCTTGTCTTGTGGAGGCTGAATAGATTCAAGCCCTTCAACCTCTTTCATAGGGCCTGGCCTGCTGCCCCCTGACCATGTGAGTGGCCCTCCTCTGGATCCTCTCAGTGCTAGCCACATCCCTCTAGAAGTGTGGTGCCCAGAACTAGATGCAGTACTCTAACTGCAGCCTGACCAACACTGCATAGAGGGGAAAGATCACCTCCTTGGACCTGCTTGTGATGCATCTGTAGATGCAAGACAAGGTGCAGTTAGCCTTACTAACTGCTTTCTCGCATTGGCGGCTCATGTTCATCCTGGAGTCAGCAATGACTTCAAGATCCCTTTCTGCCACTGTTTTGACAAGAGGGGTGTTCCCCGGCTTATAGGTGTGTTGCTGGTTCCTTCTCCCTAGATGCAGCACCTTCCACTTGTCTGCATTGAAATCCATCCTATTCTCATCTGCCCACCTCTGTAACCTGTCTAGATCTAGCTGTCCCTCCCCTCCAGCATGCCCACCTCACCCCACATCTTGGTGTCGTCAGCTAATTTGGACAGCGTGCTTTCCACACCCACATCCAGATCACTGATAAAGACGTTGAACAGTACAGGCCCGCAGACCAAGCCCTGGGGGACTCCACTGCCCACATCCCTCCATGTTGAAAATTACCCATCCACCACCACTCTCTGGGTGTGACCATCTAGCCAATTTGACACCCATCAATGCTAGTTTTTTTAAGAGAATGTGGTGGGAAACAATATCAAAGGCCTTCTTAAAGTCCAGGAAGATGACATCGACCTCAACAGCCTCATCCAAGGACTTTGTGACCTGATCATAAAAGGAAACCAAGTTGGTCAGGCAGGATCTGCCCTCAATGAACCCATGTTGGTTGCTCCTGAGCATTACCTCCCCTGCTGGGCCCTTGCAGATGTGCTCCTTGATGATTTTCTCCAAGGTCTTCCCAAGGACCGAAGTAAGACTGACTGGCCTATAGTTGCCGGGGTCCTCCTTTCTCCTCTTCTTGTAAATGGGGACCACATTGGCCCTTTTCTCTGGTACCAGAGCTGCTGAGACCAGAGAACAATGTCAAGTGTTCTACTGTCTCAGTCTGCTCATTAAGGAGAAGAGACTGCAAGTGACACAGGGGTTTCACTGTTCCAAACCCTGGAAGGGGCAATGAGAACAGGGAGTGCAGAGGTCACTGAGGTTGCGCTCTTCTCCCCTGCACCCTGTCTCTATTTCCCTTGTGGGTTCCGAACTCAAGACCAATGGCAAGCCATGTGGTGTCCCTCTCAATCTTTAGTAGCTTCATTGCTGCTGACTGTAAGTATGACCAGAGCAAACGTAGTGACTGCCATCTTGGCTGACACTTCAGGAACTGAGTTAGGACTGTCCAGGACTAATAACCTGTCCTGCTTTAGCTGCGCTCTGGGGGTCTGGCTGTGTAGAGCTAGAGCCAGACCTATGTCCTCTGCTACTTGGTCACAGAGGACTAGTAGCACCCTGAGTCCTGCTGGATGACACAGCTGAGGCCAAATCCTGCTTGGACTCCTTTCCTGGCAGCACTCTGAAGTCAAGAGGTTTAATGAGACCTTTGTTATAGCCCAAGAGACTATCCCAGGTTCTGGAGCAGAAAGAAGAGGTTGTGCAGGTAACCAGAAGCAGGTCTTCTGAAATCTAGGTGCATCTTACTGTGGAGGGTGAGCTCCCACTACATAACAATATTGCTCCATCCTTCTTCTTCCAGTGTTGGAGATGCATGAGAAAAAATGTGAACTAGTCAAGGCCATGAGGTGAATGCTTGGTGATCACAGTACTGAGCTGAGGTGATTTGTGAGTAGTGGCCACGCTGTGGATGGCACATGGACCTGTCACAAAATTCCCACCTGAAATTCTTCATTCTCTTGTAGAGAAAACCTTTCCTCCC
Source organism: Gavialis gangeticus (assembly GCF_001723915.1). Lineage (NCBI taxonomy): Eukaryota > Metazoa > Chordata > Crocodylia > Gavialidae > Gavialis > Gavialis gangeticus. The sequence continues at coordinate 97,725,476 of NW_017728992.1, forward strand.
TATCAGTGTCTTCAGGGAAGGCAGTGCAGAGAGACTGCCCCTCTGATTCCATAGCTGGGAAAGAATCAGAAACTAGGGAAGTGTTATCAGATTGCCAGTAGGGAGAGAATCTACATTCCCTCAGATGCCAATATGGGAATACTGAGTAGCAAGGATACATTGTTTTCTTCCCTGTGTGAATGGGGCGCTCTTTATAAATCCTAGAAGAAAATTGGGGGCCTGGGGACCCTCCTCCCTCCCTGCTGCCCTTCCCATGGTCTGAGGGAGGGTTTGTGCCAGGGCCAGTCCCCTCCACCATTTGGGTGCAAGGGCAGTCCTGACTCCTATCTGTCCTTTCCTCTCCTCCAGGTGAAGAAGGCTGTCCTCCATTTCAGCAGGACGCTGCTCTATGTGCAGGGCCTGAATGGCTGGGACTGGGACTTAGTGGCCTATATTTTCAAGCAGTTGATTTTGTGCAGTAGCCAAATGGTAAGAGAAATTGAGGCTTGAGACTTGGTCCTGCTGTCCTAGCAGACTGAAGCCTGCCATTGGCTTGAACAAGAGCATGGGGTGCCTTCCCACCCACCCCACCCCATGAAAAAGCCATGAAAGTATATGGCCATGCCAAAATAACCAATAGCTTAGTGGCAAGGGCACTCACCTACAGGGAACTGGAGCTTAACACAGGATTCTGGATTCCACTCAATGCAAGGGACCTAAAATTAGACATTACAGCCCTTAACTTCTAAGGGGATAAGTACCTTTTTTGCTTTTTAGTTTTTAATGTCCAGTTCTCAATAAGTTCTCAATAAGTAATATCCTTGGAAAACTTACACAGCACTAGCAGTTGAGAACAGACAAGAACAGAAAACTGTTTAAAAGATTGGGAAAGAGACCACTCGGGAAATAAGAGCCCAGCAGGTAAGAAAACTTTCAACGCTGACAAGTGCAAGGTGATGCACCTGGGAAGGAAGAACCAGCACCATACCTACAGGCTGGGGAACTCCCTTCTCATCAGTGCAGAGACAGAAAAGGATCTTGGAATCACTATTGATGCCAAGATGAACATGGGCCGGCAGTGTGGGGATGCAGTCAGGAAGGCCAACTGCATGCATCCACAGATGCATCTTGAGCAGGTCCAAGGAGATGATCCTCCCCCTCTATGCGGCACTGGTCAGGCCGCAGTTGGAGTACTGCATCCAGTTCTGGGCGCCGCACTTCAAGAGGGATGTGGACAACATGAAGAGGGTCCAAAGGAGGGTCACTCGCATGATCAGGGGCAGCAGGACAGGCCCTACAAGGAGAGGCTACGAGACCTGAACCTGTTCAGCCTCCACAAGAGAAGGCTGAGGGGGGATCTAGTGGCCTGTTACACACCAGTCAGAGTGGACTGTCAGAAAGAAAAGATTTATGTAGAAGGGGGAAGGATGGGAGAGAGGATGCAGCTAACAAGAGTGATGGCAGGATACTAGTGGCATATGAAATGTGTAATTCTGTATATTGTTGCACAAGAAATTAGTGAAAAAAGGTGATTGTTTGATGTATGTTCTTTCTTTGTATTACTTTTCTGTTCAAAAGTGTAGATCTGTTTGACCAACAGATTTGTTCTATTTTGGAGAGTTGGATTTGACAGCTCATCCAAACCCATCTTTGAGATAAACACAGACCTTGCTAA
>NW_017728992.1:97732129-97736659 GCF_001723915.1 Gavialis gangeticus
CAGCAGGACAGGCCCTACAAGGAGAGGCTACGAGACCTGAACCTGTTCAGCCTCCACAAGAGAAGGCTGAGGGGGGATCTAGTGGCCTGTTACACACCAGTCAGAGGGGACCAGCAGGTACTGGGGGAGTCCCTGTTCCCCCAAGCACTACCAGGAGTGACTAGAAATAACAATCACAAGCTGGCAGAGGGTAGATTCAGATTAGACATCAGGAGGCGCTACTTCACTGTCAGGGTGGCTAGGATCTGGAACCAACTTCCAAGTGAAGTGGTGATGGCTCCTACCCTGGGGGTCTTTAAGAAGAGGCTAGATTAGCACCTTGCTGGGGTCGTTTGACCCCAGTACTTTTTTCTGCCATGGCAGGGGGTCGGACTTGATGATCTGCTCAGGTCCCTTCCAATCCTATCAACTATGAAACTATGAAAAGAAATCCGTATTGATGCTCAATACTCATCTACTAAAAATGAATATAGGATTCTAGAATTAGCAAAATAATTAGGCAGAACATTGAAGGGTAACACGGGGCATCCAAGGCTGTGTACAGATATTCAGGGAAATTAGGCAGAGGTTAAATTGTGCTAAAAATGGCCACCCAATCTAACTTAGCTCACCCGTACACTAGTTAGGTGGAGTTATGTGTAAACTGTACAGACATTCAGGACAGTTTGATCAGTCTAAAAATGGCCAACTAGATCTAAGTTAAGTGTACCTCCAAAGCAATTTAACTTAGATCTGTCTTGCTGGACCTGAGCTAACTAAACTTCTGTACAGTTCCCAGAGCAGCCCCAGCCCTGGGAAAACCCAGCCACTGGCCCCAGCCCCAGAGCTGAACTTCTTCTCACCCCTTCCTGGCACCAGGCTATTTTTAGCCTACCCCCAAGCCCCTCCCTGCCACAAACCAGCCAGCACCCCCTCCAGCCCACCAAACCCTCCTGTCCCACAAGCCACTCCCAGTTCTGGTTTTATCAGCATTCACTGATACTGGAAGCTAAGAAATAAGTCAGGGTTGGGGGAGAGGTGGGAGGGATGGGGGAGGTTCACCGGGGAGGCTGTCTGTCTGGAGGTGGAGGGGGCTAAAAATAGCACCCGGTCCCAGGGGGTGAGGGAAAGAGCTCGCCAAGCCATCCTACAGATCCCATGAGTCCCCTAATCCTGGAAAACCTTTCTGGACTCCCAGCAACACCCCCACAGACATGTCTTCCCCCTCAATCCCTCCTGCAGACCCTGCCTGCCCTGCATCCCCTGTTGACCCTAAGTTCCCCACAGAACCTGCTTGATCCCCAATCTCCCCCAATCCTCCTGCTAGCTCCCACCTACCCCCCCCACACACACATCCCAACTTACCTAGATCAGGTGGCTATTTTTAACATGCTCTAACCTGCCCCTGACCTCCCTGAATGTCTGTACATGGTCTAAGAGCATGTGGCTCTTCCCTATCAAAGCAATTCATTTAGTTTAATTTAAACAGCCTAATAGTAGTCACAATTTCACAAAATATTTCAGTAGCTCTCTTGCTTAAAGTGAATTGTTAGCCCTTGCATAAATCTACTGATTCAACATTGAAATGAACAATGATGTCTTCCATTGGCTTCTTAGGCTCCATAAATCTTAAAACTACCATCAGAGAAAACATTTCTAATGATAGCATCCCACATTTGGAGAGCCTCAAATATGTACAGATACATTTTAAGGCTGGTTGACTTCCTGTATAACACAGGCCAAAGAACCAATATTTTCCACACAGCTTTACCTTCTTTTTTAAATAAAATATACCTTTGAAAAAGATTTATACTCCTAAGGAAGGCAGTCATGGTGAATGTAGCATACCCCTAGGTAAGTTGTTCCAATGGTTCATTACCCTGTTAAAATTTTGCACTTTATTTCTAATCTAACATTGTTTTGGCTTCAGGTTCTAAATGCCGGGTCTTACTGTGCCTCTTTCTGCTAAGATAAAGATCTACCTCTATTAGACATTGTTGCCCACATAGATTTTGGTAAACCATGATTAAGCTTATCTTAAGTAAATAGGCTGAGTGCCTTTAAGCTTTATATACAGGGCATTTGTTTTATACATCTACTGATTCTTGTGGCTCTTTTGAGAGCCATTCCAAATTATATAGCATTACTTCTAAAAATGTAGACACCAGAATTAGGCTTGGTATTTCAATAATAGTCTCCCTAACACTTTATACAGAGGTAATGCCACCTCCCTTGCTCTAACAAATATCCTCCTGCTTTTATATATCTGTGACAGTGCAATGTCTAGAGGCTGGTCACAACCTCAGCCTGCCTACCTGTCTAAGACAGTCCACCCACTTGACCTTCCACACCTTTGTTGACATTGAATAGTTGTTCCTAGGTGGGAGGCTGCCCATTTAATGCCCTGATGCCAAGGCTCCAAATCACCTCTACACCATGTCCCATGCCTAACAGATGGCATCCAAAATGATTTCCAACTCCCCCTGCCCCTTTGCTGGATGGCATTCGGCATCCAGCCTACAATTGACCTCAGGTGTCCTCAGATGTACCTTGCCCTTTCTGCCCCCCCTCACCGGAGCCACTACTCCATCCAGCCTATGTGCCATGTCTGTCAATGTGCCTGGACACCTAACTCAGCCTATGGCCCACCCCGGCCTCCGACCCACTCAGACCTTGGGTGTCTGTCAACATGCCCTAGTCTGTCCCCTCTGCAGGGTTACACACCAGGTAATGGGAGTTAAGGCTATCAGGTGCCCCATCCTCGCCTTTCACTGGGGAGGCACAGGTGTGGCATTTCCTGGAGACTGCCCTGCCACAAGCAGCCCCACCACACCATCTGAACCCAGCAGAGTGCAGTTTCAGGTCTTTCCCAGAACCAGGAACCTCCTTCATCCCCATAATTCCTACCCTAACCTCCAGATGTTCCAGGAGCTGCAGATCTCCAGCTGGGTGATGCTAGTTCAGTAGCATCCCTGCAGCAACTGCCAGCTCTTCTCTCAGGGGCTGGTCTTATACCCAGGCTGCCCAGCCCTCCAACAATCAGGCAGCTTCCTGACTGCCACGTGACCACCTAATTGGATCTGCTCCCACCTGCAGGCTGGTCTGCAGCCTGCTCAAGCCCTTGAAGTGGCAGGCACCCAAAGGTGCTCTGCTACAATATCCAAGGATTGTATTAATCTTCTAAGCTACATCAATGTAATAAGAGCTCAGGTTAAGTTGATCAACCACCATGACTCCTAAGTCCTTTACAGCACTGGTTTTCCAAATACAGTCCTCAAATATATAAATGTGGCCTACACATTTAATTTCTATGACACTGCATTTGGCTCTGTTAAAAGCAGAGCTGAGACAAATTCAATTTTCATTTGTAAAAGCCTTTGACATTTCTGAATTGGAATTAATTAATAGTTCGAAAATTCCTGTGAAATGGCATTTCTGAAGAATTACCTTTTAAAAAGTTGTGTTTCCATTTTCTAAATTTTTCATTTGACAATTTATATCTTTTCATTTTTTATATATTTTTATGTTTACATTATTTTATGATAGGTCATATTATGCATTACTTACATTGACATGTCAGTTGTTCAAAGATCATGACATTAGATCTGAAATCAAGCTCATGGTTTATTGAGCAATTGTGATCTCTACCTGATTATATGGAGCTGAGATGTGGATAACATACAGGAGACATCTCAAGCCACTGGAGAAGTAACATCAACATTGCCAGTGGAAGATCCTTTGAATCCAGTGGGAAGACAGATGCACCAACATCAGAGTCCTCTTGAAAGCAAATACCATGAGCACTGAAATAATGATCATCTGACATCAACTTCACTGCGCCAGCCATGTCATCCAGATGTCCAAATCGAGACTCTTGAAGCAAGTTTTATTCTCCCAGCTCAGTCAAAGCATATGTTCAAAAGGAGGGCACAGAAAGCTCTTAAAGGACATTCTCCAGGCTAACTTGAAAAAATGCAACGTGAAAAAATGCAACCATCCCAAATGGAGGAAGAGTCTGTTGCAAGGATTTCAGCACTTTGAAAACCTATGACAACAACAGGAGATGGAAAAGCAGGAGTGGGAGACAGAGGTGACCTGAGCAGGGTGCAGGGCCCAGGGCAACTCAACCCATATGGGGCCCCACCCCTGCTCTGATCCCAGACCCAAAGAACCAAAGAAGTTCAAGAAGAAAAGAAAAGAGCAGCGATGGAGTGGGGGATAGCAAGCGGCTGGACATGGAGCCACTGCTCCACCCAGCTCCGCACTGCCACTGCTCTGCCCAACTCCACGAGGCCCCCAAAAGTGCAAGGCCCAGGGCAGTCACCCCGATTTGCCTCCCCTCCCCCCCCACCCAGGGACAGCTCTGGTGGTAGAAACTACATGTTGTAGACCAAATCCAAGACCCAGAGCCACCCACCTTGCACAGAAATGTACTCTTGAGCTGCCACAGTCTGAATATCTCCAGCTCTGAATATCTCCATCATTATATATCTACATTGGTATATATCTCTAAGTCTGCATATCTCCAGCTTCATATATCTACAGCTCTCT
>NW_017728992.1:97736688-97742226 GCF_001723915.1 Gavialis gangeticus
CTGGTGGTAGAAACTACATGTTGTAGACCAAATCCAAGACCCAGAGCCACCCACCTTGCACAGAAATGTACTCTTGAGCTGCCACAGTCTGTTGATTCAGAATAGGTCTTGAGAGCCATTTTCGGACCCAAAGATAAGACAATCATGGAAGACAATCATCCTGGACTGTGAGGGATTGCTAATGATATTTATGTCATATTATAGGTCAAGTCATATTTATGTCATATTAGAATATCTTATGGCATATTATGACATAATAGTTGACACATTCTACTTGAAAACTGCATATTAAGCTGCCAAATTATTTAATTACAACAGAAAACAGGAGACACTTAAATTTTGAAAATAAGATTTTCCAAGTTGTACTAAGTAACAGATGTTCTTAATTTTTTTTAATAAAATAAAAAGAAAAGAAAAGAGCACTGCTAATGGAAAATTATTTTAATGATAATTTTCCAACCAGCTCTAATTACAATTTATGTATTTCAAATGTTCCCACCTACCAAGCAACCCATGCTTGGTCTGTAGAATGGATTCTCTCCCCATCTGTATTTACTGTTGCATCAATTTTTGTGTCATCTACAAGTTTTACCAGTAGTGATTTTACATATCCTTCCAGATCATTGCTAAAGCTGTTAAATAACTTTAAACACCTCCCCCCTCATTAAATGGTAATTCTGTTTACAGTTACTTTGAATGAGTTGTCTTTCAACCATCCATTTAAATAAGAGGTCCATTGATTTTTGCATAGTTAGATTTCTTATCAGGACTGAGTCAAGTGTCTTGTTTCCCTGCAGCTATATTATTCCAACATAGTTGCCTTTAAGGACTAAAATAGTAATCGCACTAAAACTATTATCAGTTTGGGTTAGCAAAATTTATTTTCCATAAATGCTGCTGATTTACATAAATTGCCTACAATCTTTTAATTGTTTACTGATTATGTAGCTTTATCAAGCTTTCTATGATTTTTTTTTTACTAGGACTCCTACCAAACTAACTGGCTAATAGTTTTCCAGGCCATCTATCCATTTAACCCTTAAAAATTAGCACAGCATTAGCCATTTCACAATATCCCGGGTCTTCCTAAATGATCCATGATTTGTTAAGAATCAGAAAGTTCTTCAGCCAATTATTTTAATATTTTTTGTTGTGATCTATCTGGTAAGGAAGGCTTAAACATATTTAATAATTATTAATGGTTTAAAAATATTTAATGTCCTCATGAGTTCCTGATGGAATATATGATATTTTATAATCAGATGAAAAATACTATATAACATGATAAAATATTTGTAATAAAAATGTAATTGCTGTGAGTTATGAATGCATCATCTTCTTCTTTCTGAATACATAATAGAAAATTTGTATTGAATACTTCTCCTTTTTCAACCTTATGATTGATAAACCCTGAACTTCAATCCAATCTAAGAAGCGTAGCATCAATCTTAGCTTTCCCTTAAAAAAGAAATGATGCTTGCAATTCCAACTTATCAAAACATTAAAAATTGAAAGAGCTTCACTAAAATCAGGCTCCTGGTTTTCATTTTTCAATTCATATTGCTAATTTTCTGCTGAAAGTAGAAACAACCTTCCAATTTTTTTTTCATTCAGTCAAAAATGTAATTGCTCATGGAAAAATAATATCAATTAAATATTTTTAAAAGAGGTATCCCCATCCTGAACTAAGCCATGAAAACATGTGTCAAAAGGCTTTAAAACCAGAAGGCAAAGGAAAAATCTCTTGTATTTTTAAGGCAATGCCATGGTTTCTTTAACATCCAATATTGTAGTACACATCTCGATCTCTCTTTATACCTGATTGCAATAATGCCACAAGCTTAGCTGAAACACTTATGAGTTCTTCACCTAAAAGCCATAAAATGTAACTTAGAAAGCTGTTTTGGTTTCTACTATGATGGAAGTCAATTCATCTAAAAAGCTATGACACGTACTGAGCATTCAGAGAATTACAACAACTACAAATTGAGCCATGGATGTTAAGCTCAACTATGAGCAAAATGTTATTTGAATATTAGAAAACTCAGTATGTATTGTAGCACAGGGGAAGAGTACCACCATACAGCCTTGCTAGGAAACATCTGAGGGTAAGTAGGAAATATGCCAGCTGAGCCAATGCACCTGCTTCCACCATTTATTACATTTTGCATTTTAGGAAATACAAGAGAATTCATACTAAAGAATGAATTTTACATTTTAATAGAATTCCCTGAAACTAGGACCAGCCAAAGCTCCCTTTAGTCACTTCCCCAGGGAAATAAGAGCTCAGCTCAAGTGACAATGATGAGAACAAGGAACTGGTAGAATTCATGGTCAGATGCCTGAGGCAAACCACATGGCAGAGATATAATTAATTAAAACATTATAAATTTTAAAACAGCTTTATTTCACTGCATGTTGACAAAACCTGTAGCATACTATTCCTACACTAAGCTGCATTTTAAAAACAAACCAGAAACTGGCAGCTTTTATCCTCATGATCTCAATGTGCCACCCCACACTTTAAAGGCTCAATCAGCCATATAATCTAATTAATTTAAAAAACCCACAAATATGGAAGCATTTATTTCTCCTTTAAATATATCACAGGCTCACAATACTGAGTAATGCTCCCAGGCACAGTTCTGAGATGAACTACTATACATCAAAAACCAAAATAGTCTTTGAAAAGTTATTTTGATTTCTATGGAGCATATTTGAAAATTAATCAAATGCTACTTTTATTAATCGGAAACAAACAAATCCATAACTTACATCATCTGTAAATAAACACTGCCCCCAAATCTAAAGAATTTCTCTCTCTCTCCACAGAACATTTAAATTAGAGGGAGGGAGTGGGAAAACATGCCTTCTGAAAATAAATCAAAATAATACTCCTTGGTACCTATATATTCACTGCCTGAAGAATGCAATCAACAGCTAGCCATCTGCTGGGTCATCCTCACCTGAAAAAATCTGTTACTCCTTTGAACATACGAGATATTTGGATAAGGAGGTGATAAACTCTTGAGAAATTGTGCACAAGAGATTTGTCATGTTAGGGAGATGCAGCATTGGTCTGTAACCACTCAAATATTATAGTAATGGTAGTATAATAATCCAAAAAAAAACACTAGAATCTGCATGGTATTACATTTAGATGCTTCTCTCCCCACTGTACCTACTTTTCCACATGTGTGTCCACTGAGGCTTTTACAGCTTTTCAAGAAGGGACAACTGTGGGAAAATTAATGTATTTTGCTCAGTATAGGTGAAATATGCAGATTGAGCCACTACTGAAAAAATGGTCACAAATGTATACGTTTCTGTTTTAGAAAGCCAATTTGAATGGCCAAAGGGCTTGATTTTTAGAAATGCTAACTTCCATTCATTTGTGCAACTGATATCAGTGAGAACAAAATCAGGTGTTAGGGTTTTTTGGTTTGGGGAGCAGGGCTTATCTTTTTTCCTTCTTTTAGCCTAATGTTAGCTGGAATTAAATTGGATTTACTGTATTTTGAAATACCTGGATATACAGAAATCTCTGCAAAAGAAGTATACAATTACAGGTTTCCCCTTGCATTTCTTTTGGCCTATTACTCACGTCTGCATGAGTAATAAGCTGAAACTATCTACATTTCCACAAAAAAAAGATTCAAGAAGGGAACATAAAACAATAATTGCATCAGGCCTGTCTTTTAAAGTATATTCATATTAAGAACCTCATTATGGTGGGAAAAAATGTGAAAACCAATGTATTGCAACCCCTTTCAAATATTGAATTGCATGAGTCACCACAGAGAAAGTTGCCAGAACTAAGAGGAACCTTAAAAGTTGGAAAGAGGAATGGAATTGGACTCTAAATACTCTTATTAATGTGACTTTTATGGAATTACTTTTGCTTTCTTTTGTGTCAGGAAGCAGTCCTTTCACAGCTGCTTATGAAAGCTTATACTATACATCTCTGATTTAGTTTCTCTAAAATGCAAACCTGACCTTCTGCCTTACTTAACGACTAACACACTTCTCCCAGTTCATCAGATCATCCTTGAAAACAATGTCCGTGAGTCACCTTTGGCCCTCTTAACTCTGGTCTGCCTGTGGTCATAAAATACTTGCCATGCATTGGACAAGGCCACTGGACTGGAAGGGATGTATCTGATGAGACAAGACTTCTAGTAGTAGTGAAACATCCTGAATGCAGCAGGTTCCCAATAGTTTTCCTTTACTGCTACCACCAGTTCTAGCATCAGGGTCTTCTTTATCCAGGATGATAGTCAGAAAATTCCCAAAGTGGCCTAAACTGAAATAAAACACCTTGATCAAATAGAAACCAAAGAAACCGTTTGCATAAACAGTAGTGAAAAAAAATCTCTGAAAACCTTGTCTGAATGGATACGGTTTAGATTTGACTACAGCAAATAATGTTTCTTTTGCTTTTTTTTTAACCTTCTGATGCTTTCTCCTCCCCTGTTGACCAACCAACACCTCTGACATAGTTTCTAAGTTTATCCTTTAAATTTAATCTTTCTTCTATGGATCCCATTCCTTTGACTTAGGCCCATTTTTTGAAGTTAATGGTGGGAAAAGGTTCATTTCCATGTCAGACATGCCAGCCAAGTTTACCTCAGCATTTCAACAACATAATACCTGGTTATTTCCTCTGAGGAAAGGGGTCCCTCTATTCTCTGCACGGTGCCTGTCATCCTACAGAACTTCATGTCCTACCCCATCCAGCTCTTGCAGGTTTTTTTCCAACTTCTCCCAATTCCTGGCATTTCAAATAACTCACTGATCTTCCCAGTACCTTAGTCAATCAAGGGGGTCAAAGAGATGGCTTGTGATTTGCCTCAGAGGTATAGGGTGTAGTTGTGTGAGAAATTGTGCACAAGAGATTTGTCATGGCAGGGAGATGTAGCATTGCTCTGTAACCATTCAGATATTATGGCAATGATAGTATAATAATCCAAAAAGCACTAGAATCTGTGTGGTATTACATTTAGATTCTTCTCTTCCCATTGTACCTACTTTTCCACATTTGTGTGTCCACTAAGGTGTTTACAGCTTTTCAAGAAGGGATAACTGTGGGAAAATTAATGTGTTTTGCTCAGTATAGGTGAAATATGCAGACTGAGCCACTACTGAAAAAAATGGCCACAAATGTATATGCTTCTGTTTTAGAAAGCCAATTTGAATTGCCAGAGGACACAGGCAGACAAGGTCCTGTAGATAAATCCGGTATGTTTTATTAAACCAACTCAAATATTTGGAAAAATTCTTCTTTGTGAGCTTTCAGGTACAAACACCCTTTGTAAAGCTGAGGAAGCATCTGCAGTTGGTCTGTGCTCTCCCTAGACAAGCAACTGCAGATCCTTCTTCAGCCTGATGAAGGATGTTTGTACCCGAAAGCTTGCAAAGAAGAATTTTTCCAACTATTTGAGTTGGTCTAATAAAGATATTGGATTTACCCAAAGGACCTTGTCTTCCTTGTGATTTGCCTGCAGTTTTTTTCTGCTTCCCCAGTTGCCCCCCACCCCC
>NW_017728992.1:97747226-97747816 GCF_001723915.1 Gavialis gangeticus
GATATTGGATTTACCCAAAGGACCTTGTCTTCCTTGTGATTTGCCTGCAGTTTTTTTCTGCTTCCCCAGTTGCCCCCCACCCCCATGCATCTAATTTACTCTACTAACTTCCTATTTCTTTTTAATGTGAAATATGAAGCACTGACAAGTTAAAGTCCATGTTTTACACATCAGAAGGTTTGAGGAAATCAACTGGATTGTCAACTGCATGAAGACTAATCACAGCTAAGGAGACCAGGGTAGAAAAGGATGGCTCTCAGCTACTTTTTTCCTCCCTTCCTCAATTCTGGACCAGTAAGGGGCCAAAACAGGTCCCTAGCATAGAGGAGTAGGATAATTGCTATGAAATATGTTGATTGCAAGACTCCAACCTGTCAGCAGGGTCCCTCAATTCACACATTTATGCTAAAGCAGAGCTGTCCAATTTACAGCTTATGGCCTGCATCTGACCCACAATGGGTTACTTTATAGGCCCCAGACTTCCACCCAGCCACAGCTGCTCCTATTGCTCTGGTCACAGCAGCAACAGTCAGGCTCTTAGGGCTCCCACTCCATCATAGATTTCATAGACATTAGGGCTGGAAGGGACC
>NW_017728992.1:97748498-97755850 GCF_001723915.1 Gavialis gangeticus
AGGATGCTGCAGGTTTTCCTCCCAAGGTGGAGAACCTTGATTTTTCCTCCAGCTTTTCCTGCATTCCCCCACCAGGTGGTGTGATGCAGACCATTGTGCCTGGCAGCTGGCAGCCTAGAGTACATGTGAGGGGCAGTGCAGTGGGGGAGCCCAAAGCTGAGGAACTGAAGGTGTAGTGCACTGTGCACCAGAGGAAATGCCTGCCTGCCACTGCACATAAAATGTAGTGGAGGGGGGCTCCCACCTGCATACAGCATGCAGCATTTTTAAGGCCTATAGCCCTGCTGGTCCTTCCCTTGTGATGTGAGGTCCCCACCAGTATGGCCTGCAGGTTTTGCGGTGACTTCTGACCATTTAGAAGTTGAACAGCCCTGTGCTAAAGCAATAAAAGGCAGCTTTTGGACAGGTCTACACTAGTTCCTAGAGCCTATTCCTCCTATTAAGCATCTATGTGGCACCTAATGGCTTTTCAACATCTAAGTTTAAATAGCAATCATATTCTACCCTGCTTGAGTTCCTGGAAAATTGTTAACATGTATAATTTTCATCTCCATAGGGCAGAACAGGATCAGCCTCAAAAGATTGATAAGGCTTCTCACTGAGAGAACTGAGCAGCTACACATGACTCCCAGAGGGAACAGGATCACTATCCTCAGGCAAGACACCTAGTTTTTGGGTTAGCATCTACGTAGACTTAGACATCTAACAGATAGAAGTAGGACCTGGGCCTAAGGAGGCTTTCCCTGCCTAGGTATACTGTCCAAACAAAGCATTTGTAGTGTGGAGGCAATCTATATAAACTGTGCTTCTTTCTGGCATAGCTTATTGCAATCTTCCTGCCTCAACCCCTGAGCAAAATAACTATATGGATAAAAGCACAGTTTTGGCAATAGCTACATCTATATCTGTTCTGGCAGAGATCATGCCCTTGTCTGATACAGCTCCTCCAGGAACGGTTTGTATCTGTAAACCTGGACTTAACCTGGCTCAAGAATCCAGTCCTCTGTTTAACAAGTCATGATCTTTACTTAAAAGTACAAAAAAAAATAAAAGGCCATTGTGTTCAGTTTTCCTTTAAACAACATTGTAACATTTGCTTTGTAAAAAAAAATGTCAAAAAGCCAGAAACTGTATATCTCATTTCAAATACACTTACTATACCTGATTGTTGCCCAGTTAACAGCAATGACTTTGTCAGTCCCTAAATTGCAGGTTCTCCATTTCTTCTGTCACTCATCATTACCCTTTGTCACCTTATTTGTTCTAGCCAATTTAATTCATTGATGTTGGTTGCAAAGGCTATAAAACTCCCTGTGATTCTTGGCAAGTATGAGTCAGCTTCATACATGATAAGTAGGAGTGCAGACAGTTTGATAGTCAGAGATGCAAGTTACGACATCCTTTTGGTGCTGTTAGACCTGAATGAGGGAAAGAAAGCTGCTAGATGACTTACCAAAAAAACCTGAAATTTGAAAGCCATGCTTTCCAAAATGGAAATAGGGACTTGTTTAACATATCCATGACATAGCTGTTTTATATTAAAAAGCATCAGAAACTCAGAGTGACATGAAATAGTGATGATAAAAAGTGATGAGCTGATTTAAGACCAGCCTGAATCAAATGAACTTTCTAAAATAACTTAATTGCACAGGTCATTTACTATTCCTTTTATGACAGCTGTTGAACATCTGTTATAACTGTCCAAAACTTCCATTACAAACTTGAAGACAGGAGATGCTCACCAGTATCATTGCCTATCTGAAGCTCAATCATAACAGTATCTGAAATTCATCCAAGAATAATCATTAAAGGATTCAAGAGTGCACACCAATTTTTCAAGCAACCCTTGTCCCAGTTTCAAGTGAACCTGAGGAAATGTATGTGGTCGCATTAGAAACATTCAGTGTTGAAGAACTGTGCCAAGAGTTGGAGTGTACAAATCTTCACCTTGTCACATACGCTAAGTACAGGCACTCAAAAAGCCCAAGCTTGAATTGATTCAATTTTTGCAGGTTAGTCTAACCTGCGTAGATTGAACTAATAAGCAAGTGAATAGGCATTCACTTTTTATTCCAGAAATGCAGCCACATGCCTGCAGTGGCCCAAGCTAGAAGCCGAGGGGCACTAGAATGAGCCCTCCCTTCATTTTGCGGTGGACAGAAGACTGGAAGGAAGCTGAGCTGAGGGGGGCAGGGCATGGCCAGGTTGCTGATTATGACTGGAGAGGGATTTAAACCCCCACCCTGGCCTGCAGGGACCCAGCCAAGGTGTGCCTTGAGGGAGAGGGAGGAAGCAGCCCCTGCCAGGGGTCTCCAGCCCCATCACTCTCACTCACTGCTTCAGTGGCAGGAGCAAGAGCATGACCAGATGTGGGCAGCCTGAAAGGAAAGGGGTGTTAAATCCCCCAATTTCAGGGGTGGGGGGCTGGCATGGGCACTTATGGGCTCTGCTTATGCACCTGAGACCAGGGTAGCCAGATGCTGATAAGCCTGAGGGGAAGGGGAGTAGCATAGACACCCACACAGTGCTGGCTCCATCCCATGCTAAATATCCCCTCAGCCAGGGCCCACACCACAGCACCTGGGCCAAATCCCTAGAAGGAGCATTGAGCAGGACCCAATACCAATGTGGGTCCAGCAGTGGGGTCAGCACCCACCACCTCCCACCTCCAGTCCCACGGGGCCGTGGTTTTCAGGCAGACTGCAGCTGGAGCACAGCTCCCTGCCCTCTCCCTCTCCTGCCAGCAGAGTGAACTATTGTGGTGGGTAGAGGTGAGGTACCTGTCACTTGCCACCTGTTTGTGGCAGCACTGGGCAGTCGGGTTGGGTGCCATGGGTCAGAAGTATGGGCAGCAGCAGGGGGAGGCAATGAACCACCACAGACCAGTCCAGCTCAGCCCAGAGGCACGTGTGGTCACTGGCCCTCAGCAGCCTGCCCCGAGCACCCGGTGCCAGCCACCATAAGCAGGCGGCAGGTGACAGGTGCATCACGTCCACCTGCTACAATGGTTCGCTCTGCCAAGAGGGAGGGAGAGGGACAGCTGCACTCCTGCTGCAGTCTGCCTGCAAACTGCAGTCCCTACACGGAGCTGGAAGTGAGAGGTGGCAGGGTACTGACCCCCAGCCGCTAGGGCCACCCCAGCCCAGGCTGCACTGCCGCACTGGGAGGCAGAAATGAGTCAGGCTGTACGATTAGCCCCAGCTCCCCTCTACTCCATGCTTGCAGCCAGGTTGCATCCCCGCCTCCATGCCCCCTCCCTGTGGCCAGGCTCACATCAGCATCAAGCATTGCTCACTGCTCCACTGAGGGACTCAGTCCAGGTGCTGCGGTGCAGGCTCTACTTGAGAGGATCTTTAGCATGGGACGGAGCCAGCGCCTTTCCCCACTTCCCCTCAGGCTACCAGCTTCTGGCACTTCCAGGGAAGAAGCCTGCCTAATCTGCATATCATAGAGCAACTCTCTCACAAAAGGACTCTGGGGAACCCAGGGCAAAAACATCAACCCTCTACCTTCCCCTGTGCAAAATGAAGTTTCTTTTCTACCTGGGAGAACTTCTACAATCTTTGAATTCTCCTCAGCCTGTGTTTGGACCCAAAAGCTTGCAAAAAAAGAACTCTTTTTTGGCTGGTTATGACACTTTCATTCACAATATGGAGCTCTGCACAAGTATTATTTGTTGCCACGTTCTTGTTTAACACCTTTTGGAATGATGACTTAAAAAAATTCTGTTTTTATGTCATTTCAGAGAGAAATTGGAACATTTCCTTTGCTTCATCCCCTTCTACAGTTTCAAAGTCAGCTCCATGGAAATGTAAATGGGACAAACTCTAAATATAACACCAGGAAAAAGACTAGTTTTATTCCAAAAAGAATTACAGCCAGTTTACAGGAAGATGCTCTTTTGTAGATTTATGAGGTGCTAGGCACGTACTCCTAACTCACTTGCTTGCTTCTGCACTGTGGTCAGAACCCCGGGAGTTTGGAACGGGTCATACATTTTCTAGCACAGGTTTGATTTTCTTTTCCTCTCAAACATTAAAATATTTTCTGAACTATGAATTATTTATAAAGGATTCTCTAAAGAAACAGGCATTTAACATTGGACCTATTGCACATTAAATACTTATAGTAAGAAGTTGCACTGTCTTGTTGTTTAGATGATTTTATGATTAAAGATTACTTATTTAGATAATAATCAGGTTATACAGAGCGACAGGTTAAGTCATTTATTGTATATTACTGGTGTCTATGAAAGTCAGTAACCTGCACTCTGAAACATACACATTTGTAACAGTAATTAACATCTACCTAATGGTGAAAAAAATCCTCAATAGGGATGCAAAAGCTGGAGCTGTTCACAGTCTAAATGGTCTACATCCACATCTACCTGCCTTGTGATGTGTGTGTCTTTTCTGCCAGGGGAGCAATGCAACGTTAAAACTATTGACTTGTAAATTGAAAGGGTAAGTTTATGTCAGTGTTATCTGTAAAGTTACTGTTTGTGATCTATGGGTACTTGGACAATGACTAGGTATTCATAAAAACATACCTGAATACCAGAAGCTGCAAAAAAAATGTATACGGTTACAGAAGTCCATACCAGAAGTTGAAAATCATTATTCCTCCTTTGTTGCTTGTTGGGCACCTATTTGAAAACAAAACAAATGTTTCACTCAGGAAACAGAAGCAATACCATGGATTTAAATGGCCACTCACAACCTGCACGTATTGCAATATTCTGAAAGTGCAACGTAAGCTAAAATTTGTTTGCCTAACCTAAGAACATCTGCAAATAACACATTCATAAATAATCAGAACAAGTTCATTAACTAGCTAAAAACTGCAGAATAGGCTACACTATCAGAGAATATTAGTCACAAATAGTTCCAGTACCTATAACCAAGAGCTTCAGACCTCCCCATCACCGAAAGAAGCAGGAAACTATGATGCTGTGGAACCTTTCACATCCTGAGTAACCACTTTGAATATCATACTGCTCTATAGTCTTTTTTTTAATCTGCCTAGCTTCTGTCAGATAGATGGTCCTGGCTTCTCCAGAAAGATGGTCACTTACACTTCAATCAATGATAAGGCCTCCTGCAACTCTTTTAGGTTGCTTTTATGTTGGGGTAAATGCTAATTGTACATAGACCATTCTATTGATTTGCCTACTGGAACAAAATAACTTCCCCACAACAAAGAAATATGTAAAAGCAAAGGTATATAAGGGGATCCTATATTTTATAATGTTATTGATTACTTTATCCTGCCTATGGGAGGGAGAGAGAGAAAAACTACCAAAGCTAATCAAAATGGTGTCTGATGGAGCTCCTGTATCAATGACTCTCTGATATCATATATAAAAATGGCTATGTTGCTGCAGAACCAAAAATTGCCCAAAGCCCTATTTCATCAAGGAACTTCCCTTGGGTACTGAATCCACCAAGCCACATTATGATATGTGGCTCCATGTTTCAGCACAAGATACATACAAAAACTACGGAAGGAGGTCTTTCTACTGCTCCAGCACCACAGGGTGTTCCCTCCCCCCAATTCACTGTTTTTAATTCTGAGTAAAAGCCTTGTTTGAAATCCCACTTCAGCAAATTCACCCCCAAACACAGAGCCAGCCTGTAATTATTTTTAAAGACTCAAGTAAACATCTACTGGTTTCCCTGCATTCTCACCATTAAAAGGTCTTCCCTAAAAACCCATATGAATAAAACTCAGCAAATCAAATGTTCTTACAAGTCTTCTAGAATTGGTGAACAAATTTGCAAATTTTTTTTCCAGCCTCTGCCCAGCTCTGCTGCAAATGTAACTTTGCAAGGCAAACTGCAGACAGAGCAAACTTTTACAGCTTAATTACAACCCCCTGAAGACACTGCTTATTAATATAAACACTAATACAATCTCAATTTCTAATGGGCTAATGGAACCAAACTAATTAAATTAGTCTGCACACATCCATAGAAGCCACATTGTTTTCATCTGATTCTTGGATAAAAATATTGACACTACACTTTCTAGAGCCATTAGTGACCAGAACAGTGCGCTTTCACTTATCTCATCCCTGCAGGCCCATCATTCCCCCTGACCCTGTAAGGGACATGCCAAGTGATGCACATGTAGACAACGCTATGAAAAAGTGGATGGATAAAATACATACGAAACAAGAATAGCCATCACCACTGGACAGCTAGCAAAGCTGAAAAAAATATGGACTAGCAGCAACAGCACAGAAAAAACAAACTCCATCTACTATATGCTGTTGTCATTTCAACAACTCTCTACAGCTATAAGACCTGAACACTCACTAGGGCACTGGAAAACAAATTGAGACCTTTGAAATGTAGTGCTTTAGAAGACTTCTATGCATAACCAACACTGCACACACAACAAATGAATCTGTGAAAGATCAAATCAGACAAGACATCAGCAAATAAGAACCCTTACTTGGAATCATAAGAAAAAGAAAGATGCAGTGTTTTGGACATGTAACAAGAAGGCCTGATACCCTTGCCAAAACTATCCTTTAGGGTGTTGTGGATGGAGAAAAAAGAAGAGGAAGACCTAGGACAAGCTGGACCACCAACATCAAAGTCTGGACAGGACTAAAACTGACTTACTGTACAAGTACTGTATAAAGGATTATACAAGGATTGTACAAAAGACCAGGAAGAATGGAGGAAAATTACTGCTACGTCAAAGGGGCCCCAACCATCAGTGTGGTCTCGGGATTGGCTTGATCTGAATGCATCTTTTCATATTGTAGCTGCTGTCATGGACAGAACATCCCTTTCATCCCAAGATGGTTTTGCATAAGCAATAAGTATATTCATTTTAATCCACCAATTAATGAAGGATTTTCTTTGATTTAAAACACTCTGCCTTTTTCCCTCAGCTGTGATAAATAAACATCCTGTCCATGTGGTAGCTTCTGTCTTCTTAGTGTTTGTGGAATTTAAAACCCTCATGGCAATGTGTCTTCTATATTCTGTACAATACTAAATGTCATCATTCAGAACAAAGTAAGTAGGTTATGACTGAATGACTTACAGTTTTATCTTGGACACTAAAGAGTGCCACCAGACAGCAGAATGATTACATTCCATTTTTCCAGGAAATACCAGAGTATAGTTTTTTTTCTGTACTGGAGCATTTGTAACAGGTAGAGGAGAGATGTTGTTAGCATAAATCAGATAACATGTAAGTCATGTAGGCTAGGAACAGAAGTTACACATAAACTGGTTTAAGTAATCAGAAACTGGTTTAAACCTGGAGAGTTCAAATTCTGTCTTTACTAATTAAACTCTTGATTTAATAAATTCCAACTGAATTGGAATCAAAGG
>NW_017728992.1:97760850-97761307 GCF_001723915.1 Gavialis gangeticus
GAGAGTTCAAATTCTGTCTTTACTAATTAAACTCTTGATTTAATAAATTCCAACTGAATTGGAATCAAAGGAAAATGATTATCAATAATGGGGAAAACAAACCTAGTGTTATAAACTTTTCAATTAGATGACATTATTTTCAATTACTTAGCATTTAAGGATACACACAGGCATTACATTTACCAGGCATTTAGAGGACTTAATTTGGAACCAAAAAATGGTGTGTCCGATCCAGATTAATTCACTTCAGAGGTTCACTAACTTAGACTGAGAAAGGATTAACCCAATCAAGGAAAGAGTGAATCCAGTCTTGCAAATACCTGCACACATTCACACACAGCCCCAGTGGTGGGAAAGTTCAGCCACTCACCCCAGTCCTGGGGCTGTGCTCTTCCCACCCCTGCCCTCCAACCCTAACTGGGCTATGTTTACCACCCCCAATTTCCCCACCCCAGCC
>NW_017728992.1:97761365-97764603 GCF_001723915.1 Gavialis gangeticus
CACCAACCCCCCCTTTTGGAGTCCACTAGCTACCTCTGATCCTGTCGTCCTCTCCCCACACCCTATGTTACTTACATCAGGTTGCCCACAGCAGCTCCTGGCATTGGTGAATAGCTGTGCACAGTGGTTCTGTTCTATGTTTAGGCAGTCTAAAGCAAGCAACCTAAACATAAACTGGATGCAGTAAACATTTGTACCTACCCTAACTGAAAAAAAAGTCAAAAGAAAACCCCAAAATCTTGGGAGTTTGGGGAAAGAGAACAGATGATTCAGTTATTAGCTTCAAGATACCATAGGAAAATGGCACCTATGTTCTACTACAATTTAAAAGTCCCATATTGCATGGCGTAGAATAGTACAAACCCATAGCACCTGTGTCAATTTCATCCATATTTCAAAGGCTTCTAAAATGAGCCTGTTTCTGCATATTTCTGTTCATACATGCAGAGAAGTATGGAGATAAAAGGGTAGATTTATGCTGCCAGAAACTTTATTCCAGCTGGAATCCTTGAAGTGATTTCACAAAGTTTGGGAACTGGATATAAAAATATCCAAGTCAATTACCAGTCTGCCACACATATACTTCTCACAAGCATGATAAAAATGTGATTCTAAAAGGTGTGATGACAGTTTTGTGGCAATAATACATTAATTCATGGCTGCAATGATGCAGCTCATAAATAGTTGGAGGGTTTTCTTTAGTAGTTTTAGTTACACTAAGCAGGTGTCTACAACCCAAAAATCTGATATTGGATTAAAGTAAATGATGATCTGGGGTCTGGTATGACAATGGAAGATGTACTTCAACTAAAAGCACCAGAATTCTTGGAAACAAGAAACTTTCCCCTGCCTTTCACCCTTTTCACAACCCTTTTTGGTTATTTATGGCAAACTATTGCTTTTGATTTGCATGTGAATATTTTCTGCAAACCTCTGCTCAATTATTGCATTATAAAATTCAGAAGTCAAAAGTTATCTTTTTTCTTTCAGCAGTCTGATTTCAGCAGTAAAAATAGGTGTTCTAGGATGCAAACTTCTGGATTCCTCTGATGCTCTAAGCATCAACCGCTACAGCAAGAACAGCAATAGAATTGCAGGCAAAGCAGTTCATGCTGGGCATGCCTGCATGAGATATTTACTGCAGAGCTGCCTAATTAGCTCCATAGTAAAACATCCCTGTCTATACGTGTGGTGCTATTAGGATTGAGTGAACTAATTAACCCTGCCACAGGATAGTACTTAGAAATACAAGTACTACCTTGCAGCAACAAGTACTATCCTACAGTGGAGTTCTTTTTACTATGCAGCACCACGTGTCTAGATGCTGACAGGGCTAGGAGGGGCATGAGGGTGCTTCATTGCACCCTTGAGCACCACCATGCCCCAGCCAGCCCCTCAGCACGTTGAGCCAGGCTGGAACAACACCAGGCTGGCAGGCTGACCTCCCAGGCTCCCTGCCAGCTAGGGCTGCTCTGACCTGGCTCAATGTGCTGCACATGAAGCCATGGCACCCAAAAACAATAAACTCCAATGAGATATTCACTGGAGTGTATTGCTGCATGGTAATAGCACACGTAGATGCATCCACTGTATTCTGTTTTAGACTCCTACATCACCACCTCTTATTGACTTTCATTCAGCCTATTAATATGGCTGTAGCATTTTTTTCCCACTAAAGTTAAAAAGAAATCTGAGCTATAAAAATCTGCATTTCAATTCTGAATCCCTTCCTACTCTCATGCACTCAAAAGTTCAGGATGTTCTGATCCGGGGGGTTAGTTTGGGCCCACGTCTAATTTAAATACATAATACTAAATAGTACATTCATTTGAGTGCCTATCTTCAAAGCATTTTACAAATATTAATTAATTCCCAAGTCCTTATTTACCTTCCTCTCCCTGTGAGTTAGGTAAGCAATTAACAGATGTGGAAAGTGAGCCAGAAATATTAAGGCATCAATCCAGGAAAGCACTTAAATTAGAATACATCACTTTAAATGAGTTGCTGCACTGGGGCTTATATAAGTTAGCCAAAGGGTTAGGAGGCTTTGCTATTGGTGCTGAGATCAAAACAGAAGATGCCAGGCACCTAGTCCTGAATTCAGGACTCTCTTTGAATGTGAATTCAACTCATGTGAATTCAAACAGGTCTGTACTGACAGCTACCATAAAAAAGGAAAGGACCGTGGATAATTTACTACATATCTTACCAACATGAGGGACCTCAGTTTAATTTAAACATATTAGAACACAGAATTATGTATGAAATAAAGAGTTGTCTTTGAATGCTGTCAAAAGCAAGACCATGAAAAGAAGTTACCACAGGCTTATGAAACAGAGTCCACAGAGCTTATAGAACCAATGGAAACTTGAAATTATATGCCTAGTCCAAACTCCAGGATATGGAGAAAACAAAGTAAAAAAAAAAAAAAAAGATTTAGCCACACAAAATCTTTTGAAAGTTGGTTTACAAAGGAAAACTACTACTGGATGATTTCAAGCAAGTTAGCCAGTACTTACTCCAGAGATCTGGATAGTGATTTGATCACTGTTCCTGCAATACATTTATAAAATTTGCTAGCAATACTGAAACATATGTTCCTAAGTAGTAACCATAATCAGTATAATTTTCAGTTTACTTATCTTTTTCCAATTACATTTTACTGCAAGATATATACTGTGATTATTCTATAATTTAAAAAAACCTAGCACATATTCAGAATAAACCATGTTTTAATCCACCTTGCTCAGTGGATTACTGTTCTTCAGTGTAAAGCTTCAATATTTTTCCTCCATCTGTTATGAGCAATAATCTGTTTCTCTCCATTTCTATTCTTGAACAGGCTAGTACAATGTCTCTGCTATGCACGTGTCACAGTGACAGGATAAGCCAGCCATACTTTGTTAGTCTTCAGCTCCTGGAAAAGGAGCAAAGTGGAACATCCCTATTCACTCCCTAACTGTTCGACCTGATGTCTTTTTCTTGTTTCCTCCTTTGCCCACAGAGACAGGGAATTAGACTATAATACATTGTCTATTTTCTGTGATTGAGTATAAGCATCTGTAGCTCTTCCCTCCGGGAATCCATGACCACAGGTATCCATTGACAAAATGGTCTTTTTTTAAAACAAGAGTATTTTTATTTTATAGTTGGATAAAGCAGTAGGGGGTGAAAAAGTGTAAATAACAGACAGCCTATACCAGTGGTTGGCATATGGCTTGCGGAGCTGCTGGGTCCA
>NW_017728992.1:97764732-97767602 GCF_001723915.1 Gavialis gangeticus
TGGCTTGCGGAGCTGCTGGGTCCAGTCTGCAGCTGTGCTGGGGCTGGGCAACTTCCAACTGTGCCTTTGCCACTGTTGCTTCTCCCTCCACCCCCCAGCTGCCCCCAGCTGTGATATGGGCAAAGCTTCCAGCTCTTAGGGAGCTGCAGTGGAGGCAGGCAGCTGGAAACTCTGTCCATGCTACTGCCTTTTCTCTACCTTCTCCTCTCCACACCACCCCTCTTAACGTCAATTTAACTACCTTTCAAATCAGGCAATGGGAATGCACATGGACACCTAGGAGGTGGGAGTAGGTCAGACCCCAGGATCTCTGAGCTCTCATTCAGCGCTTCAAATCCTTCATTCCCCAACCCCTCAAGTTTACAATCACAGATATACAGTCATTAATGATACACATCTATCTATCCTTTGATTAGATATATTCAAATGTCTTTGTTTCATTGATGTACTTGGTAGCCATGTTGGTCTGAGACAAGACGACATACAAAAAACTAGAACTCTTGGTTCCAAAATGATACCTTTTATTTTCTGCAAAGCACCCTGACATTTCAGCTTCAGAACTCATCCAAGTTCTGGAGCCCCTGCCTATAAGCCAAGACTCCTCATTAGCCATGTCACATTCTGCTACCACTGCTCTCTGCCTTGCAAGCCTATGCAAAAGCCATCTCCAGAGATATCCAGCAGCCATGCCCAAACCTAAAGAGTCCAAACAACGGACACACAGCCCCCAAGCCTGCAGCCCTCCCCTGGGGGTGCGGAACAACAAGAGGCATGCCCCGCCTCCCCGCACCCACTGACAGTTCTTGTTGCAGCTGATGCTGGTCACTCCCAGGGCCACTGTAGCAGGGGCTAGAGTGAGTACAAATAAGCTGCAACACGTCCCGTGCCGCCTAGGGCTCTGCTTGCTGCCACTGCCCCCAGCCCCTGCTGCAGTGGCCCTGGGAGCAGCCGACACAGCTACCTGCACCACCACACAGCGCAGCTCAGGAGCTGGAGTGAGTGGGGACAGACAGAGCCCAGGGTAACAGGCGGAGCACAGCGTAGCCCGAGAAATGGCAACCCTCCCCCTGCCCCTTCCCTAGTCCCAGCCTCACTCCCTCCCTCCCTCACTGCCTAGGGAACCTATCCCTATATGTTATATTATAAAGTGGGTTTGCTTCATACAAGGGAAACCTGTATAGCCTATGGTGGAATCTTCGAATCGGCCCCAAATCTCTCCAAATCAATTCAGAGGCTTCCGACTCAATTCAGACCTCTTAATGGGTCTCCTGATTCAATTCAGATTTGAAGATTTGGCTGCCAAATCAAGGCAAATCTCCTCCAAATCGAATCAGCTACCAAAGCTTTGTACAGCCCTACCAGATACCTTGCCACAAGGACACAAAAAATGAAGGATTGACAGGAATATTTTGGTTTTTTACAACTTATTTAAGACACCTAACACAAATACATCTATAAACAAAACTACATCCAATACATTCAATTACATAAATAATTACCATTAACAAGTTTAACCTATGTTATAGTGTATTTGGATTGTTTAATTTTAGGCCTTCTTTTATAATGCCTTCAGAGTTTCATAGTTGGTAGGGTCGAAAGGGACCTGAGCAGATCATCAAGTCCGACCACCTGCCACGGCAGGAAAGAGTACTGGGGTCAAATCACCCCGGCCAGGTGTTCATCCAGCCTCCTTTTAAAGACCCCCAGGGTAGGAGCCAGCACCACTTCTCTTGGAAGTTGGTTCCAGATCCTAGCCACCCTGACAGTGAAATAGCGCCTCCTGATATCTAGCCTAAATCTACCCTCTGCCAGCTTGTGACCGTTATTCCTAGTCACTCCTGGTAGTGCTTGGGGGAACAGGGACTCCCCCAGTACCTGCTGGTCCCCTCTGACTAGTTTGTAAACGGCCACTAGATCCCCCCTCAGCCTTCTCTTGTGGAGGCTGAATGGGTTCAGGTCCCCTAGCCTCTCCTTGTAGGGCCTGCCCTGCTGCCCCCTATCATGCAAGTGGCCCTCCTCTGGACCCTCTCCATACTGTACACATCTCTCCTGAAGTACAGCGCCAAGAACTAGACGCAGTACTCCAACTGTGTGACCAGTGTCGCGTACAGGGGGAGGATCACCTCCTTGGACCTGCCTGAGATGCATCTGTGGATGCATGACAAGGTACGGTTGGACTTCCTGACCACGTCCCACACTGTCGACCCATGTTCATATTGGCCTTAATAAGGACTCCAAGATCCTCTACACTGACGAGAAGGAAGTTCCCCAGCGTGTAGGCCTGCTGCTGGTTCTTGCACTTGTCAGTGTTGAAACCCATCCTGTTCTCATCCACCCACCCCTGTAGCCTGTCCAGAACTGATCGCAGCCTATTCCTTCCTTCTAGTGTGCCCACTTCACCCCACACCTTATTGTCATCTGCAAATTTCTTTCAGGCCTTGTGCTCTGCTTAATGTGATCCAATTCAGCTGGACATGTTTCATAGTTTCATAGCTAGTAGGGTCAGAAGGGACCTGAGCAGATCATCAAGTCCGACCACCTGCCACGGCAGGAAAGAGTACTGGGGTTAAACCACCCCAGCAAGGTGACTGTCAAGCCTTGTCTTAAAGAACCCCAGGGTAGGAGCCAGCACCACTTCTCTTGGAAGTTGGTTCCAGATCCTAGCCGCCCTGACGGTGAAGTAGCGCCTCCTGATGTCTAGTCTGAATTTACCCTCTGCCAGCTTGCGACCGTTATTTCTAGTCACTCCTGGTAATGCTCAGGGAAACACAGACTCCCCCAGTACCTGCTGGTCCCCTCTGACTAGGTTGTAGACGGCCACTAGATCTCCCCTCAGCCTTCTGTTATGGAGGCTGAACAGGTTCAGGTCC
>NW_017728992.1:97767613-97778990 GCF_001723915.1 Gavialis gangeticus
GGGGTGGGGTGGGTTGAGCAGTGGGTGCTGGTGCATGGGGTGGCACACGTGTGTTTCAGGGGTTGGGGTCAGTTCAGCAGTGGGTGAGGGTGCACAGGGGTAGTGCACATGCATGTATTGGGACATGTGCACATGCACAGTGGGCAGCAGATGTCCAACTTGGCAGGGAAGTTGCAACTGGGTGCATAGGTGGTAAAAGGGGGGCACTAATGGGGCTCAGCTCCCCCAAACACAGGGCAGCAGGTATGGCTGCAGGGCACCCAGCCGCAGGCTGCTGAAGTTGGGGGGGAGCGGCATGCACACTGAGATACCCTCCGCAGCCAGGATCACAGCTGGACCAGCTGGCGAGTAAGTTTCTTTCAATCTGCTTTGTTTACTGCCTGGACTTGGGGCAGGGTGCATATTGAGACCCCCACAGTGCAGGAGCAAGTGGGGTAGAGGCAAGGGTGAATCATTCAACCCTGACTCTGCCCCACACCTTGCTGCACTGCGGGGATTGTCCCATTACGCAGCCCAGCCAGGGCCCCATTCACAGTAAATGGGGCTCTGGCCAGGCCAGGTCATGGGACAATGAGAGCCCAGTAGCTCCTCCAGAGGAGCAGCACCAGGGAAGGTGGGGGGCACATGGCCCCCTAATATTTGCACAGGATGAAGACAGGCTGCAGCTGCAGGCTGGGATCTGCCTGCTTCCATGCCTCACTGCCACTTTTGAAAGCAGCATGGCACCGCACAGCACCATGTGCGTCCTGCTGCTGGGCAGGCCGGACAGTGAGGCACATGGCACTGCACTGCTTTCAAAGGCAGCAATGAGGCATGGAGACAAGGAGCAGGTAGAACCCAGCCTGAGCTGCAGCCCACCTTTGCCTGGTACAAAGTTCAGGAGTCCACATGCCCCCTCCCTTGATGCTCCAGCACCATGCCTCTAGAGGAGCCACCAGGCTGCACTGGACTCTTCCTGAGGATGAACTGAAGCAAGGCAGGGTGGGATGGGGCAGGCACAGGGGTGCCAGGGGCTGTGTCCCCCTGGTCTTGTGGTGCAGACAAGGATGTCCCCACTCCAGCCCCCAGGCAGTGCAGGGCTGGGGCTGGGCCCAGGGCCAGGGGGTTACTTTGGGTTAACTGATGTTAATTGATTAAAGGACAATGCCCAAAGCCTGCAAAACAGGGGAGTGATGCCAAAGAGAAGCCAGCACAGAGGCTGGGACCGAAGCTGGAGATACAGGGGAGTCAGTACTAGAGAGGGTATGGAGGGAACTGTGACCTAGCTCAGGGAACCATGGGTACTGGAAAGGGACTGCTGGGGAGCTCAGAAAGCTATGGGGGGAGGGGCTGCTGGTACCAGGAGCTGCAGAAGGGCTCCAGCTGCCGGGAAAACTGTGGGGCAGCCTGGAGGAGCTGTGGGGAAGTTGGTGTCAGGCCAGAGGGCTAGCAGGGGGGTGGCTAGAGAGGGTGTGGGGAAAGCCAGAGAACAGAGAGAGAGAGGGGGCAGGAAAGGTCGGGAAGAGAAGGCAGAGAGAGATAGAGTGGGGACAGGTGGCATGAGGCAGAAAGGAGCAGGGCCGGGAGGCTAAAAGGCAGCAGAAATGGCAGGAAAGCAGGAGAGGCTGCAGAAAGACGTGCAGAAAGGAGGTGGTGGATGGCGGAAGCGGGGCCTGGAGGCTGAAAGGCAGCAGAAATGGTGGGAAGGGCTGCAGAAAGACATGGGAAGGAGGGGGTGGATAGCGGGAACGGGGCCGGGAGGCTAAAGGCGGCAGAAATGGTGGGAAGGCCTGTGGGAAGGAGGCAGTGGATGGCAGGAGTGGGGCTGGGAGGCTGAAAGGTAGCAGAAATGGCAAGAAGGCAGGAAGGGCTGCAGAAAGATACGGGAAGGAAGCAGTAGATGGCGGCTAAAAGTGGCAGAAATGGCAGGAAGGGCTGTGGAAGACACAGGAAGGAGGTAGTGGATGGTGGGACTGGGGCCAGGAGGCTAAAAGGCAGCAGAAATGGCAGAAAGGGCTGAAAGGTGGCAGAAAAGGGGAGACAGAATTGGAGCCAAAAGAGAGACATAGAAACTGGTATTTAAGATAGAGAAGGGACCAGGGTTCAGTAAAACATGACCCAACTCAGGGTTGCAGATGACAGTGGTTTTATTGAACAGGGGAGATGGTGACACAATATCTTATTGGTTCCTTTGCACCCACACACGCACATGCGCACACAAAGGCAGTAGGGGTTAAAGAGGCTTGGTGCAGGGCCTGAAGTCCAGGAGGAGAGACAGAGAGTCCAAATTGTAGGAGGAAATGTGCAGGTAACATCTACCTATCCCAGGCTGAAAGTTGATCCTTGATCGCCAGTCAGCATCTCCTTCAGCTCGGTGTTGTCCAGAGGGGGTTGCTGGCAAGGCCTCTGGGGTGGACAGACGGCATGACGTGAAGCTGGTCTGGTCCAGATGGAAAATGTCATTCCCACTGGGTCCATCTTCACTGCCCCCTTTTATAGGGGCAGACTTTCTATGACCCAATGGCAGGGGACATGCCCAGGCAAGGGTCAGCCCCTGGTGCACTGAGCATGTGCATTACAGATCAGGACATGCAGTTTCAGGTGTCTACAATGGGGGGTTGAGTGGCTTCTGCAGCAGTCTCTGTCTTCCAAACCTTGAGCCATGGAGGTTCAATGCAGAGTGATGGTTGGGTCGTCGAGTTGATAGTTCAGTCATTCAGAGGGAGCTATTTTTAGACCTACTGCCATTGTCTCTCAAGCACCCTCATTCATCCCAATTCATTCAGGAACCAATTTACAGTGGAGGGGTAAGTATGAGTCACACAGTTACAACAGAGTTAAAATAGGGTGTGCCCGGGCAGGGGACACAAGATGGAGACTTGACACACAAAATGGAAACTTGACATGACTTATGCTAACTTACATACATAGGCCTAAATCATATAATATCAGTAAAACAGTAATATAGAACAGTAAAAATCAATATAAACATAATAATTATACAATATAAAACAGTGGATATCTATAACAGGGCACTTATTTGAAAAGAAGGAGAAAAAAATAAAACAAAAACAGCTTGCTACCAAAATAAAATTCTGAAGCTTATCCTATGTCTTAGCTCACTTACACTTATCTATAGGGAATAGAAAGGGAGAAAAAAAAAACTCAGAAACAGTTGAGGAAGGGAAGGGAATGCATCTCTCTCTCTCTCATATGTATATGTTCCATATATATATATATATATATATATAAAAAGGAGAAAAACTGGGGGTTATGTTACAAATGCAAGCAAAGAACAGGATCATTATCATGTAAACAAAGGAGTTCGCATTTTTAAGTGGCCAGCCACTAATATTTTCAATTTTATTTGTTTTAAATTTGCTTTCTAAGTAATAATAAATGCTGAATGAATTCAACTAAACTGCATCTTATTTATAGATCATTAGAATGCACAGCAAAACACATTGATGGTATCCTAAATTGTGAGTTATTCAGACAGCTCTAGTAAAATTCTTCTCATATTAATGTCAGCACACCGTGGAGCTGGCGAGCCAAGCTCATGGTCGTGGTCACGGTGGGGCGGCCGGGTGGCGGCAATTGGATACAGAACAGGCGGGATTTCTGGCGTGGAGTTCTGAGGCACGTAAGCGTAGTGGTTTTAAACAAAGGTGATTTATTTGACTCGCGCTTAGAAGGCGTAGGTAGAGTTGCTTTCTTCAGTTACAGTAAATACAAACAACGGAGGGGTCCGTTGGCCCACGGGGTTCTTAAGTGAGCCCTTGCTATCTAGCCAGAGCTAGGGGCGGCTGCTCAACTTAATAGTCCCAGGGCTGGTCAACGGCTCATTAAAGGAACAGAACGAACAACAAAACTGTAATGACGAAGAATGAAGACTGAGTCGTGACGCCAGTCCAAGTGGACAAATGGATGGTCGAGTAGCCGTGCCGAGGTCAAGTGCCAGGTAGAAGAAACCTAAAACCGTCATCAGGGTAGTCAAGGGTAATCCAAATCGTTGTCAGTAACCGGTGCCAAGATCAGTCATACGCCAAAAAAATCAATGCGAAAACTATTGTTGAGTCGTGAGGAGAGGACCTGGGGATTGAGATCCCAATCTCTCTCTGTTTCTCAGTCCCTGCTGAAAGCAGCCTCTGCTAACAGATTGAGCAGCTCTCCCTTTTCTCACAAGGCCAACGACCGCTTACATCTCCGACAACTAATCACTCACTCTCCCCCAACTCTCCACAACTCCACCACCCTTTGGTGGGGGCTCACTGGTCTTTATACGAATTTTAGTGGCCAATCAGATCCTATCCTTCAAAGAAATTTCTAGTCAGATTATGTCATGCTGCAGAAAGACTGAGCATGCGCCTGGTCAGGTTTTTTGGGCAACTGAGCATGTGCGAAGCTGAAAAGTAGGTCACGGATGACTGACAGGCCCAGGAGTCGAGCAGAGGGCATGCAGCCTAGGCTGTCTGCACATGTCAGGATTGACTCTCCTGTATTGGCAGCACACATATCTAATAATTTTCATTGACAATTAAGTTAAGAAAAAGTCTAAGTTCCCCAATTCAAGCGTATCTTATTGTAACAATATTCCCATTACCTGTAATATTTATTATACCACACACATTATAAAGAAATAATCCTAGTTTGTATCAATCTTAATAGTAAATTTAGTTTATAGTGTGTGTTTATATATTTTAAGTTTATCAATCAATACTTATAAAGTCCACCCCTGGTAGCAGAGACTTCTTGGGAAAAGCTTAATTTACACAATCTGGTTATAGCTGGGACTGAAATTAAGGAATTTATGCCAGGATTTATCAGAAGCAGATGCTAAAAATATTATGAATAGAATAATTTAATTTATGAAGGAAGGTCCCTCTGGAAGCATACCATTATATAAGAAGAGTTTTCTTGAACCATGCCAAAGTTTGAATCTAGCCTATCTATTTCTGACTGAACAAGCAGTTATCATAAGGAAAATACCATTCCCAAGATATATAAACATTCACTCTCAAAGTCAGGACTAAACAAATGGCTTCTAATATGAAATGCAGATAGATGCAAGGCCCAATCTAGCTTTGCCTAGAAATGGAATGCAAGGTATTCCTTTCATTGGCCTGTGGTGATGGCCCATCACCCCAAAAAGTTGACAACCCCTGAACTAGATCATTAAAAGTTCATTCAAGTATTGTGTTAAGAGAATTGTGACATCTCAGAGTGCTCACACTGTGCTAAATCTGTAAAACTCTACATATAGCCCATGAATCTGAGTGGTATATTGAGGACAGAAAACAGTGCATCAAAGTTAAGGGGTGGGAAAAGATTTCTGGACAGTTCTGTTGACTTTTTTCCCCTCCTAAATCCAGCTTCTTCCTCCCACACCCTCTGTGCAGAAACCATTTTTTAAAAATCAGTTGGATCAATTACTATAATGGCAAGAAGATAAAGTGAAATTCAAATTCTTTCAAGGTTTTATTTACCAATTTTAGTATTGCTCCATGGGTTATGGGCATCAGTGTTTCAGCTAAGGCCTCTGGATCTCAAAATATGAACCTCAAATTGCTTTGATCAGAATACCATGTCTACCTTGCCAGTTAAGTTCAGCCTTAAAGCCATTCTCACACTCTAATCTGTTGATCACTTATAAAGAAAACCCTTGAACTCAAACAACCAACAGTAATCCAGCCTGACCCCTGAAGCATTCCTCAACTTCAGGGTCTGAGGTCAAGTTTGACTTTTACCCACCCATCCCTGTAGAATCCACACCGGTGGCATACAGTCATTCGTTGCACCTGGTCCCAGTGGCTGGCTTTAAAAAGTGGGAATGTATCCTGGGAGTGGGGTATGTAGCCATTTGCTGCTCCTGAGAGCCAGGCTGGGAGCCCAGTATAACTCAGGATGGGGGGAGGGGCAGGCACCAGGGGGTTGGCAGGTCCAGGGTGGGAACTTGGTTCATGGGGGGTGGAGGGGTCGCCTGAGCAGGTGGGGACCATGGACCTAAAAATAGTCCAGTCAGGACCAGGACAGGGGTGTGAGAATAATGTAGTCCTGAACCTCGGGTAAGCAACTGAGCTTTTCCAGTACTGGGGCTGCTCTGTGAACTAGTACAGGCATTCACAATGATCAGATTAACTCAAATCTCAATCTAAATTAGTGCATCTACTCAGGTGAACTAACTCAGATTGAATGTTCTGTTTTTGAGCAATTTAAGACCTCTGCATGCCTATATGATTGGCATTTAGATTGAGCTAACCCTGGTTAGGTCGATCAAAATGTAATGCCTATACATACCCACAGACTGTGATCCACTAGCAGCAATCCTACAATTTCCTGTTCCTGATTTTGTGCCATTTTGCACCTCACTTCTCGTCTCTACCCATCATGAGAGAGACAGAAGGAGAAAGGCTTCCTAGAAGGTCTTCCCTCGATTTACAGAAAAGTACAGCATGCGTTTGGTTGCAAGATGGATATACACAGAGACGGGTGCCTTGTGTGGCTTGGACTAGATGAAGACAGCACTTAAAGTGGTCCTAAACAGCAATGTAAACAGATGTAAAGACATAAAAGTTAGCTTAAATGTTATAGTCTAGTCAGAGCTATAGCCAGGCATTTTGGCACCCAGTGCAGGTCATATGCCAAGTCCCTCCCCCTTCCTCACCCCCAACATACTCCACCACCACCACCACACACACTACTACATAACAAAAGAAAAAGTTGAAAGACATTTGTATGATATCATATCAGAATGCCTCAAGTACATATAAACATGCATGTAGCACATAACCCTGACATACATGGGTGTTAGTGGATGAAAGTGTATCTGTCCTGGTGTTGAGTGTTCATAGGTAGCTATTTTCTGAAGGTACTGAAGGGGGGTGTGTAGCTCTATTAGAAGATATGCATCTGAGTTGCAACCAGTGTGTGCATTATAGTGTGTTTATGCACACATGGGACAACACAGACAAATGCCCTGACTAAAGTGGTAGGCTGGTCCAAGGGTTAGAGCCCATACCTGGCACTATATACCTGTGTTCAATTCTGTCTTTGCCCCCAGCTTCATTGGGCAAACTCCTATGTGTATGGTGGGAAGTACAAGCACTGCCCTTTCTCCCAGAGATAGTGTGGGAGAATATGTGGCTTCCAGCCAGGGAAGTATGGCAGTAATAGGACCTGACACATACCTGCATTTGAGAGATTTGGGTTCAGGAACACCTAGGTGCATCTGCATTTGGGAATGGTTGAAAAGTGTAGGTGTTCCCCATACAAATATTGTGTGGGAGGGAAGTAGTATGTAAAGCATAAATGTATTATGTTAGTATAGGCCAAAGCTTTTGGCAGGTGTGCCACAAGTTACCCCACACTATCCCTGACTACCACTATGATCCCTTTCCTCTACCCAATCTGCTACTCTGCTTTCTACTCCCTGGCCTTTGTGCCACTGTGCTGCCTGCTCCCTCCATGGTCTGCCACCTGCTACACACAGAGGCCACTTTTGGCACACACGTGGCAGGTTAGCCACCCCTATATTCTGTAATGAGCTTTGTGTGGATTGTGCTGAGTGGGTATTTATATGTGTATTGCAGTGTTCATCACATGCTGCATGTTTGCATGCACCTAGCATGCATACTGTGCGCTGTGTGCTATATGAACAGGGGGAACTAGGCAGTCCTGGAGATCAGCATCTGTCTTTGCACTGTGAATGTGTGCA
The DNA here is from genome assembly GCF_001723915.1 of Gavialis gangeticus. Taxonomy (NCBI): domain Eukaryota; kingdom Metazoa; phylum Chordata; order Crocodylia; family Gavialidae; genus Gavialis; species Gavialis gangeticus. The sequence goes on from NW_017728992.1 coordinate 97,775,307, forward strand.
TGCACTGATTGCCACTGTCTGTGTTTTGAGCCTCTGTGCTGTGTGGGCACAGGTGACTGTGTGAATAGAGCCACATTTAATTTGGGTCTCCGTGAACAAGGGCACCCAATGCCAGCATGCCACTGGCTCTACCCTTGCTCCAGTATTGGTTGTCATGCTCTTTATGGGACAGCCTCTCAACTACTATACTCCATATTTACAGTTTTACCTCTTAAATTTAACCAGGAAGACACTGAAGAGTTATTTATTTTCATTGCAAAATATTACTCTTGAAAAACAGTGGAATAAAGTCTAACCGGAGAACTATCCAGAGATTACTTGTCTGTGAAATGTGTAATAATGAGTAAACTGTGGGGTGAATGGGGTTCTTTCCTCCTTACAAATATAAATAAGTATATTTTACATAAAGTATTTCATGCCACTTAATATGTAAATAAAACAGCTAGGTTTCCAATAATACAATGCAACAGTCAAGTTAGTTCACAAGTTTAAAGCATTGTATGCAACATTTATTTTTGGAACAGCCGACAAACGTGCTTTGTCAGTGTTCTGGCTTGGGATGCAAAGCTACCCATTAAATATATATGCTTTTCAAACAACAAATAAAAATGACAGTGATATTTCAGCAAGGGGAAGAAAACAGAAGATAGCAGTTGCCTGCATCTCTTTTTAGCGAGCATTTGTTTTCTACTTACATAATGCTGCTTTGTAGCCACAAGCAAAACAACATATTTGTGTATTTTATAATTATGCAGTCACATTCATGTGACATACTTCTTATGTCTAATGTAGCTCATGCTACAATAGAGTTTGAGTGCCTCAAAATATTTATCCTCACCAAAACTCTATAAGGTAGGCATTAATGATATCACTCAAAGACAGGGAACTGGAGCATAGAGAAGGGGTCTAGATCCCTGAATGCCTTTTTCAGCAAAGGCTTTGACTGAATTAGAGACCTGACTTAGCTTTTCCAAATACTGTATCCAGCACTCTAACCTCTAGATGATTCTTTGTCTCTACATGGTGCTAGATGCAAATACAAAAGTCATATAAAATTGAACAATGGCAAAACAAAATAAATGACCAGAAGATTAACCAACTTCTTTCCCCTTGTATCCCCTTGAGTTTTTTAATCAGTGATAATCCATCCCCTGCAATCTATAAATCCAGACTGAATGAGTCAGAATTAATTGTGGTCCAACTTGCATCTATCTCAGCATAATGACTTTGGAGATCAGTTTGACCCAATGTGTCTACCCAATCCTCCTAAATGTCACCAAACTTGTGTTGAGAATCTAGTTTCTAATTTTAAAACATGCAGCTTGTAAGTAGGAGGCAAAAGGACAGAATACAAATAAGAAAAAGAACATGCAGGCCAACATAGTATGTTGGTGAAAGAACAAAAAAACAAGCCAGTTAGAAGAGGTGTATGTTCCTCGTGTCATGCCTGACTCATACAATGATTGCGCAAGCAACTTGCTCACCCAGAGTTGGGTGGTGTTCACTCCACCATCTATTCCAAACCTCTGGAAATTTATTGAATTGAAAACACATGCATTTTGATCAGAGGTGGGTAAAAACTAAAAGCTAATATTTGAAATGCTTAGCTAGTGATACTGGGAGCCAGATTCAAGTTTGCAACTGGGTCCATTATAAAAATGGATTTGAATTCCAGCTCCAATTTAAATCAGAAAAGACTTTCAAACATTCTACATTGCTGAGCACCAATAATGTGTTCTGCTCAACAAAGCACAGGATAAAATCAGGATCCCTACATGAAATCTAAGGCCTAACTTCACTCACTGGCCTTGATCCAAGTAGTTATAATCTAGTTCATACAGCTCATCAACTCTAAAGAAACAAGAATGTTACGTTATGTTAGATTCTTCTTCTTTTATGTGTACTGTTATTCTCTACTGAATTTTTCCCTTTATTTCAGCACAACACTGAAGACTGAAAGTGTTAATGGAATTATTGGTTAACAATGATATACCATCAATAAAATAAAAGCAAACTGACATAAATGAAAATGTTTACAGATAAAAAGGCCAATGCATGGGCACACTAATCTCATAAATGTGCTAAAGTATGACCATTACTAATTATTCAGTCATATGAATAATTAAAGCAACTTTTCTGACAACTAGTAAATTAATCAATTCATTATTTTTTGATCTGGAAGCTATAACATATAAACGTGTAGTGATATAAAAAAAAATATGGCTGTCAAAACCCAATCTTAGATATTCTCAAACTTTCCCCTACCCTTATGGGAAACACTTTTGATAAACAAATCTTACCTACTGACCCCAGCTTCATCTGTACCTGAACATGGTACTACCCATGCTGAAACCTGGCAGTTGGGCATATACAATTCAGAATGGACAGGTTTTCTTTTGATCTTTCTAGTCAAGGGAAAGGGCCTGGGCAGGAATGGGTGCATCCTGCAGATCAATACCTGGCTGCACAGGTACTGTTGCCAGCAGGACTTTGGCTTCTTTGACCATGGGATGCTGTTCCAAGAGGGATTCTTGGAAGATATCAGATCCACCTGATGAAGTGACAGAAGAGCATCTTTGCAAACAGGCTCACTAACCTAGTGAGGAGGGCTTTAAAGTACGTTCACCAGGGAATGGAGACCAAGGCCCTGAGGTAAGTGAGGAACAAGCAGGAGGGGGAAACAAGGGAGGTGTGCTCATACTTCCTGAGAAATCAGGACAATCAACAAATTACCTTAGATGCCTGTACATGAACACACAGAGCATGGGAAACAAGCAGGAAGAATTGGAAGTTCTTACACAGTCATGGAACTATGACATGATTGGAATAACAGAGACTTGGAGAGATAGCTCACATGACTGGAGAACTGTCATGGATGGGTAAAAACTTCACAAAGGACAGGCAGGGGAGAAGTGGAGGAGGAGTTGCACTTTATGTAAAAGAGCCATATAATTGCTCAGGGCTCCATTTTGAAACTGGAGCTGGCCTGTTGAAAGTCTCTGGGTTAAAGTTAGAGGGGAGAGCAACAAGGGTGATATTCTAGTGGGTGTCTGCTACAGATCAACAGACCAGGAGGATGAGGTGGATGAGGCTTTCTTCAAACAGCTAGTGGAAGTTTCTTGATCACAAGCCCTTGTTCCCATGAGGGACTTCAGTCACCCTGACATCTTCTGGGAGGGCGATACAGCAGTGCACAGGCAATCTAGGAAGTTTTTGGAGAAAGCTGGGGACAACTTCCTGGTGCAAGTGCTGAAGTGGCCAACTAGGAGCAATGCTCTTCTTGACCTGCTCACAAACGGGGAAGAATTGGTGGGGAATGTAGCAGTGGATTGCAACTTGGGCAGCAGTGACCATGAGATGATTGAGTTTAGGATCTTGAAGAAAGGAAGGATGGAGAGCAGCAGAGTAAGGACCCTGGACTTCAGAAAAGCAAACTTTGACTCACTCAGGGAACTCATGGGCAGGACCCCCTAGGAAGTCAGTCTGAGGGGGAGAGGAGTCCAGGAGAGCTGGCTGTACTTTAATGAAGCCTCACTGAAAGTACAGGGACAATCCATCCTGATGTACAGGAAGACTAGCAAGTATGACAGAAGACCAGCTTGGCTTACCAGGGAACTCTTCAATAAACTAAATCAGAAAAAGGGAGCTTACAAGAAGTGGAAACATGGGCAAATAACTAGGGAG
>NW_017728992.1:97779031-97779254 GCF_001723915.1 Gavialis gangeticus
CAGGTTTTCTTTTGATCTTTCTAGTCAAGGGAAAGGGCCTGGGCAGGAATGGGTGCATCCTGCAGATCAATACCTGGCTGCACAGGTACTGTTGCCAGCAGGACTTTGGCTTCTTTGACCATGGGATGCTGTTCCAAGAGGGATTCTTGGAAGATATCAGATCCACCTGATGAAGTGACAGAAGAGCATCTTTGCAAACAGGCTCACTAACCTAGTGAGGAGG
>NW_017728992.1:97784254-97785239 GCF_001723915.1 Gavialis gangeticus
TAGGTCTCTTACTGAATGGGGGAGGCAACCTTGTAACAAAGAATGAAGAAAACGCCTACAGTGCTCACTGTCTTTTTCACCTCAGTCTTCACAGGCAAGGTCAGCTCACAGACTACTGCACTAGGGAGCACAGTTTGCAGAGGAGGTGAGCAGCCAACAGTGGCAGAAGAACAGGTTAGGAACTATTTAGAAAAGCTGGATGTGTACAAGTCCATGGGGCCAGATGGGATGCACGCAAAGGTGCTGAGAGAGTTGGTTCTGAGATTGCAGAACTACTAGCCATCTTCTTTGAAGACTCATGGCAATCAAGAGAGGTTCTGGATGATTGGAAAAGGGCAAACAGTGCTGACTTAATATGCGCCAGATCAATGCTCAGGATCTCAATATCGCACTGTTAGGCAGGAGGGCGTGACACAAAATTATACACACACACAAGCTGTATGTACAACACCATAGGTTCATACACACATGCACGTACACAAACACACAAACACGTACTTCAGTGGCTGTGTGTGTTAAGACTAGGGGGCACTTGGGGTTACTTGGGGCCCCAGGGTTACTTGGGGCCCCGGGAGAGGTGAGGAAAAAATCCAGGGCAGCAGCCAGGAGAGGAGAGGCAGAGAGCTGGGAGATCAGGAGGCAGATAAGCTGAGGGAAAAAACCTGGAGGCAGAAAGGCTGACAGCTGGGAGATCGGGAGGTTGAAGCCGGGAGGCAGGTTGGGGTTGCAGAGAGCTGGGAGGCAGAGACAGAAGCTGGAGGCTGTAGGGGACAGAGTCAGGAGACAGAGAAGCTGGAGCCTGAGGGAGATAGAGAGAGAAGCCAGGAAGTGGTGAGGTGGTAAGGGTTGGAGATGAGAGGGCATCCCAAGAAGGTCCCACTCTACTACCCTTTTTATAGGGGTGGCCTATCTGTGACTCCAATGGGAAGGACATGTCCAAGCAAGGGCCAGTCCTGCTCAGATGAGGTCATGCAGTTCCAGGTGT
>NW_017728992.1:97790239-97793081 GCF_001723915.1 Gavialis gangeticus
AAGTACGTTCACCAGGGAATGGAGACCAAGGCCCTGAGGTAAGTGAGGAACAAGCAGGAGGGGGAAACAAGGGAGGTGTGCTCATACTTCCTGAGAAATCAGGACAATCAACAAATTACCTTAGATGCCTGTACATGAACACACAGAGCATGGGAAACAAGCAGGAAGAATTGGAAGTTCTTACACAGTCATGGAACTATGACATGATTGGAATAACAGAGACTTGGAGAGATAGCTCACATGACTGGAGAACTGTCATGGATGGGTAAAAACTTCACAAAGGACAGGCAGGGGAGAAGTGGAGGAGGAGTTGCACTTTATGTAAAAGAGCCATATAATTGCTCAGGGCTCCATTTTGAAACTGGAGCTGGCCTGTTGAAAGTCTCTGGGTTAAAGTTAGAGGGGAGAGCAACAAGGGTGATATTCTAGTGGGTGTCTGCTACAGATCAACAGACCAGGAGGATGAGGTGGATGAGGCTTTCTTCAAACAGCTAGTGGAAGTTTCTTGATCACAAGCCCTTGTTCCCATGAGGGACTTCAGTCACCCTGACATCTTCTGGGAGGGCGATACAGCAGTGCACAGGCAATCTAGGAAGTTTTTGGAGAAAGCTGGGGACAACTTCCTGGTGCAAGTGCTGAAGTGGCCAACTAGGAGCAATGCTCTTCTTGACCTGCTCACAAACGGGGAAGAATTGGTGGGGAATGTAGCAGTGGATTGCAACTTGGGCAGCAGTGACCATGAGATGATTGAGTTTAGGATCTTGAAGAAAGGAAGGATGGAGAGCAGCAGAGTAAGGACCCTGGACTTCAGAAAAGCAAACTTTGACTCACTCAGGGAACTCATGGGCAGGACCCCCTAGGAAGTCAGTCTGAGGGGGAGAGGAGTCCAGGAGAGCTGGCTGTACTTTAATGAAGCCTCACTGAAAGTACAGGGACAATCCATCCTGATGTACAGGAAGACTAGCAAGTATGACAGAAGACCAGCTTGGCTTACCAGGGAACTCTTCAATAAACTAAATCAGAAAAAGGGAGCTTACAAGAAGTGGAAACATGGGCAAATAACTAGGGAGGAGTATAAAAGCATTGCTCAGGCATGCAGGGATGAAGTCAGGAAGGCCAAAGCACAACTGGAGTTGCAGCTAGCAAGGGATGTGAAAGGCACCAAGAAGGGTTTCTACAAGTATGTCAGTAGCAAGAGGAGGATCAGGGAAAGTGTAGGTCTCTTACTGAATGGGGGAGGCAACCTTGTAACAAAGAATGAAGAAAACGCCTACAGTGCTCACTGTCTTTTTCACCTCAGTCTTCACAGGCAAGGTCAGCTCACAGACTACTGCACTAGGGAGCACAGTTTGCAGAGGAGGTGAGCAGCCAACAGTGGCAGAAGAACAGGTTAGGAACTATTTAGAAAAGCTGGATGTGTACAAGTCCATGGGGCCAGATGGGATGCACGCAAAGGTGCTGAGAGAGTTGGTTCTGAGATTGCAGAACTACTAGCCATCTTCTTTGAAGACTCATGGCAATCAAGAGAGGTTCTGGATGATTGGAAAAGGGCAAACAGTGCTGACTTAATATGCGCCAGATCAATGCTCAGGATCTCAATATCGCACTGTTAGGCAGGAGGGCGTGACACAAAATTATACACACACACAAGCTGTATGTACAACACCATAGGTTCATACACACATGCACGTACACAAACACACAAACACGTACTTCAGTGGCTGTGTGTGTTAAGACTAGGGGGCACTTGGGGTTACTTGGGGCCCCAGGGTTACTTGGGGCCCCGGGAGAGGTGAGGAAAAAATCCAGGGCAGCAGCCAGGAGAGGAGAGGCAGAGAGCTGGGAGATCAGGAGGCAGATAAGCTGAGGGAAAAAACCTGGAGGCAGAAAGGCTGACAGCTGGGAGATCGGGAGGTTGAAGCCGGGAGGCAGGTTGGGGTTGCAGAGAGCTGGGAGGCAGAGACAGAAGCTGGAGGCTGTAGGGGACAGAGTCAGGAGACAGAGAAGCTGGAGCCTGAGGGAGATAGAGAGAGAAGCCAGGAAGTGGTGAGGTGGTAAGGGTTGGAGATGAGAGGGCATCCCAAGAAGGTCCCACTCTACTACCCTTTTTATAGGGGTGGCCTATCTGTGACTCCAATGGGAAGGACATGTCCAAGCAAGGGCCAGTCCTGCTCAGATGAGGTCATGCAGTTCCAGGTGTCCTCAGTGTCCAGTGGGATGCAATGATGGACTTGCTGGTTTCTATTCTGTTCTTTGTTTCCATGTTGCTGGTTTCTTGGAGCATCTTTATCTCTCAAATATTGGGTTTTGTCTCTGGCCCTGGGAGTAGGTCTTTGGTTTCAGGGAGAGTGGCAGTGGTCCGGTCATTAAGTTGATGGTTCAGTCATTCAGCAGGAGCTATGTTTAGGTCTGCTCCCATTATGTCTCAAGCACCCTCATTCATTCTCATTCACCCAGGAACCAATTTACATCGGAGGGGTAGGTATGAGTCAGTTGCAACACAATTACAATAGGGTGTGTCCAGGCAGGGGACACAAAATGGAGACTTGACATTATAAGATGGAGGCTCACCATTACTTTGGTTAACTTACAGGAACAGGCCTAAATCATACAATATCAATATAAAACAGTAAAAATCAATACAAATATAATAGGAATACAATATAAAACAGTAAAAATCAATACAAAATAACAGAACAGGGGAGATTATGCTTAGGGGCAATCAACATGGGTTCATTAGAGCCAGGTCCTGTCAGACCAACCTGGTGGCCTTCTACGACCAGGTCACAAAATCCTTGAACGCAGGTGTCATGGTAGATGTAGTGTTTCTGGACTTTAGGAA
>NW_017728992.1:97793230-97793987 GCF_001723915.1 Gavialis gangeticus
GAGAGTGGTCGTGGATGGGTTGTTTTCAACCTGGAGGAATATGGGCAGTTGAGTTCCCCAGGGCTCGGTTCTTGGGCCCACACTGTTCCAAATCTTCATCAGCAATTTGGACAAGGGGGTGAAAAGCACCTTGTTCAAGTTCATGGATGACACTAAGATGTGGGGAGAAATGGGCATGTTAGAAGGGAGGGACAGGTTATAACTAGACCTGGACAGTTTACAAGGGTGGGCGTATGAGAGTAAGATGGGCTTCAATACTGACAAGTGCAAGGTACTGCACCTGGGGAGGAAGAACCAGCAGCATACCTACAGGCTGGAGAACTCCCTTCTCATCAGTACAGAGGAAGAAAAAGATTTTGGGAGTCACTACTGATTCCAAGATGAACACAGGCTGCCAATGTGAGGACACGGTCAGGAAGGCTAAATGCACCTTGTCATACATCCACAGATGCATCATGAGCAGGTCCAAGGAGGTGATCCTCCCCCTCTATGTGGAACTGGTCAGGCTGCAGTTGGAGTACTGTGTCCAGTTCTGGGCGCTGCACTTTGTCAAGTACTGCAGTCACTTGCAGACCTGTAGGACACCGCCTGCCGCTCAACTAGGGTGTTATTGATTCTAATTGGTGATCTACAAGACCACGTTTCTCCTGCCATGACTTGATGTTAAAGGAGTTGGTTCATTACCTGTACGTGTAGCCCAATTAGTAGTCTCACCGTCGTCCTGCGGGGTCCTACGTTCCTGAGAGCTCCGCCACCC
>NW_017728992.1:97798987-97799997 GCF_001723915.1 Gavialis gangeticus
TGTCAAGTACTGCAGTCACTTGCAGACCTGTAGGACACCGCCTGCCGCTCAACTAGGGTGTTATTGATTCTAATTGGTGATCTACAAGACCACGTTTCTCCTGCCATGACTTGATGTTAAAGGAGTTGGTTCATTACCTGTACGTGTAGCCCAATTAGTAGTCTCACCGTCGTCCTGCGGGGTCCTACGTTCCTGAGAGCTCCGCCACCCCTACACCCTCACCCGTTCCACCGGGATCAACCAGCCAGTTGGTCCTGCCACGTGTCCTCGGTACCAATCAAAACAAACAACAAAAGACAGAAAAAAATCCAAGAAAACAAAGAAGGCTCTCCTGGCCTGTGTTATTGTTCCTGCTGTTTGCAGCCAAGATCCAAACAAATTGGCCTTTGTGAGGTCAGTCCGTCTTCAGTGGCTCTCTCTCTCTCTGAGCCTGTTGTTGAGGTTGCCACGATTCCTTTTTAGCGCATTAAGTCCATCTGTGACACCATCTTTTTGTCTTGGGCCACTTTTACATGCTATACAGTACCGCTAAATCTATAGTGGCCCTCTATTAGGGGTATTACGGTACACTTCTCTCTGCAGGGCTCTGCCAGCTCCTGGCTTGTAAACAAACCGTTCTGTGCCCTGCCAGGTCAGTAGTCTGGACTCTAATTCGCCTCTGTGGGGCTTACTTTCTGCAAGAGTCTCCTACCAGCTCTCCACGTCACTTTCAGAGTTCCCTGCAGCGTGTGTCAGCTTGCTCCTCCTCCTCCTTCCAGTTCTGCACTTCTTCTCCTTTCCTGTCCTGGGCTCTTTATACTGGCATGGAAGTTCTCTGCCCCTCCCCTCCCAAAACACCTGGGTAAGGGAGATTTCTGCCAGGCTCCTTGGGGCTGCGGACCTGGGGTCGCTGAGCCTTTGTTTAGCCCACGTGCTTTGCAGCAAAGTGGCTCCTTCTCTCTCACACACACTTCAGGAGGGATGTGGACAACTTTCATAGTTTCATAGTTTCTAGAGTCGGAAGGGACCTG
>NW_017728992.1:97800008-97800824 GCF_001723915.1 Gavialis gangeticus
TAGAGTGCCACACCCCCACCTCTCTTTCCTATCCTGTCCAAACTTTGAGAGGGTCCAAAGGAAGGCCACTCGCATGATCAGGAGGCAGCAGAGCGGACCCTACGAGGAGAAGCTATGGGACCTGGACCTGTTCAGCCTCCACAAGAGAAGGCTGAGAGGGGATCTGGTGGCCATCTATAAACTTTCCAAGGGGGACCAGCAGGCAATGGGAGAGTCCCTGTTCCCCCTGAGCACTACCAGGAGTAACAAGGAATAATGGCCATAAGTTGACTGAGAGTAAATTCAGGCTAGACATCAGGAGGAACTAGTTCACAGTCAGGGTGGCTACAATCTGGAACCAACTTCCAAGGGAAGTGGTGCTCGCTCCTACCCTGGGGGTCTTCAAAAGGAGGCTAGATAATCATCTAGCCAGGGTCATTTGACCCCAGCATTCTTTCCTGCCCGTGGCAGGGGGTCGGACTTGATGATCTGCTGAGGTCCCTTCCAACCCTACCAACTATGAAACACTATTTACAATATAAAAGGGGACTTGTTACAATAATGACATACAAGAACATAGTTTACCTATGACTACCTATAACTACTTATAAGGGATCAAGGGGGCAAAGAAAGAGAGTCAGAAATGGTTGGGAAAGGGGAGGGAATGTATTTTAAGTAAAAACAAAAAAAAGAAAAACCTGGGGGTTTTGTTACAATGGTGCTCATATTTAAGAAAGGGAAAAAGGAGGATCCAGGAAACTACAGACCAGTCAGCCTCATCTCAGTCCCTGGAAAAATCATGGAGCAGGTCCTCAAGGAATCCATTTCTAATCACTT
>NW_017728992.1:97805824-97817673 GCF_001723915.1 Gavialis gangeticus
AGACCAGTCAGCCTCATCTCAGTCCCTGGAAAACTGGGAGCAGATCCTCACATTTCTGAGAACTTGGAGAAGAAGAAGGTGATTAGGAACAGTCAGCATGGACACACCAGGGGCAAGTATAGTTAAGAGGAAAGACAGTGATAAAAGTAATAATTTAGAGATACTGCCTGACAAGTCTTTTGCTTCACCCATGCCTCTTTCCCTTCCTTTCCATCTTTCTAACAAAATCAGTTGATACTACCAACATTGACAAAAAGAGACTGATTAATAGGACAAGCCCCATTCCTTTAATGTACCCAGACCCAAAACCAAACTGACCAGACTCAGGGAAATTTGAGGCTTCTAAATACTATCTGGATTGCCTCATGGAAATGGCAGGATTACAGGATGTCCACCTGAAGCAAAGACTACACGCATAGCAAAGGTACAACATAAATATTTTACAGTGTTGGTCAGACTCAAAACAAGACTTCACTGTTGCCCTTCATCAATTTCCTTTTCCCATTTTATCTGTTAGAAACTATCCTATGTGGTTTGCACAGTGATGTATAAAGTCAAAACATAGGAAGACGGTATTTGGGACCAGATTTTGCTACCTTTATTCCTGCTGAGTGCTGGCCCACTAAAAGGCCCATTGATTTATAGTGGTTGTCAAAGACAAAAAAAGAACTATAGTTCCCTAAGGGGCCATTGACAGAGTGGTCAGTTGAGCAGTACAATGTATTTCTCTTTCAACGGCATGCACACAACATAATGTAGATTGATGTTTTGACACTTGGCTGAACTTTCCTAAATGAAAAACTCTTTTCTCCTAATTAATGAAATTCTAGAATCTCATAGGTAGTTATTTTTAAGATATGTTGAGAGTAATTATAAACAAAGGCACTAAGCAAAGATGAAGGCTAATGAAATCTAACAGCAATGACATATTTCAACTTGAAAATTACCAGGTAAATTAGACAAGCTGTGAAGAAAAGAGGATCTGGGGCAAACTCTTAATTATCAGAAAGGCTTATGCCTCACAGAATAAATTATTCTCTATGGCCTGGTCCAGACAAGCATATACATGTAGTATGTGGCACCGCAGACCCATCTGGGTGCCACACACCACACAGCCAGGTGTTCCCCATGCTGCTACCTTGCAGCGCAGGGGGTGTTTTAGACTCCAGGAGATCCTGAGGTCAGAAAAAACCACACTGAAAAAAAGGGGGGCAGTACACATGGCAGTAACCTGGCCAGCCAGAGCCACACTCTGGCTGCCAGCCAGGCTCCCAGCTGCAGGAGTGCCATGACTGCAGCTCCCTTAGGTCCCCAGAACCTGAGGAAAGGCTGCTGAAGCCAAAACAGTTGCTGGCCCCAGCCTCCCCTACCTCACACAGGGTAACCTGCCACATGACAGAGGGTGCATGGCATGAGTGTTCCATAGGGACAACTAGCAGTGGCACAAGGTGTGCCACTGCTACTTGTCCATGGCAAAACAAACATCCACACTCATGTAGACATGGCTAAAGGTGCCACCCTGGCCCACCTGCCTGACTTTAGATTAACATGACTATTTTCAGACCAAGATCCACACTTCCATTTTATGCCCCTCTAACTGGGCACCTATTAAGGCCTGGTGACAATTAGGAAAAGCCTTCCCCAACACTTGCTGGGGAGACATCAACAATACATAAGAGGTGCACATGGGCAGGAGGTACACTGAGATTGGCCATGCACCCCCTGGAAGCACCAGCTGTGAAACCAGAAGTGCCAGCAGAAGCACACTCTGGTTTCACCAGTTTCACTGCTGACGGTTTCAGGCTTAGTGATCGGCCACTGCAGGGACCACCCCCCTCCCTGGTCAACGATCAGCTGCTGGGGGAACCACTCCCGTGGTCGGTAATCTGGTGCCCCCTCAGATTCCGGAGGCACCAGTCACCCATGCACAGAGAGGTAATACTTACTTGTATTCAGTGATGGAATTAAAGGAATAAGACAGCACATGCCACTAGGAGGCCAGGTATCTCTAATTGCTCCCTGTCCTGGCTGTGGTAGGGAGGCATGTGAGGACAGGACTGGCTCCCACTGGTGCCAGATGGAACCCAGAAGGTAAAAGCCAAGTGGTTCCAGAGGGTCAACCACCCCAGAGAAGGGATGCATGTAAGAGCTTCAGCTCATGCACACCACACAGAGGTGTGATAACTCACTCAGCTCATGGGCTGCAAGACTATCAGATCAAACCAAGGGGATTAGAGAGAGAAACACTTACCTTAATGAAGATACAATCCGGGAGTTCTGAGCTCAGGTATGGACAGCAATCCAGGGAGTGGGAATTCATTGTTTAACTCACCTAAAGGAGGAAGGGAGAGGATAAGTTAACTGTTGGATTGTGCCACCTCAGTATGGGCTCCTTTTAAGATGTACAGAGAAACCAGATCTATGGAACTTAACTGAGAAAGGGCAGGAGGGCACGGATATGGTGCCCGGCCAGCTAATGAGCACTGAACCCTGAGATTTTGATGGGGATGGCAGTTTAGGGATTGTTGCTAGGAAACAAGGAATATTGAGCAAATAACTGATGTTGAAGATAGGCAGCGAAAACAGGTAATAGATCCTGGAGTGGGATCAGACTGTGAAAGATAAGTCTCCATGTATAAGTAAAATGGGCTTGAATTCCTGGAGACTAAGCTGAAGGAGTAATGTGCAGCCTGGATAAATGATCTGGTAAATGTGAAGAGTTTAGTGGGTCTGCTTCCCTATGTTTCACACAGTATCTGGAGATTAAGGACAAGAAGTATGTACTCAGAACATTCTAGGTGTGGTAAGGGCAGGGTGTAGGGGATGGAGGAGCCCTGTGAAGAGGCCTAAGGCTGCTCCCCTATTATTGGTTAAGCAAAAGATCTCACCTCCCAAATGTTTATTTCTCTATTATTTGTCTTAACATCAAAGGCATGGCAAGGGAAGTACAGAAGGGAAATATACAGAGAAGCCGGGTTGAGAGAAGTTCAGCATCAACTCAGGAGAACTTCTACAGGGCTTAACAGCCCCCAACAGAAAAAGCCAAATGAGATGGGCCTACCTTGTCTCCAGGTAGACTAGTAGAATATACAGTAGAAGCTGTGTTAACCAGCCTGAGTGGGGTAAAGGCAGTGCCAGGTATCTAAAAATTCTGGTGATCTGAGGCAGGGATTCTCAACTTTTTGAAAACCCCTGCAGAGCAAAGGGATGTATTTAGGCTGTATAAATGCTGTTCTCCAAAAAAGAGGTTAACTCAGTCCCCACAAATTTGGAACAGTTATTCCACTGTGAAATGGGGAAACTTTACCTTAAGAATATGTTATAATGTGGGATTATGTGGTAATGTTTATGTAAGAATCACTGTTCCACCTCAAAACACCTCTGTGAAGTAGATACAGAGCAATAAAAACTATGAGATCCAGATTGCCATTGTGCCCACGTTCATCTGGAGCACGCTGTTGTCCCAAGAAGCTGGTTTCTGCAGCAAGGAGATCACCAGTACTCCTAGGTGGTAAGGAACTCTTCTCCAAACCTCAGGATATGAAGAGATCAGACAACTGCTCAAAGCAGCACAACACCTCAGGCTACAGCATACACCCTACATGGGATAGAGTGTAAGGAATGGCTGAAGTAGAAGGTTCACTGGTTCTGAGGCAAGGGCTTTTCCACTCAATCTGCCCAGTATGCAGCAGGGATTCCCATGGCTCTTTGATGCACAGCATGCAGGGAATCTACCCCTCCTGTACATATCACTAGAATCCCATAAGCACTTTACACATAGGAAATGCTCTGTTTTTCTAGCTTGTGTGTGCTCAGTTCCTTGGGGAAAGAGACCAGAAGGATAGCATCTGCAACAGCAATCACATTGCAAAGTGTCGATGCCACTTTTCCATACCCATATTCTGAACCAAGGTACAAGGTGTGTTCTAGAAGGGCTGCCAAGATTTTAATGAAATAACCTTAGAAATTATTGCCAAATTCAGATTAACTTCTTAGGACTTCATTATTTTGCTAGTACTGAACAAGCAAGTTTAAAAATTATTACTGTTTACACTCAAATCAGTATGGGGGGGGCGGGAAATCCTTCATCTCAGATTCACATAGAAAGAGGGGAGGGGCAAGTAGCTGCTAAAGCTCCGACTCTGGCCCTGAGCCCAGGTCGGGGCCAGAGTCAGACTCACAACAGACTCCTGTCCTCGCTCTGCTTGCCTCTGAAGCTTCTGCCCCCACCCTCTTTCCCTCCCCCCCATGTACTGTCAGGTGCAGCTCGGCATGGAGCGCAATGCCCAATGCAGTTCAGCATGGAGCACTCTGTCCCCTGCTACACCAATCAGCAGCACCACATCTGCTGTGTGGTACAGCAAAAGCTGTGCTTCCATGTGCCGTGCTCCAAGGAAGGAACAGAGTCCAAACAGCATCTGTCAGTAAAGGGGCAAGGGAGAAGAGGTAAAAAATGTAGGAGAGGAAGGGGGAGTGTACAAGAATCTGAGGAGTGGGGGGTGGAAGAGACAGAGACTGCAGAGTGAAGGGGAAGAAGCAGAGACTAGGGAGTCAGGAAGGGCAAGAGGCACTGTCACAGGCCAGCTGGGCACTCTGAGTATATCAATTTAGTTGCAGACTGACTGAGCACTGCAACTTTATTAGCCACTGGGTTTTTTTGGTTCAGGATTAAGAAGGTAATGTTGGGAAGGAAAGCAATGACAAGTTTCACTTATAAAAAAAGAATAAATTTTACTTATAACAACAAAAGATATAGTTTGCACATATGACAGTTAGTAAAAAGGTTAAGCTAATAAACAGACAACATAACAATACAAGTTAAAATTAATAGTGATAATAAAACAGACAAAGGAATTAACCAGGAGTTCCCACTTGGTTAGCAACTTATCGATAGTCCCTCAGTTAGAAGATACACGTCAAGTTGATTCAGTGAAGTCAGACGTCTCTGAACTGGGCTGTCAGAGGGAGAACCGGAAGAAGGTCCCTCAGTCAGGATCTGGCCTTCATTCAAAGATCCGTGGGGCATGGGACAGCAATGACCCTTCTGTTCCATCCTTCCCTGAGGGTTACTTAACATGCGTGTTCTTTTATATCCTGTCTACGCTAATTAGTTTTTAGTTATATAGCCACTCATAGTGTTACTTTATAACTGTTATCCTATGAGGTTAAAAGGAGTTAGAAATCATTATAATAAGTTACTGCCCAAGCTTGGGTTTACCCAACAAGCAAGTCACACCACATCACTTTGGGGTCTGAAATTAACATGTCCCCACTTAAGTTCAACCCACTATGTTAATTATACCTTGTGATTACATTCGTTAATTTTTACTGACTCTAAGCAAAATTTCATAAATCAGCTATGTCTGCGGTTATAATTCTTCGTTCTACTTTTTAAAGTTCAGGCTGTCTGAAGATCAGTATAAAAAGCTATATATAAATATTTTTCCAGACAGACAGGAAACTTCTCCATAAGTTACTTCAGATACCTTCAAAAAGCAGATTTCTCTTTGTTATTAACCCTTCTGGTTCTGGCCATCACAAGGCAGAGACTGGGGGGGGGCAAGAGACTGGGAATGAGGATGAAGGGGCAAAGACTGTGGGGAGATGGGGCTGGGTGGAGGTTGCAGCGGGTAGGAAGGCGGTAGCAGGGAAAAAAGTGGGGAACGGAGGGTAAGGGGTCTGCCTGAACTCCACCAGATTACCAGCCACTCCCCACCTTCCCTGCTATAGCAGCAGGCAGGATGAATTCAAGACAACCCTCCAATAATTAGAGTTGGGTGTATCATCTTAAATTCAGAGTCATCTTAGATTTGAGTAAGTATGGTAGTTCAAGGTGCAAAATTAAGTCCAAAAGGAACAGTTAGTCGGACCTCTTACATTATGCAGATCAAAAGTCTGATCTTTCTTTCCTATCTTTAAATTACAAAGTAGATTACATGACATGTAATTAAATAAAACAAGTAAGCATTGAGTAAACAAGTAGCTGCCAGACAAGGTCTTTGTAAGCTCATAGGGGACCTTTCCTGTCTGATGATAAAGGATTTTATTATAAATGCTGAAAGAACTTTATACAGAGTGATGCTAACTGGCACCATTGCTATACAACAACACGTTGATCAAGTCTGTATGTCATCTGTCTAATGAAAAGGAAGTAATTACAGGCATCTGTAGGTGACTCAATTAGATTTCTACAGTGTTGTATCTGTTATGAAGGATAATGGCTTAGTTGTATGTATCCTGACATCCGAACCAATGATGAAAAAATGTTAAATATATCTAAATTAAAAGATTAGTATGTTGTGTTTGCCACAGAGAAGACTCACTTCTAAATGGTGGAGAGGAGAGATTAAAACCATCTAGGACTTAAACTGGTTCTTATAGCTAGGCAGCACGGAGTGCAAGAACAGCCTGTAGGTTTACTGTTGTCCAATGCATGAGACGGCAAAAAAAAAAAAAAAAAAAAAAAAGTAATAACTCACTGAGCAGTAGGAAACCACTGACCGCTGTACCTGCATTGCCACTTCTCTGCTCTCCCACTGTCAGAGCCTGAGCTGGAGCAGCTGCAGGAAAGACGTAGGCTGCAGGGGGTGAGGAAGGGATGAGGGATAGTTTCATTCCAGCACCCCTCTCTTTAGGCAGAGACCAAGGCTCATGCGCCAAACGTACACCATGAAACAGTTTTCACATGATGTATTTATCTGCATTAAATCTAGTGATTATATGGCTAATTTTAAGAGAACTGGTCAGCCCCGGCTGCAAGAGTAAAACATTTTCCAAAGATGGCTCCACTCTTCCATAATAGACTCCCTAAAATTCAACCAGCAGCTTCACTACTTGCAAAACAGTTTAAAATGTTCCGTCTTATTTTTACTTAGGTCACATTCAGCCTCCCATCAAAAGACAAGAGTCCACTTGTGAAAAGTAGCTTATAAATGAGGAAAGCTTCATTCAAGAAGTAATATAAAGAACATTTCTGCAAGATATAAGAGCTGCATCTAGTAGTTCCAAACAAGATCTGGGTCTACTTATGCTCAGCATTGTAAAAACACATAATACGCGAATCTCCTCAAAGCTCTATGCATAAAAATGAAGTGACTTACTGGAGATTACAAAAGGCCTCCTTGGGGAGAGGCAGGTATAGTATTAGAGCTAACCTTTTTTTCAGTTTTGGTCAACTGAAAATTACTTGTTAACTCGCATGGAATTTGGCAAATAGTTTCATTAATTTATGAGGAGGAAATATACTCTTTTCGTTTTTTAAAAGTTTTTATTTTTATTAATATCAACTATATATACACACATATTATATTACATTGTATATATACACTATATTATATGCAACTTTCCAAGCACATATAATACATCTTATTGATAATTAGGGCCTGAGGAAGTTAGTGTTCCTGTCAATCTGTGGAAGTTAGCGTGCAGTAAGATAGGGTGTGAAATAGCTGATCTTTACCTATGTGCATTAACTTCCCATGCAGACACTCTGAAAAGGTCATTCTAGACTTTTTCAGAAGGGTGCCAGGCAGTGCCAGACATACTACTTCCCCAACCAGAAGTTGTGTAACTGCATCTGTGCAGACCAACAAGCTCTTCTACACCTTTGAGACACATAAGAAAAATACAGCTTTAATTTGATTTTAAAGATGCAAAGCACACATTTGCATCAAGCCACCAAAACATCCATGTGAAGCCATGGACCATAACTGAGGTTTTCCAAATAGATTAGTGATTTTATACCTCACTTTTTTTTCCTTTTTTTTTTTTGGGAGGGGGGGAGGCAATCTGGGACACCTAAAAAGGCCTTACTCATTACACTTTTTCATGTGCTAAACATCTGAGGTGTTACTGCTCCTTATATAAAAGGACCCCTTTTCATGTTATTTCATTCTTTTGTTGCTTTAAAAGGAGCATATGATTTTTTTCACACTTTCCAAAAAAAAAAAAAAAACTTTGTGCAAAGAGCGGACTTAAAAACTTCAATATAAAGATGATGAAAAGAGTCCATCAGAATAGAAATAATCAAGCAAACTTCTTGGGAAGTTTCACTACATGTTTTATCTACAGTAAAACAGAATTTCTGTTAAATTAAGGTTATCACATAGTTAAAAGAAAACATACTGAGTTTCTTAGTCCTGTTGTAATAACCTGGAAAAAGTACATTGTATCTATGGTCTTCTAAAATTTCTGTGCGAGCGACTTCAAATCTGATACTTTATCAACTGGATACAATATGGAGGAAGAAACAAAAAAAATGCATTCAGGCTTAAATGTATGCATATATGAACCTTCATTTTTAATTTCTGATTAAAATAAATGTGTTTATTTGCTGGAGAAAACTGGTAGTTCGTTCAGTTTTTGCAAGGTTATTTCAGTCATGCAAACACTGTCCATCATTTAAATAAGGAGGTGGCATTTCTTACTGTAGCTTCATTTTCACAACATTTTCCTATTATTTATGCTTATACCATTAATTATATCAAAAACAAACCCCAGGGATTTCATCTAATTCTCTTATTAATCATTATGCTAGTAAATTCCCATTGAGCATCATTAATGCATGATTTCTGAAGGCCCAAACCCATAAAGATTTGTGCATGTGAGTAATATTACCCCCTGAGTAATCCCAGGAAATGATAGGGACTATTCACATGAATAAGTATTTTTTGGTCTGGGCTCGTGAAGCCTCTCTCCTCTAGCTCTGGTAATCCCAATTGAACTGATACCTTCTATTATCTCACCTCATAATGTAAGATTTCCAATACTTTTCATTTTCTTGCTGACAGTGGCTTTGTCTCCCTTGGAAGCGGAGGCATTAAGTTTCCAAACCTCAGATATACACATTTAAAAATGAGGTCTCTTTCATTTCACATTCCTGAATTAATTCCAATTCAGAAGCTAAATGAATAGCCTCTTCTAAGCTATTAGGTTTGGCTCAGTGTAATAGGACAGAGAAGTCCCCAGTACCCACATCAAGCCTGTGGTGAACAAATTATCGTAATTTGGATTTAGGACAAACACCAGACAAGCCTTCTTTTATGTGATGCTCATTCATATTGAGCCTCTAGGCGTTAGAGTTAAATAATTGCTCAGTTATTAGCTATGGTATCAATTATCTGGACTGATATCAAAGTATTACGAAGGTAATCCCAACCACAGTCCTTAAGACAAGCATCATTAAGATGAACAAAGGCCATTACAATAAGAAAAGGGTATCCAATGGGCAGAGGTAGGTCATGAAAACTAGTTGGTACGCTTTATGAGTGATGCAGTTTCTGCCTGAAGCCTATTTTTCATTTAATCTCAGAATTTCATACATTGCAGCATAGCTACAGCATTTATTTGCTTTTTCTGGCAGGAGGAAGAGACACTAACTAAGATTAAAAAAGGTGAACAGAATATTAAAAACAAACTGCTGAAGGGTACAGCACAAAGTACTTATCGGCTAAAGAGAGAGCTAGAAAGTTGGTGGGGGTTCCACTTGGCTATAGTTATTTTATAGCCCTGCTCCTCTTCCACAGCCCCCACAACATTGCAAATTCTTGTTTTTCTTTACCCGACCAGATAGAAGTAAAATTAAAATTTAAAATAATTGCTCACACATACTTTGTTGCTGTTGAGTAAAACAGCTTTTTCCCTAAGACTGTTTAAGTACTTTTTAACATTAATTGACACTTTCTAAAATTCTCTTTTTAAAAATTCCTATTGAAGTAATATAAGAGACTCTATTATACCCTCAGGACCAGAACAGTTTATCTGCTGTTTCCTTACACACTGGATGCAGTGTTCTTACATGAGGTCTGAATAACAAAAAGTAAAGAGCCAGCTTGCATCCATTCCCTCAAAAAGTTTGTCCCCTCTTCATTTTGTAGAGAGACTGGGCACAGTTGTATTCACACAGTTACCAAGAACCAATATACAGTTGAAAATATTTGGTATAGAGCATGCACCAACCACTCCCTTCCCAATGACTATGAAGGAAGATGATATCGGGCAGTGTCCACAACAAAAGAAATTCCAAATGACCACACAGACCAGATGGCACCATAACAGCACAAAAATGCCAAACCCAACCCTTAATGAGTTGGTTGGTTTAATTTTCTGTAACATTGTATATAATTTATAAGTTTTTTTTCAGTGCCAAAAAATGCAGAGATCACTAAGGCATGTAAGAGAGCACATTTAGTGGAATTTTGAAATATACATAAGTTTAAGAAATGAGCTCAGAAAAAACTAATAAAAAAAATCTGTCCAGCACAGAAGTTATACTCAACTTTATATTTCACTTGACGATTATAGGTAACATTTTCAAATAAGACTTGAAGCCTAAGTTTCATTGAACGTCAATGGGACTTAGACTCCCAAGTGATTATGCCACTTGAAAAATGGAACTTTGAAAATGAAGAAAAGGTTCCTGGGCCATTTAGGTGCTTTTGAAATTTTTACCCTAATTAGCATCTGATATGCAAATGATGAACTTTTACACTAGGCATTTTTCTTATACCCTTGAAGCTCATGAAAAAAGTAGTACTCAGTCATGTCTATTTTGATACCTTTAGCTATAGTTAACATCAGAAGGATGGCATGTTTTTGATGAAACCTCCAAAGGATTACCTCCCAGTAAGAGTTCTTCTAAGAAAGAACTCAAATTGTGGGCGTCAATGAAAATGAAAGATATATGTTACCACTCACTCTGTGTTATGCAATATTTTCTCAGTTCTAATTTATGCTACTTGCAAAGTTATATTTACCACACACGGTGACTTATACAACCTACACTCCGTTCTTCAGGCTCAATTCAGAACATACGCTACACGTAGCAAATTAGTATCATTTTATTATGATGATGAATGGCGTAAAATCTGGTTTGCAGCAGGAAGGAAGGTCATTTCAGGGATGAGAGAGTTGGCTAGGAGAAGAGGAGACATCAGTGGCCTTGTCTACATGAGACACTGACTACGCCGTAGCCTGTGACTACTGCACAGTAGTGTCACATCATGCTTTCTGCCACGTGACACTACTGTGCAGTCAGCATCATGAAAAAGCCGTTCGCAATGCTACCGTGCAATAACTCTAGTTAATGCTCAGTCTTTTTGTACTTGTTTATGCAAGTGTCCCCTGGTATCCATTCTTTATATCAAAACACAGCATTATTTTTTGAGACTAACCCAGTAATCCTCCAATGAAAGTCAGAATCAGTACTTTCCAATGACTTGGCACAGAACAGTTCTGCAACCACACTATCATCTTATCTATCTCAGCTTCTTGCAGACTGCACTCACAGTTGGGAAGCCTATGAACGCCAAGAAGTGCTTGTAGAACTACATAGCAAGGGAAAGATCATCAATTCTCTGATTTTTCTCCAGTCCACTTTTGTCACATCCCAAGCCCCTCTTCAAATCTGACCGCTGAGGTACTGTAGACCAGAATTTATGCCTAGCTCTGGTTCATATGACTTTCTTACAAGCTTGATGAGCTCCCTGTGTTAGACACTCACTAGTTCACAAATCTTTGTCCCAGATGCTCTTGGCTAGTTGGAACTGAACAGAGTTTAGACACTGTCGCTCTGGCTATATGCATGCATGTTTAGTGCTCACCCTACACCCAACAGCCTTCTTACCCAGACCCCAAAACTAGTGCCAACTCTCTAAAGTTCCACAGCTGTTTTCTCACCAGAACTACACCAGAGTGGCCTAAGCATGATCTTCAAGTGGCGCTGCTAAAGGGCACTGATGAAGCACTATAGACGTGGCAAAACCCCCAGTTTTTCTTCTTTTTTTTTTTTTTTTATTTATTTTAAATAAATACCCTTCCCCAACCATTTCTGACTTTTTCTCTCCCTCTCT
>NW_017728992.1:97820260-97823586 GCF_001723915.1 Gavialis gangeticus
ATGTGCCTAGGCTGGTTTGGATGTGTATGTGCCTGAGATGTGCGTGTGTATGTACACGATTGATTTGTGTGTTTGTATATGTGCAATTATGTCACACCGTCCTTTCTAACAGCGCAATATTCAGATCCTGAGAGCTGGCCTGACCCCACAGGGCAACATAGACATCCCCACAAAATCCTCTTCTTTCATTCATTCTCCTTCCCAGTATAGTCTCTATCTCCCTTAAATCAACAAGCTTGCATAGATCCAATGATTAAAAGATTCCTCTTTCCCCTCACACACGTGTACATTTAGAGACTATGCCCTTTTTTCACAGCAGCTCTTCCTCTTCTTTTTTTTTTTTCTTGGTGATCTTTCATTACTCCAGTCCTACCTCCTTTAGACTATCTGGAAGGACTTCCTTTAGCTTGAATTTACCCATTGTTCTACCACAAGAGCCTCATTCAATATTACTGGCTTTAGGTGTCCTGTAGAATCTTCCAGGCCACTGGTTTTCAACCTGTGGTCTGCAGACTGAATACCCCCACTTACAATTCGAAGGGGCCCACACCTCCATTCAAAATTTTTTAGGGGGTCCACAAATGAAAAAGGTTGAAAACCACTGTCCAGAAAACCTGTGAGATGCTTTGCTAATACATGACTGATATGACATGCACCAGGTGTGAGAATTATGGCTGTAAAGTCAGTCAGAATTCATATGTCTATGCAAAAGAAAACTCCTAAATGGTCCCAAGCTCTAATTTAGCAGCTCCCCAGGCAAGGAAACAACAGTCATTCTGATTTTTATAGAATTCCATGCCAGCAGAAAGGTGGATTATGGGGCAGTTCCTGGGTGTTATAAAGTTAGACAATATTATAGCTATTCTAGAAATCACAGAATCACAGAAAATTAGGGTTGGAAGGAACCACAGGAGATCATCTAGTCCAACCCCCTGCTCAAAGCAGGACCATTTCCAGCCAGATCACCCCAGCCAAGGCTTTGTCTACCAGGTCTAAAAACCTCCAAGGATAGAGAGTCCACAACCTCTCTGGGTAACCTGTGTTTTACTATGCTCCTATTGAGAAAATTCTTCCTAAAATATCCCACCTAAACTTCCCTTTTTGCTCTTTGTTCTGTCATCTGCCACCACTGAGAACAATCTAATTCCATCCTCTTTTGAATCCCACTTCAGGTAGTTGAAGGCTGCTATTAAATCCCCTCTCAGTCTCCTCTTCTCTAAACTAAATAAGCCCCCCCCCCCCCCCCCAAAAAAGTAAAACCAAAGTCCTGGCAGATGAGAGGGAAACTCACCAGAACACCTGAGTGACACCTTCCAGGTCCCCACCCTGTCATCGCTCAGTAGAAGGGTGTCTGTCCAGAAGGGACATAGGCCATATAACACCTACCAGCAACAATGTAGTATCAGACTTAACTGATTTAGGTTAAATAGGTTTATTGAACTTCTGTCCCAGATCCCCTCCAGATTCAAGTTAACTCACAGTTTCCCAGCATCCCAGGATGCTTTGCACCTCCCCGCAAACCTCCCCTCACAGAGTGGGTAAGCTAGCCTTGACCCAAGGTGATCACTCCAGCCAAGCAGGGAGGTGTGCTCTAACAGTCCCTGGCTTCTGACCTGAGTCACTGCAGGTATGCAGCTGCATTCCTGGAATAGAAAGTGAATGTCTGTTACCTTGCTTATCACTTCAATCTATGCAGCTTAGACTAGCCTGCAAATATTGAATAGAATCAATCAGTTTCAAGTTTTTTTTTTACTGTCTGTACTTAGCCTTTGTGTTTTCCTTGTAAGAAAAGATAAGCTACTATGGGAATAACAGTAGTAGCCACTACTCAGCAATATTATACAAGGTGTATTTGAGGCCAAACAAACATTACATTGTTAAAAAGAAATCCAAGGAAGTGACTTCCAAGAGATAACAGTAAATTATAGTTAATGGGGTAGGGGAAACAAAACACTGCATGCCCCATTCATGTTCATGGTTCAGTGCTGATGGGAGTGGCAGATTCAAACAGAGCTTCCAATTTAATTTTTCATTTATTGTCCCCCGTATTCCAGGTGCTGTGCAGTTACTGAGACAGCTGGGCAGCTGTAAATCAAATCTGGTAATCCCATCTTTTGCATGTGTAGACACGTTTTCAGTAACAGAGTGGAGAATCAGTGTGAATGAATCCATTGATCCCTTTCACAATTCATCCACAAACTGGTTCAGGAGAAGATTTATGTGTTGTAAAGTGTAGCAGTCATCACTTGGGCAGCAATATAATTAAGGATGTTTTAAGTGTTGGGGGGCAGAAAGGAATGAGATCATAGAATTTCTATTTACAAAGAGAAAAAGTCACCACTGGAGCAATAAAGTTTTATTGTTTGCATCATTCCTAGTGACCCTATTTTAGCCATAAATGGTTTTTAAGCTCTACCACAACAATAAGAATAATCATTATTCTGATGGGCTGTGTTATCACTAAATATGCAGATAGAAATCTTCCTGCCTTTAAAACTGGCTCTTTATGTAGGCCTCATACATGCAGGCCAACATGCAATAGAAAACACGTCATAAAACAGAAAGTGAATAATAGTAATTCTGATGTACCGTAAAAAGAGAAGTTACAGCTCTGAAAACAACCACTGGAAAAGGGGATTTTTCATTTATACATTTACTGAGCGAGACACAATGGGTTAAATTCTGAGCCGTGTTGTTGTGCAAAGCATGGGGGCTGAAGAAAAAGTATCAAAGAGATGCCTTTTCTCAGCTTGTGTTCACAGTATGGAAACAACCTATGCATAGAGGTACACCATCTGGTGGCATGTTCCACCTTCTTATTGGAACATAGGGTATAAACAGATGTGATTGGAGCAGGATCAGCTGTTCTGGGATGTATTCTAGCACAGAGGTTCTACTTCACTGGAATCTACAGATGTTGCTGGGGATGTTGTCCTATAAAGGTAAGGCCCCTACCACACCAGGGCTTGAGGGGCCCAATCCTGAAGGACAACACCCATGGTTTCTGTACCTCAGCTTTGGAAATGGATGCTTAAAACACACTCCACAGAAACTTCCCTGAAGGGGGATTCCTAGGGTGTGCAGGTTTGGGACCCTTAAAACCAGGAGCACCTGCCAAGGACCAGTGGAGGGTGCAAGCATCCCTGGGCTGCCTATACTCTCCCACCATAGGTGAAGAGATGTTGGCTATGAAAAGGCTAGGAATCATTACACTCACAAATTTGGACATTTGTAGCACAATAAAACTTTAAGATGTCTGTTCATTCAGGTTTTGTGCTGACATAAAAATGTTTATAGATTCATAGATTAAGGGTCGGAAGGGACCT
>NW_017728992.1:97823597-97830697 GCF_001723915.1 Gavialis gangeticus
ACCTTCCAGCCGTCGCAGGAGGGAGTCCCCGATGACTAGGACAACACAAAAGTGATACCGGTTTGCAGCTGTAGTGACACAGAAGGAATTGACAGGTATTTGAAAGGAAAGATATTTGAGATGAAAATGAAATTTCAAAAGGATCTTGAAAGATTGGAAAACTGAGCACTAAACAACAAAATGGAATCCAGCACAGACAAAATTAAAGTGCTATATCTATGGGAAAATGCAGAAATTCAGAATGGGAGATAACTTGCCCAGCAGTAGAGTTGTGGAGAAGAATCTGTGGGTTTTGGTCTTAATGAACCAGCAACTTGAGGTAGCTGGCAAAAAAAGCAAATGCAATGTTGGGCTGTATTAAGAGGATTATAAACAGCTACAGCTTTGGGTGCAAGTTTGGGCTCTTCAGTTTAAGAATAATGTAGAGAAACTAGAAAATCCAAGAGTGAGCAACAAAGGTGATAAAAGGGTTGGATGTAAGCTGCACAAGAAAAAAGTTTAAGAAAACTAGGTATGTATAGTTTACTGAAAAAGAGATTAAGGAGGGTGGGCATGATATGAAATTAACATACACCCTTTACCTTTGGCCATCTATTACCATTCATTTCCTAACAACTTTAAATTACCAGTTAGAATGTTTATAAATAATGTGTGTTCATTAAATTGATGAAAAATGATCCCAAATATGTTGTATTCTCAGTAAAATGTTGGTTATTAAAACAGTAAGTTTCACAACCAACTCAAAGGACTAAGTTTTTAGTATTTGGACAGATTAGTCTGGGTCCCATTATGTTTTTGAACAATAAATATTATTTTTCAGTGGTTCAGGTATTCATAATCTTACCCAATTTTACAATCAACTTTCTGTACTCTTCAGGAATGGCTAGCTTACTTGCATGCCTGCTGAATTTAAACATCTATGGATCCAGGAAACTCAGTTGTGTTAGTACTATTCCAATCTCATTTCCTATTCAGCACTTTTCCGGTTCATGATACTGAAAATCCTGATCAGGCATCTTGTTACGGAAAGGGAACTGGAAGAATTTAAAAACTGTACTGTAGTCCCTTTAGCAAGCCTCTTCTTTCACTTTTCTGAAGTATTGTATGTCAAGATCTTAAGAAGTAAATTTCAGAATAAAATTTCCAGCAACAGAAATGGCTAAAAGCAAGCTTTTAAAATCTTACTTATGACATTTCTGCCAAATCTGCTTTTTTATTGTTCTTTTTCTTTTGTATACGGTTGTGTTACTTTGTTTTCAATACAGTTAAAAAACCCTCTTATTTGAAAAATGACAGCTTCTCTTTTTCTGTAGTCAACTATAGAAATGCCCTAGCCTTTTTGTGGGGAAAAGGATGCAATAAACAAAACAAGTTAAGCTTTACCAGTCGTGTGAGAGACAGTATGACAAACTGTGATTCAATTAAACTAAACAGAGTTTAAAAAACTTACTCTTCATTTAAAATCAGGAGAGAAGGCAGCCCTAAAAAAGGATGGAAGATTCACCCCTACATTCTGCTATTTCTTCTCTTTGTCCAGATGTATTTCTATTAGCATAATCAAAAGGTTTACTAAATATGTCATCTGGGAAATCTGAACATATTGGTCTGTACTGGGGAAACACTGCCAGGTTAAAGGCCCACGCCTCTCTTTCCACATCAGCAAACCAGAATATTGTAATTATGAAATAAAATAAATTGTGGCAGAAATCTGATTGTTGTGTTTTTTCTTTAAATACATGCTCATAAGAGTATTGACTGTATTTCTCTCTGGGAAAATATAAGCCCGAACTGTTCCACTTTGAGTTAGATTGGTTATTGTAACCTGTAACTTATTTTATTTATGAAATGCTTCAATTGATTAACCTCCATTCAGGTATAAATGATTCTCATAAGAAATGTATAAGCTTTAAAAATGCTCTCTAAATAACACATCTATAGAAGCAGTTATTTTGCATGGTTTGTTGGGTAGATGCAGTTCAGCATAGATCAGCAAATACTAATCTTGTTTTGAAGAGAACCTCAACAGTTACTTCCTAGAATTTCTAGGAAGGAAAGGAGCAGAAACGGAGTTTTCCCAAGGAGCCATAATAGTTCCCAGATTTTCAAGATGCATGTGTTCTACTCTATGCCTTACAGCTGGTTATAGTAGCCCCAGTGCTGGTTTAACTCCCATCAGTTGACAATCCCTCAAGGGCTTTACACATGCTTAGCACAGCTGAAGCATACTGCATTCCAGCTCTGCCCTGTTACATGCACCGCGACAGGACGTTGAACTGAGCAAAACAATGGGGTGATGGAGGGCTTGTCTGCAATGGTTCTGCACAGTTGAGAATTTCTCCAGGGAATTCTCAAATAAGCATGGTGCAGCGTAGGTTGATTAAAGTTGTTTCTCCAAGGCAACCTACCTCTTGGGAGAATCCCCCATGGGAAGAAGGAACTCTCACCAGGGTAGATCTAACTACTTACTTTCTAGTCAGCATCATTCTAGTGATAAAAGAGGTTGTCATGCAACAAGGTCTCTCTGGTAGGGCTGTGCGAAACAGCACCATTTTATTTCAACTTCCATTTCACCACTTCAAAGGGACGGTGTTTTGTTTTGTCATTTTGAAGCACCGTTTCATTTCATTTAATCAAAACTGTTTCACTGTTTTGATGCATTTTGACATTTCACCCATAGGCTATAATGGGGAATCATGAAAATGCCTACAACTTTGTCATTTCTTGCCTGATTTGGATGAAAATTGCAGGGATTGTAGCCCCTTCAAAGGGCATGAAGTCTGCCATGTTTCAAGGAGATAGGTGCAGAGGTTTCTAGGAAGCTGCACCTCAAACTGTTCAATGAAAAACTCCTGATGTTTGTCGGCAGCGGCAGCCTCCTCTTATCCGGCACGCAGATCCAGGGGCCCACACCCCCAGGAGGGCTGCAGGGCTGTACCGGACTCTTCCTGGGGGTGCAGGCCCCAGATCTGCATGCCAGATGAGAGGAGGCTACTTCTCCTGCCTGGGCCCAGCGCTGGGTGCAGCCTGCATGCAATGCCAGGGAAGATTGATGCTGCTGCTGGTCCTAGGCATCAGAGGCAGCCTCTTCTCATCCAGCATGCGGATCTGGGAGCCTGGACCACCAGGAGGATTCTAGCACAGCTCATCAGCCCTCCCAGGAGCGCGGGCCCCAGATCTGCATGCCACATGAGAAGAGGCTTTCTCTGCCGCCTAGGACCGGTGGCAGCATCAATCTTCCCCAGCACTGGGCACGGGCTGTGCCCAGCACCAGTTCCAGATGGCAGCAGCAGCCTCCTGTCATCCAGTGCACAGATCTGGGGATTGTCACCCCCAGAAGGAGTCCAGCAAGGCCCCTCAGCCCTCCCAGGGGTGCGGGCCCCCAGATCTGTGCGCCGGATGAGAGGAGGCTGCCACTGCCACCTGGGACCAGTGCTAAACTTTCAAAACATTCCAAGTGCCCTTTTTTCATTTTGAAGCTGTTTCAAAGCCTTTTGTTTCATTTCAATTTCACTGTCTCAAGCTCAAAACACATTGAAACAGCTCTGAAATGAAACACCCTGCCAAATTTGGCACAGCCCTAGTATCTGGGATAATAATACCACTGCCTGAACAGTAAATAAGAAAGGCCTAGAAACATACAAAGCACCTATCATGACTTCACAACTGAAAGTTTACCTAAAACAAAACAAAAAACCCTGCTTAAATAAATGTATACAGTTCCACTATCACATGTGCCAATGTAATACCTAATTACTCCTACAGTTTTACAGAATGTTCTTTTTCCTATATCTTGTGTCCAACTTACAGTTGTCAGTTAAAGAAAATGCAGTTATCCCATCAATGTTATGCATGTGTGTGTATACTGTGAACTGGAGATCTTTTTCAAAAAGGAATTTACAATCCATTATAGATCTTTTTAACTGCTAATAATATGATCATCTTTAAATTACTTTAATAAAGTGCACGATCCCTCCAAAGATATGTTTATGGTCCAAGAGCCTTTCAGAAATAATCACAAATCCATAGGTTGTTCATTAGGACGCCTGGCATTAAAATTAAATCTCTATAGATGAAAGGTGCCTAAAATCTCATGTAGGAAAAACAGTCTCCTATAGGTTACATGTTCAAGTGGCCATGAGGACATGAATTAATTCACTTACTCACACTGACTGAAATTTACCCATGTGGATTTGTATTTCTGGGTGAAGTTTGGAATACCAGGAGGAAATATTGCAACTTTATACACACACAAAAAATATGTTTCTCATATGAATCTAGTGTATGCTTCTGAGATATATCATGAAAATCTGAGCAGCTTCTCTAACACAAGACAGCCCTTTCTTCTTCTAAATGAAGCCTTGCCCATTCAAGAGTAGGATCACAAAAAAAAAAAAAAACAAAAAAAAAAAAATCAATTCTGTGTTTTTCCACAACATGTCAAAAAGAAACGAATGGGGAGAAGGGATTCCACACAGAATTATGCTCAACTAATGCTGTACAAAGTTATGATAGGTAAACTTGCATAACTCTTCTTAGTGTTTCACATATAAGCTAATTCATGCCACTATTACAAGCAGCCTTTATTAATCTATCATCTTTAATCTTTCATGCTGCTGCTGCTGCTGCTCAAGCCTCCAAATGACTCGGCAAAGCATTTCACAAGCATTAGTTTTGCAGATCAAATTTCTGCTTTTCCTATTCTCTCCCTGTTTACCAGAAATCATTTTTAAAATTTAAATACTGCAGTGGTTCACATGATGCAATTTGTCTAGACCTCAGAGTATTATATACTGACTGGGCGCATCTACACAAGACACCACTGCACGGTAGCTCATTGCTAATGCACAGTAGCACTGCCAGGCACTAACCATGGCATGATACTGCACAGTACTAATGAGCTAATGTGCACTAAGTCATAACTACTACACAGTCGCATCAAAAAAAAACGTGAGAATGGTACTGCGCAGTAATGCCAGTTACTGTGCAGTCATTTAGTACAGCAAGTACTAAACAGCTACCCAGTAACAACTGCACAATCCACCACTCATGTAGACATAGCCAGTGAGTATTTTTGACCTGCCTTTCTCAGGGACCAAGGCCCAGATCCTAAAAAAGTATTTAACCACCTAATGTCAATGTAATCAATAAGAACTAGGTACCAAAGACATCTAACGTTGTGAATCTGGGCCTAAACTGTCTTTTATATCTAGAATTCATCCCACAGTGAATCATACTCTACTAGTCCACTGTCTATCCATTTTAAGTCTCCCTGTGGATACATGCTTAAGGAATTAATTCAGTGGGAATTAGGTACTAGAAATATTTTTTTCCTCTGTGACCAAATTTTGGTCTCAGTGGATGCATCTACACAAGATGCTTTACTGTGCATTAAACTAATCTGCTGCTCAGTAAAGCTTCACCATCTACATGTGCACAGCAATTACTGAACAGTAGATTAGTCTAATGCACCATTTTCTAGTACCTGTACACTAAACTAATGCACCAAAGTGCACATGTAGATGTTGACTGGAAGCAAATTGCTCCTGGTCTGCCTAGGCAGAAGGAGGCCAAAGAGGGCAGGTTGAGTTGTCTGGGCTCTGCAGGATGCAGTCTGCCAGTCATGTGGAGATTGGGACCCATCTCAGTCTCCACATGGCTGGGAGGCAGCTGCCCAACAACCAGGACAGCTCTCCCCTGCCCTGTGGCCATCAGGATCAGACCCCCTGCCAGCCCAGGGCTGGCACCTGAGGGAGTCTAGAGTTCCCCCTGGCTGCTGCAGCAGGGCAGAGCAGCACAGGAGCAGCCCTAGACTGAACTTCTCCCATCTGGAGCAAGTTTGCTCCTGACAGGCACATGTGCAGGTGCCTGTGGGGGGCACAATTTAACGCATCTGAATTTTCTGACATGAATTTTCTATTGATAATAGATATCTGTGATGATATTGCTTTGATAAAAAGTTATGTTGTTAAATCCATATGAGGCACCTTGTTGTTTTTATTGGACTTGAATTATTTATTGAGGCATTATGCTAGCCTAGATTAATAATCATGTGCCTTTTGTTGATTTAGCTCTCAACCTGTTCATAATCTTGCTTTTCAACACATAATAGCCTTTGTAGAGAACATGTGCTGTCTTCAGTCTTAATGCCATTCTATGTCTTCTAGCATCCGAGTGCTTTGTTAATGCTGCTATCAGAACATCCACTTGCTCATTGCATCTGGTTATTCCTAGAGTCTGCCATACAGACACATTATCTTCTGGTTGAAGATAAAGCAATCAAAGAAAGAACTCTTACAATCATTTAGAGCAAGTTAGCAATGGATTCTAGAATAATTTGTTACAACGGTTAGAAGTACTTAATAGGTAGGTATTAAAATGTGTATGTAATTTTTGGAAGTAACTACTAAAATACTACAAAGATCCTAGCAGGTACAGAAAAAAATTATAGTTTGTGTATTAGAATTCTATAAGAATACAACACAAAGAGGAGACTGTTCAAGTTCATTCTAATAAATACAAAAATCATATTCCAAGTTTCCATAAGAGTACAGCCATGACTTGCCGTAATGCAATGTTCGAAGAGTTTACAAAAATCTGGCATATCAGTTAGCCAACTCACCTGCACATGTCCACACTGCTGAACTGCACCTGACCAGGTAGCATCATCCATTCTAGAGCTGCATTAATTTATATTAACAGGGATCTCTAGAGTACTTTCCAAGGGTGGTTCTTAGCCACTCTTGGAATTATTTTGCAACGTTATAAGATGGTTTGCCATCCGCAAGCCTCTCTCTAGAAACATCTGCCAACACAGCAAATTAAAGTACTTCTCACTTTGAATACTCCTTACTTCTAGCTATTTCAGCCACTTTCAGACACAGATCCAGTGCAAGCCAAATAGCTGCTACATGCTTTGGTCTGTACTACTTCCAATCTGGAGTCTGTTTTTACTCCTCTTCTCCCTTTATTGCTTGGGTCTCACCCATTTCATGCCTGTCCTCAATCTAAACCCAAGCCCTCAAAAGTTCTTTAAACAATAACAACAGTATTATATTGTTGTGATGCTGAAGTGTCCAGTCCAACTCCTTGTAGTAGAAGCA
>NW_017728992.1:97835697-97836131 GCF_001723915.1 Gavialis gangeticus
TTCATGCCTGTCCCCAATCTAAACCCAAGCCCTCAAAAGTTCTTTAAACAATAACAACAGTATTATATTGTTGTGATGCTGAAGTGTCCAGTCCAACTCCTTGTAGTAGAAGCAGCTGCATAAGGAGTTGCCAGATTTATTCTTGGCATCCTTCACCTGGCAGTAGAGGCTACTGGGATGCTTAGTTATCTCCCAATACAGAATTGCTGCCCACATATTGCCACACCTTCACCACTTTCTGGGAGATTATCACATAGAGATGGTGATTTTGGTTGCATCTCCCAAAGCATAATCATAGGACTTACAACAGAACTCTGGCTGGTTCTACGTAATATCTCCCTGGCCAGCCACAGCATTCTTGACCTGTTTGGTTGAATTTTCATAGATTCAGACAATAGGGCTGGAAGGGACCTCAGAAGATCATTGAGTCCAGC
>NW_017728992.1:97837263-97859142 GCF_001723915.1 Gavialis gangeticus
TCAAGCAAAACCTACCCACAACAAACCTGTGCTGGCTATCCGTCAGGAGGTTGCCGTCAGCCAGTCTGCTAAGAATGACCTCTTTGATAACCTTTTCTAGGATCTTCCCCGGGATGGAGGTCAGGCTGATGGGCCTGTAGTTTGCCGGATCCACTTTCCTCCCTTTCTTGAAGATAGACACCACACTGGCCTTCTTCCAATCTTCGGGCACTTCACCAGAGCACCAGGAGTTCTCAGAGTTCCATGCCAGAGGCTGGGCTATGATGCTATCCAGCTCCTTGAGTACCCTGGGGCGTAAGTCAGCCGGCCCTGATGGTTTGAAGGTATCCAGCCTCTCAAAGTGTTCCTTCACAAGGTAAGCATTGATGGAAGGTAAGGAATCTCCCCCACCCAGGCCTCCCTGTCCTATAGCAAGCAGGGGCATCCCATGGGACTGGTGAAAAACTGACGCAAAGTACCCATTTAGTAAGTTTACCTTTTCCTGGTTTCATAGTTTCTAGGGTCGGAAGGGACCTGAGCAGATCAGAGTCCAGCCCTCTGCCATGGGTGTCAGTTGTCCCATCTGGTTTAGCAGGGGTCCAATGTTGCCCTTGCTTTTCCTCCAGCTCCCCACAAAGCTGGAAAAGGACTTTTTATTGTCCTTGATATTTGTAGCTAGTCAGAGTTCCATCTCAGTCTTTTGCAGGAATTGAGATGGTTGCATGGAGCAAATGGTTTAAGATTCAGGGGTGGGCATACTATTTCAGATAGAGGGTTGCTTACCGAGTTTAGGCAAGCTGTCAAGGGCTGCATCGGTAGCTCTGCCCCTTGACAGGTTCCCTGCCCCCTGATCACTATCTTGTTATTGTCCCGCTTCCTAGCCCCTGACCTTTGCCACCAGAAATCCCTCCCCTTGCCCCCAAGAATACTCCCTTCAGCAAGGAGTTTTGCCATGTCAGAACCTGAAGGATACCAAATTATATTCTAAAAAGTGAACAACTACAACATTTGTTAATTTGATTTCAAAAAATATTTTTCCCTGATTTACATGCGTTTATGTAGTGTACACAGACGTGATTGGACAATAGCTTAAAATGAAGTCTTATTTTTGTTTATTGTGGGAGGTGGGGGGCATGGAGGGGTGGGTATAGGTTTGTGGGAGGCTGATGGTGTGTGGGTATGTGGGGGAGGGTGTGGGTGAGGAAGCATGTGGGTGCATGTGTGGGGTGTGGGGCTTGTGAGGGGAAGGGTGGCTGGGGTATGTGAAGGGGTGTGGGGGATCTGCATGTATGGCAGTGCAAGGGGGTGTGGGTTCATTTGTATGGTCAGGTGTGCATGTGGTACTCACCCTAGGAACATTCTCCCTCCCTCCCTCCAAGAGCCTCTCCCTCCCTCATTGCTCTCTCTGTCTCTCTCTCCCCCTCCCTCATTGCAGGGATTCACTGGCATGTGCGCACACACACACACACATACAGACCCTCCCGCTCATGGCCCTGGGGTACTGGTGCAGGGCCTGTGCTGCCACAGTCCAGTGATGCAGCCAGAGGCCATATGGTGCTGGAGCGGCAGACAGGCTGCAGAAAAACAGTGAAAGCTGCAGCAGGCAGAGGCTTCCAGTTGGGAGGGGTAGGGGTGGGAGCAGGGCAGGGGCAGGCTGGCCTTGCTACCGAGTCCTGCCAGCTTCCCCAGGATCCTACTGCCCCTGGCTCCTGTCTTCTTTGACAGGCAGCCAGAAGCAGATAAATATACATTTTCTAACATTTTTAGGGGCCCCATGGGACAAACAGAATGTTCTGGCAGGCCGGATCCGGCCCGTGGGCCATATTTTACCCACCCCTGCTTTAAGTGCTAATTAGGTATATGTACTGGTAGACAGCCTGTGGTGTATAAAAAAGGGAGGGAAGGACTGGAAAACTGTCCGTGGGAAGACACTGGAAGACTTTCCCAGATCAAGTTCCATTATTCTGGCTTCATATGCATACTCACTTGCAAAGTATGCGAGTTAGATTATCTCGTAAAGCAAAACCTGGGATGTAACATATGCCCCCCCTCAGACAAGTAAAGCTGGTTCCAAAGCACATATAAACTGATAAGGCTAGTCTGGAGGAGAAAGCTTATACTCTCAGGATAAGATCCTGAATGAAGTCAGTAGTGAATGTATAACCTTAGCCACACTCTCATTATTCATCTTTCAATTTATAGAAATTTATACCACTCTAATAGAACAGGGGGCAGTAGATCTAAGGAAGCCTAATTTAATTAAATATAGTTCATTGCAATATTATTTGATGCTATCTTATGCATACATCATCCCTTACTCTTAGTTTCATGATTCTCAGCATTTCCCTGATCTTAAGAATAAGAAAAAAAAGTCACCTGGCCTCAACCGTACTATTTCTGTCCCATATACATTGCATGAGCCAGCATTAGTTAACAGGGCACTATAAAAGTTATGGCATAAGGATAAACACCATCAGTGTAATAATCAGCTTGTACTTTTTGTGAACTCAGCCATTAAGATAAAAGTATTTCTGCTTTGATCCAAGTAGCACAGAAAAATCACATTATTTTGAAGAAAGTTCTGCATTAAGCTTTTTTGGAAAAAAATATAAATATGCAGCAGTTATTTCTCTAATAAGAACTTAACGTGTGCGCATGCACACGTGTGGAGTATTACAATGCTAAAACTGGTTTAACATCTACCTTCTATACCCTTTAACCAGCTGCCTTTATAGTTTTATATAAAAAGTTGTAAAGCCACAAGACAGATGTGTACCCTCTGTGGGGCATTAGTATGTGCATTATGAAACACCCACAACCAGTTTCAGAGCTGAAGCAAGGGATGGTCCCAACTTAGAGCTCTTTGAGATTTTAAGTGGCCATTATAAGAAAGAATAAGCAGGCTGAATCAACCATGACATGTATTACTACTGATGAAGAAGTGCAGTAGAGAGTAACAGCTACAATGCAGCACTGCCAATTAAATAAATCTGATCAAGTCAATTGGCACAGCCTGAATCTTTTGAACCTACCCCCCCAGTAAATCACATTTTGAAAGCAATGAATAATGTTTACCCACTGTTCTTTGATCTGTTACTTACGTTAGCAGATACTCAGTCACTCCTGCAGAACTTCTGCTTCTACCGCTCCTACTTCTGCCCCATGTGGCAGCAGTAGCTTTACAAGCACAGTGTAAAGATATTCTTCACTACCCAACACAAATTATTGTTAAGTTATTCTTGGAAAATGTTTACTGCTAAAGTACCCACCCACTGTTGGTGGAGGTCATTTCCACATGGATGCTAAAGATATTACCAGCACAAATTAAAACTATCCATAGCAAAATAACGGTCCTCTCAGGATTCTTGATTTTTTATTTTAAATCAGGGCTGTCCAACTAGCAGACTGCAAGGGGTTATCACGTAGCCCCTCAGGCTCCCACTCTGCTGCTGTCAGCTTTATCCACTGGGGTTTCTCCAGCAGCCTCTGGGGGCCTAGGGCGCTCCCTCCCTTCTCTGGATTGTTCTGTATTCCTCTGCCCCAGGGAGATAGAGCAATGATGCAAGGCGCAGCACAGCCCAGTGTGTCAGGAAACCAGGGAGCCCAGAGTACTGTGCAGTGTGGCACAGTGGGGGAGCCCACAGCCCAGCCCCTGGTGATAAGGTGAGCGCTGCACACAGTACAGCAGTGGGGGGTACCTGCCCCCACACACAGCACAGCAGAGGGTGTGAAAGCACCCGTGTATGCAGTGTGCAGCCTGGGAAGGCTGTGACCTGCACTGGCACTACCTCTGCAGTATGTAGGCCCTAGTGGTGTGGCCTGTGGGGCATGGGGCCCCCAGCTTTAGAAGCAAGACAGCTCTGTTTTAAAATATCAAGCAGGCATTTGTGTAGCCAAAGCACGAATTTACCTGGATCTGCACAAGTGGAACAGAGCCAGCACGGTCTATTGCTAACTCCAAGTCAGGTTATCCAGCAGCAGGATCCCTTCGAAGGCTGTTAGTTCCCATGCTACAGTCTAAATACAGTAGAGAGAAATGTTAAAAAAAAAAAAAACAACCCTCATGTAAGTTTTGGACACTAACATTACTAGTAGAGTTCACCAGAAGTTTTTCAGTGATACGGTTTTTTGTTACTGTTGTTGGAAAATATTTGTGTGTTGAAACTTGGGTGGATCCAGTATTTTGTGAAAGGGAGGTATGGGGGCTACACTCGCTGCTCCATGCTCCACCTCCACTCCCAAGCAGGCACTCCATGTTATGGAGATCAGGGACAGGAACTTTTTTTAAGTCCCCAAATCAGTTAAGAATCCCATCTCCCATCCCACCATCCCTGCTCTAAGCATCTCTTCCATCCATCTCAGTCCTCAGCACCACATCCCCTCCCCAACCCACTGTTGCAACTGTCCAAGTCTGGTAAAGGAGTGGTGGGTGCTCCAGAGCCACTCTTACCTGTTCCAGCCAGGCTTAACAGGAGTGTTGGGTTTTCCTTCTCTACCCAGTCCTCCTGGGTGTTCCCTGCTGAGCTTGGCTGCAGAGGCTCTCAAGCCCTCTGCCAACAACCCTTCAAAACCACAGCTCTCCCAATTCATTTCATAGAGGGGAGGAGCTCTAGAGCTACTGCAGTGGGCTCAACAGAGGATGGCAGCAGCCCTTTGTTTAGCCCCAGAGTAGCAGGAAACACCAGGGGATTGGCAAAGAGGAGGAATGAGCCTGCTGCTCCACAGCTGCTGCTGCTGTTCACAGCTGCAGCAGGGAGTAGTGGAATGAAGTAATGGTTCTGGAGCACTCCCCTTTCCCTTCAGCCAGGGACAATGGGGTCAGCAGCATCAGCAGGTGCCCTTGCAGCCCTATGGTGCAATGTTTTGTGGGACACACTTGGTTTCTCTACAAGTTTTGCTGGAAACATTTCTGAGGTTAGGATGGATTTTTAGATCAACATGAGAGCAAGCATTCCATTGCAGAGCAAGCCTGTAGTTAAGCCATTCACCGTGAGCATATCTACATGTGCAAATAATCTGGGAGTTGTTTACTCTAAAGTAAATTACTCAAGAGTAAACTCTCCCAGGCATGTGTCTACACGTGCAGAGATGCGAGAGTAGATTTGCTGCTCATGGCAGCAATCCACTTCTGCCCCTGCCGGTCCTGCACTGGCTCCCTCCTGCAGCCAAGAGGAGCTCTAGGCTCCCCCTGGGTGTTAACCCAGAAGCTGAAAGGGAGCACAGCACCAAGAGACAGCCTCTGGGAGCTCACTGCTGCTGGGGCGTGTTCTGCCACTGGAGCCCAGGCAAGGACAATGTCCTCCTGCAGCTTGGAGGATGGGATATTCTTATCTCCCAGCCCAAGCTCTGAAGTTGTGGGCCTGGTGCTGCAAGATCTTTGTCTCCCAAGCCTCACTCCACATTCACAGGACCAGGAGATCCTTTTCTCCCAGCACCAGCTCCATGGTCATCCAGGAGATCCAATCTCCCAGCACTGAGAGCAGGACTGACCCTGGAAGGGGCCAATCGGGGTGACTGCCCTGGCCCTGTGCTTTGGGGGGCCCTGCAGAGCCAGGCCACCTTTGCATCCAGCCACTTGCCCCTCCCCACCCCACCCCGCCACTGCTACACCTGGGCCCTGCACAGGCTGATTTGCCCCAGGCCCCACACCCAACTATGGTCATCTGTGGCTCTCCCAGCCCCACTGAGCTCCCTGGGAGCTCCCTGCTGCCAGGGCAGGGGGACCTTGTCCCTACTTGGGCTCTGGTGGCAGAGCCTGCCCCAGTAGCAGGCACCTCCCAGAAGTAGGAAGCAATCTTCTGCCCCTGCTGTCCAGCAGCAAGTATGCTCCCAGTCAGGCATCTACATGTATGCAGGGGCTATGTACACTACTGTGCAGTAAGTACTCAAGGCAATTTGTTACCTGCATTTGCAGGTAGCAACTTTACTTGTGGTTATAGCCAATTACTACACAGTAAGCATCTGCACAAGTACACCATGACACTTACTGAGCAGTAATTAGCTCTAATCTCAAGTAAAGCATCATGTAGATTCACACACAAGGAGCACAGGACCCAGGTCCTAAAATAATTGATAAAGCAGGGACTAGAACCTGGGATTCCTACAGCCCAAGTGAGTGCCCCAACTACTAAGATACTACTTGTTCTAACATGACTTAATCTTTCAGACTATTTTCTTAAACTCCATATATATCCTCGTCTTAATTTCCAAGAATCTTGTTGTCCAACTTCAGATATTTTAAAGCTGCTTCTTCTGTGTTCAGTACTTTCTGAAATCTATCTTCTAACATTTTTCTCAAGTTGCAGCACTTCAAAATTGCAGCACTCTTGAAATCATTGTTCAGTTTTGAAAATTCAGTCCATTAACCGTATAATCAACTTGGACAATGCAATCTTTTCTATAAAAAACAAAACCCTGATAAAAAGGAAGAGCTGGGTAAAAGCAGCCCATTATTAATCACTAGTAGCTTCTTGTCAAAACTAAGTAAGTACTGTATCTTAAAAAAAAATCTCACAAGCAATTAGGTTGTAGGCTGAGCTAATCACTTGCATAATTTGATACAATAATGTGACTCCATTTATATGAATATATATAACATTAGGCAAAATTATTCTTTGATGTTATTTCATAGATTTTGGAGTCTGGAAAATACTTCAAGGCCATCTAGTCTGACCTCATATACATATTTATATAATATGCAATTCATTATGATTCAACTGTTTTAAGAAATAGCTTCACAGTTCAATTTTTGTTTAGCAAAAACTTCTGCTTTTAATTCATTGAGAAAAATTATAAAATTATTTAAATAGTATTTTATTGTTAATCCTGACAAACATTGTTTGTGGCAGCACTAGTGAGTATCTATAAGTAAATGTCTGGAGAATAGTGCATGTACAATTAGGTATGTAGCTTCCATTTGTTAATAGGTATTGCGTGCCTCCTTTATCCATACACTGAACTGAAAGTGTACCTAGCAGTGTTTGTACATAGAGACAAGCTGCCAAGTTCAGCATCAGTTCCCTGAGTCATAACATCTGTTGCGTTTCTGAGTCATGCATCTAACCCTGAAGACAGTAATAATAGATGCATTCAAATATTTCACTAAGCCACCATTATTTCTGTTGAATCATACAGCATGTGCAACGCAGGACAAATGTTTCATGAGGAGAATTCATCTTACTTTTGGTCCTAGGGACCCTGAGCTAGAGTTGTGAAGTGGTACTTTTCCTCCAGCAGTGGTTTGAACTATTTCATCAGCTAGAGGGACAGACTTAATGATCCCATGGGTTCATAGTGAGTGCTGAGTGTACTAGTACTTTCTGCCCCATACTCAATACACGGTGGGTCCATCTACATGTGAAATTCAAGTGAAGCAATAAACTCTGGAGCTGTTTGAGCCAGAGCAAACTGCTCCTGGGTGCAGTGTCTACACATGTGCCCAGGACAGCAGCAGTTTGAGCCAGAGCAGAGCAGGCCTTAGCTGGCAGGGGGCATGGGAAGGGGGGGAGGGGTTCAACCCCAGGCTCTGGGTTGCAATGTTGGGTAGCAGAGAGGCTGGCTTGGGCATGAGGGTGCTGAACCTGCAGAACTGTGTGGCTAGGCAGCAGCCAGGAGTCTAGCCCCTGCCTGGCCACCATCTACACATGCATTTCAGTGCATGTAATTACTCCGCAGTAAGATAGTACTGTCCCTGATGGCAGAGTTAAGTTAGTTTACTGCACCTCAATACCAGCATTCATGTAGACAATGATGCTTTACTGCAGAGCTAATTAGTCTACTCTGCAGTAAAGCACACATGTAGATGCACCCAGTTTTAATTCAAATTGGGCATGTCTGCACGTACATTAATGTGCTGTTGTTACTGAGTGTTAAGTTTAGTGCAACTAAAAGACCATGAGCTGGTGCTACTGCGCAATAGCACTGGTTACTGTGCATTGAGTTAGCACCTGTCATTACAGGTACTAATGTGCAGTAGACTGATTCTACTGTACATAAGTGCATTAGCACAGCTTTTGCTGTGACATGCTAATACACAGTAGAATTAGTCTACTAAGCATTTAGTGTCTTATGTAAATGTGCCCATTGGATCCATGTTCAGTATGTTTATCCCCCTGCACTGCTATATTTGAGAGGGGGGATTTCAACCACTTGTTCAGCCTATTTAATTCACTCTCACCTTTCTAAGTTTAGGACATTCATTTTTAAAGTTCCCTGAACATATCTCTCTTTGTGAATTCTTTATTACCAGGCATTAAAGACAACCCTTCCAAAATTATTATCAACATACACAAAAGCTTCTTAAAACAAAAGCAAGATGCATGCAAACTACAGCTAGCCAAGAACTGAGGCAGGACACAACACATGCAGAGAAACTGTGCTTCCACCCTGCCGAGAAAACCCGGTAGCAGTCAGATACCTCCTGCATATCTGCAGGCCAGCAAATATGACTAGGACTGTTATGATCTGGAGCAAAACCCCAATATTTTGTCGGATGCATCAGACATGAATGGGAAAATTTTAGATAAAACACAGAACATGATCATCCTTATTGTTTACCATTAGCCTTTAGAATGATTGCCATTAAACATATTGTTATCTGTAACAAGTATAAGGGGAAGCCTCAGGGTACTCAGTTTACACTCCAGCTGGCTTCCTGAGGCATACCAAAATTGAACATGTAAGTTATTTTATTCATGGGGAAATCATGTTACTTTGTTTTGAAGGTTGCCGTTTGCAGTTTGATATGATAGAAAACGAGTAGTACACTCAAGAATAACTACATATTCAATCATACTTAAAAATATTATTAAATATTTGTATTACCATAGCACTTAATGATCATAAGA
Source organism: Gavialis gangeticus (assembly GCF_001723915.1). Lineage (NCBI taxonomy): Eukaryota > Metazoa > Chordata > Crocodylia > Gavialidae > Gavialis > Gavialis gangeticus. Next base: position 97,846,089 of record NW_017728992.1, read on the forward strand.
GGACATTTACAGTGTCTCAGACAGTGCTTAGAGAGCACTACTCTGGAAAAGGCCTCACTGAAAAAAAGGTCACTGTCCACTCACTCCCACTCCATGCATGTTGCATGCCAGCATCATGCGACTGCTGTAAAACCACTGGGCATGCTCTCATGAGCCAGCCCAAGACAGAGGATAACTTTTGCATGGACCAGAAACAGCTACATGCTGCATTTTCAACAGGTAGCATATGTGGAGGAGCAGGTGGGCTGGCTATGTTTTTATGACTGATCCCTAGTGCTTAATGCTGTAAGGTTATGCCCTCAGGTTCCTTTCTCTTGAAACATTTGACCTCTACTAACTCTACATAATACCATTTTCAGGTACAACTAGTGCTGGTCACATTAGCGGCTTAACTGTACAAAATTAACACTGAGACCAAGGCACGTTAATCTTCTTTTTCTTTATATTTTCTCTATGCTCCAAGTCTCCATGGGGACATTAGCTTTCTATGTCCTATCCATATAACGAATTGCTATCTGGAAGAAAGATGATCTCCTGAATAAGGCCTCAGTAAGACAGCAAGTGCCTACTCCAAACTCATGAATAGTTTCAATGGTCTCACATATATTTAAACCTTTCTGCTTCAGGGACATTAGGAGTAGTCTAAGAAGCTTATATAGTCAGCTCATGACTTTCAGGCCACTAGGTTGAATTCCAATGTGAACATGTATTTCACACAGAGATGTCACTGCAGGAAAATGTGAGTGAAAGAAAATCATAAAAACAAGACAGACAAAATGCTCTCAAATAATTTCATTTACTAATGTTCCTAGTTTACAGACTTATTTCTTAATTCCTTCACACAAACGAAAATTCATGACTAACCATCTCTGAAATGTGTTTTGTTTAATTTTTTTCAAAGGAATCTCTCCCTTTGTATGCTATAACTAATTCTTCGGAGACATCGCAACTGTTCATATTGAATCTAATTTCTAAATGGCTTTGCCAGGAATTTTTTTCTGGACAAGCAAACTGTAAAAATATAGGTTTTTCACTGATATGCATTCCATCTAAGAAAAAAAGGTGTTTGCCTGCCAGACACATTTTTTTTAAATGTGGAAGATGCATTTAATTCTCCAACTAATCTGTGATGGACTTCAGTTATGGTTTAGATACTCTTTGAGGCCGCTGTGGCACTTTGAGACTAGAGGCTGCTTCTGGAAATGTACTTGAGCTCTTAGCATTTTGTCTCCAAGGCAGAATCCTTTTCACTTGGAAGTAAAGACTGAAGGTACAAGGCTTTGCAATAGACATTTTGTTTCAAATATGGTATTTTAAACTAATGGCAAATATAGAAATAATGGAAGTGTAAAGGATCATGTGTAAGACTAGTTATGGAGGACTTCCGGTCTCACTAACTTCTCTTACATTCTCTTGAATCCATAATCACCTGGGATCTCCCTCCCCACCATCAGATTATATAAGGAGACTCCCCCCCACACACACACACTTAAAGCACCAGGCTCCAAGAGACCCCTCTGGACTGGGGGAGGTGGGAAAGACAACAGCATACCAGAAAGAGATTTGAAAGTAGAGAGACATCCCACAGAAGGCAGCAGCAGCTACTCAGGATGAACAAAACAAAGTCAAAAAAGCAGTTTAGATCCACTAGCCACCTACCCCCTGGACCTCAACACAAAGTCGCTAGGCACCAAGCAGTCCCCAGTCCACATCTCCTTTGCTTGAATGTACAGTGTTATTTCCAGTGTGGCAATTGGCAGGCTGTTCCACTTAGACCTAGGCAGACAAGGTTCTTTGATGTACACCCCAGCATATACCTACCATTCTCCCTCTCAGTCTGTCTACACTCCTAATTTCTTCTCTCACTGTCTTTACACTATTTTCTGGTTCCTCATTTGCCTTCCTTTCAATGTCTTGCAAACAACTAGAAAGTAATCATGAATCACAAATACTACACACAGCAAAGTGGAAAATGATATTTGCCACCTATACTGCTCCCACTCTGTTAACACATTGCTTACCATTTCTTCCTTGCTTTCTTTTGTCTGTGTGCACTGTACATGCCTCAGGGTAGGAATGTTTCTTTTGATAAATTCATGATTTCTAACCCAACAGTATCTCCATTTCAGATTGTAAAAACTGAGTACTACGGACATACAACAGTTAATATTAACGACAAATACCAGTAATACAGGAGGATTATTTTTGTGTTTATCTGTTGAAATGACATTTGTACCTCAGACTTTTAAAAATAAAAAAATATATTTTCTATGTACTAACTAATCTACAATTGTCTTTCCTGAAGCCAGATAGCCATAGTAGCTCTAATCAGAAGACTTTGCCCAGTCACTTTTCAAGTCAGAACCAAGCATTTTAAACAAGTCCTTCTTTACCCACAGAGTGTATGGAGTAAGTCATTTAAATGATGCAGTCTCACAAAACCATCTGTCGCCAGGTCAACAAAGAAGCCTCCAACAAAATTGTGCTAACAATGCGCTAACCAGATGTCTGTTTTACTTGTTCCTTTTAGCCAACAGGCCAAAACCTCCTCATTTTACTCACATGAGCAGTTCTATTCTAGTGAATGGGATTATTTGCCTGAGTAAAGCCTGAAATATTTTCCCTTGACATTTTATGCAGTGTGCCAGGTAACTGAAATGAAACGTTATCTCAGTTGAGGACAGTCTAATGGCTACATCTTATTAGCATGCTCTGTGAGTACAAGAAGAAAATTAAAAAATGATCTCAAATGCTAATTCATTTAACAGGAGGACCTACTGAGATTTTGTCTTTTTAGTCACTTGCTACACAAATATACAGCAAGTTTTTTACTACCCCAGCTGTATCCAGAAAATGGTTTGTGTTCCAGAAGTTGATCCTGTTTTGTGTAATCTTTTCCTAGTTTTACTCATTTATTTTCTGGGAAATTCAATGAAAAAAAAAATGTTTTGCTACCTAAAAGCAAAGATGGTGTCTTGCAAACAAGGAAGAAAAACACATCCTTGAATCCTGCTGCTGCTTCTATTTCTTAGATCAGGGCTTTTGAATTCTATAAATGCAGAGAGACAGAGATTGCACTGTAACAATAATGAACGTAATATCAAGGGACATAACTAGGATCAAAGCTGCTAAAATGGATAGCAAACTATGAAATGCATTGAAATATTTAACATATTGACCATGCAGAAACATAGAAGCCACCCACCCACGCAACCATTCAAAAAAAGCTTGGCAACAAAGCATATTATTATACATGGCCCTGCTAGTACACAACATTAAGTGAATAATTGTATCTGCCCAAATTTATTTAATGGGGTTTTCTGTAAAGCATGCTAATGGAACTAGCCAGAGGGGGTCCTCACTGATACAGTTATGTTAAGGATGATAGTTACACTTTTTTTTGTTTAGAATTCAGTCACAGGTGTGGTGACTCATTGCAAGAAGACAGACAGTATGCTTATGTAGGAGATGTCTAGAAACTTAGAGAACTTCACTTTCAGGCATGGCTTGATGAAAAGAGGGAGTTTAGATGAGGAAGAAGTCCGTACCATTGCACTCATTTTTTTACTCATTCTATTCTTGTTCGTGAACACTGAGGAACAAGGTGCTGGAGATCCTAGTTGCTGACACAAGATATAATTTCACATCACCTCTATGTAAATCCTGTGGGAAAATACTAATTAGAAGAGAGAGCCCATGTTGAGCAATCCCCTCTACGTTTCCTTATAGAATGAAGGAGCAGCTGTAACCATGTTCTTTGAAATTAATGAGACGTCCATGAATGGAGTAGAGATCTTACAAAATCAGATCCTAAGTTCTTATACCTTATAAATTAGCAAAATAACTTATATGAACAATACAATAGAATTGTACCTCTAAAATATGTTTTTATGAAATTGTACGTGGGGAGGGGATTAGATAGAATTTTGATTCACTGAATTTTAGCCCCAGGGGCATTCTGCCAAAAAAAATCAGTCAATGAGAGGAAATAAGTACTTTAACTTTTCCTATACACTGTTCCAATATACGCAGGCTTTTTTAAAAAATCCAAAACACATTTCTATTAATGACTAACTTATTATTCATACAGTTTTACACTGTAGTAAGAGAGGGAGTTCTGTTATCATTACATATGCAGAGTACTTCACTGCACACAATGCTTCAGGATGGGGAATGCTTGATTTCAAGTTCATTTCACAGCACTTCTGGTGTTAATTAGTAATGTCTGAGGCCTAAAATAATGATCTATCCTGCCAGACACTTGCATCTGTTTGTAAACATAAATTACTAGAATATATTTATGTATTTCATTATCATATACAGCCTGAAAAGAGCTTCAGAGGAGGGAAGAAAACCCTGTAAGAGGGAGAGAAGGCTGAAAATGTTACTGCTTAAAGATGTGTGAATCTGTTGAGAAAAATCACCATAGAGACAGACTGTCAATAGAGTAAGACCAATCACACCAAACATAACCTGAAATCTGTAATTCCTGAATTTAGTATCTCTCTCTATAGCAATATAAAAGATGTAAAAATAATATACTTTTATTCTGCTGAGCATTTTTAACTCTTAATAAGTCTAAATCTGCCTTTCTTTAGTTATGGTATCTACTGAAACTTCTCTTGCCATTCCAATCCCCACTTCAGCTCTCACTGTTCTATTCAGACAGCATTCCTGAAAGCATCTTTATCTGCTTTTGGCCCATGTCCGAGCCCTTTTCAAATCCTTCTACTGGAGTCTTCACACCCTGTGCAAAAAACAAATCAAGTTTCTTATCCTTAGTTTCCAATTCTCTGTATACTTCTGTCCCTGCCTAAATCTCTGTTTTTGTTTCTCACTACTGCCATGTAACACAGTAGATCACACAAATGGCTTTTCTCTGAGTCACCCACATTCAGTTACCAAAAATGCCACAAAAATTCAGGGCAATTACTATCAAGTCAAGCTGGCAGGTGGGCTCATTTACAAGCTGAACAACAGTGATTGCTAACCCAGGAACTATGTTACCACATAGTCTGCTTTTTCGAAGACCTAAAAATCTTTACAAATGTTGAATGCAGAATGCAAAGAGAAATTATCAATCATAAACCATAAAGGCATTCCTGATGCATGAAAATAAACAGCAATTAGGTCTATAACCAGTAACCCCAAAATCCCTTTCTGAAACCTGTTGGGATCCATTTTACTAACAAATGCTAAGCATGTCATGAAAAAAGAGCACATTACAAGCAGCATCTAAGTAAGTGTTCAGCTGAGACTGTCAGTTTAAAATTACTCGAAAATAATTTTAGATACTGCTTTTACCTGAGTCTTTTCAAAAAATGAAAAGATTAATAAAACGCATTCATTACTTAAAGGATTTTTAACACCGTTTGCTTTACATAATTCTATTAATTCCTAAAAATATTCTCTAGTCCCTATTTCTGAAGGTGGGTAAAAATATTATATGAAGTTAATGAGAAAGGTAGCATGATTCTGTTCAAGCCAGCAACCCAATTCCATGTAGTCTGTAAAAGCAGGACACATACATCAAGGTAAGAAGTATATTATAGACAGAGTAAGACTGATGTTCTAGCCATGACAGTCCAGAAATTATACAAGGAACAAGGATTTCTTAGAATGATATCTTGTATTGGACCAACTATGTAATTGGAGTAGAGTTAGATAAGCTTTAGAAGGCAGGGTATTCTTCCTCAAGTGAATGTCTTGCATTCAAAAGCTTGTCTAACCCTACTCCAATTACATAGATGGTCCAATACAAGATATCACCCTAAAAAATCCTTGCCTCTCACATGTAATAGACAGACAAATAAAGGCCTTTCTTTACATGTTTCTCTCTTACCAGGTTTTTTTTTTATCATTTTTTGTGCAGTACCTAGAAAGACTATATTAGCTGGCTGTTCCACTTACTATGCATATAAGCTTGACATCATGCTTAAAGGCAGCATTTTAGTTTAGAACAGGGCTGTCTAACTCCCCCATGGCCAGGGGTACCAGCCATATGGTGCAGGGAGCAGGCCCCTGAGATTCTTCCTCTCTGTCCCTCCCCCACGACCAGCACACGGGCAGCACACTACCCTCCCACTATGAGGCTATGGAGGAAGTGGCTGCAGAGGCTTCTCCTTTGCTCCCTCACCTACCACTGCCACTTGTCCCCACTGTCCTCAGGGCAAGGTGAGCTCCAGAGTTGCTTCCACCAGCTCTAGCAGACATGCAAGGGATGGGCTCAGCCCAGGACAGTGGTGGTGGGAGAGATGTCCCTCCCAGTGCATGCCGCTGGGCTCACAGACAGTGCCATGGTAAGCTAGGTAGGGAGGTGGAACCCCCCTGCCTCCACTGCTGCACCAGGCTGGGCCCAGCCCCCACATGCCACCATTTGGACAGCCCTGGTTTACAATAATGAAGTACCAACCCTAATTTTACATATACAAGTCATGTTTACTCTCACAACTGGAGTAAGCAAGGCACTTGAGATTTGATTTCAGAAACATATTTCCTCACCAGAAAGAAATGCTTTTGGATAAATACTTGTCTAGCTTTGTAGTTTAATGTTATGATTAGGAAAACAACAGAAATAAATCCGAAAATGATACTAAGAGCCTCATTCCCCTAAGAAAAGCTTTAGTAGTCCATTTCTAAAAGACAAAGAGAAGCCAAAAATCAGATTATGGGGTTGGCTTTTATTGTTGTTTATATGGTGCTTTTTTCCAAGAGTAAACTCAAATGATGATAGCAAATGCAGCTAACTGCTATAGAAAGGGGTTAATCATCATCTGTAAGAACACCGAAATTTCCATTTGCCAAGCCAGTGATTTGGAGCAAACAAAACAGCATGTTACAAAAAAGACAAAATGCAAAAGCATGTAATACCATTTCCCACTAGTACTGAATATGTTCACTGTCAACTTAGATTGCACCATCTTGTTTTATGTGAGCTGTTCAAAATGAGAAATTGTGCTCAATGAGAGATTGCCTTCTGTGATGAGATGACTGACTCTGTGGATGTGATATAACTTGACATTAGCAAGGCTTTTGATACAGTCTCCCACAACCTTCTTGCAAGCAAGTTAAGGAAGTACAGGTTGGATGAATGGACTGTAAGGTGGATAAAAATCTGGCTGGATCATTGGGCTCAAAGGATAGAGCTCAATGGCTCAATATCTAGTTGGAAACTGGTAGCAAGTGGAGTACTCGGTAGGTCCGTAATCGGGCTGGTTTTGTTGAATATCTTCATCAACAATCTGCAGTCGACAATCTGAAAGATGCTGTGTGCATCCTCACCAAGTTTGCAGATGACACCAAGCTGTGGGAAGTAGTAGATATGCTGGATGGTAGTGCTAGAATTCAGAGAAACCTAAAGAAATCGGTGGATTAAACCAAAAAGAAATTTCATGAGATTCAATAAGGAGAACTGCAAAGTCCTGCACTTAGGATGGAACAATCCTATGCACGAGTACAAGCTGGGGGCTGACTGACTAAGCAGCAGCTCTGTGGAAAAGGACCTGGGGTTACAGCGAACAATAGCTGAATACGAGCCAAAAATGTGCCCTTGTTGCAAAGTAGGCTAATAGCATACTAGGCTGCATTAGTAGGAGGGTTGTCAGGAGATCAAGGGAAGTGATTATTCCTCCCTATTAAGCACTGATGAGGCCACATCTGGAGTACTATGTCCCATTTTGGGCCCCCAATACAGAAAGGATGTGGACATATTGGAGAGAGTCCAGGAAAGGGCAAGGAAAATGGTTAGGGGGCTGGGGAATACAATGTATGAGGGAAGCCTGAGGGAATTGGGCTTATTTAGTTTGAAGAGAAGACTGAGAAGAGATTTGACAGTAGCCTTCAACTACCTGAAAGGTGATTCCAAAGAGGATGGAGCTAAACTGTTCTCAGTGGTGACAGATGGCAGAACAAGGAGCAATGGTTTCAAGTTGCAGCAAGAGAAGTTAAGGTTAGAATGAGGAAAAACTCTTTCATGAGAAGGGTAGTAAAACACTGGAACCAGTTACCCAGAGGGGCTGTGGATTCTCCATCCTTGGAGCTTTTTAGGAGCCTCGTAAATGAAGCCTTGGCTGGGATGATATAGTTGTGGGTGGCCCCACTTTAAGCAGGGGGTTGGACTAGATGACCTCCTGAGATCCCTTCCAATCCCAATTTTCTATGTTTCTATGATTCTAGGTCTCTGACCACAGAGGGGAAGGGAGATGGGAAACTTTTACCTGCTTGGGGGCTTAAAAAAGTCCCCAGCTGCTGCTCCTGTGGCGTTGTCAGAAAGAAGAGCACAGCCGTGCCACTGCACCCCCTCTAGATCCATACCTTGAGAGGAATGAGAAATCTAAAAGCTGGAGGAGCAGAGTGAATGATTACAGGAGACTTGCAAAGCTCTTTGTGTTGCTAAGTTCACTGGAGTTCAAGACTATTCTGTGTGCACTGCTGCAGACCCTCCAAGTTTCTTAAAATTGCATTTGCACACCAGGAGACCGGAAATCTACAGATCAGGAGTAGATGCCCACCTAAGAGATCTGCTCTAGTTCAGCTACAAGTCATTTGGCTTGAGATAGGAATTAATGGAACACCTCTGTGAAATACTACAGCTTGTGTTAGCCAAGAGATCAGACTAGACAATCACAGTGTTCCCACCTGGCTTTAAAATCAATGAATCTATGAGACTGCAGCTTCCAGGGTGTGTTCAGTTCTCTCTGTACATATAAAAGGTTCATCATTTAAATGCACTATGATTTTGATATGGGAATATACCTGTGGAGCAATGAGAAGTACTTGGCACCCAGAACAGTTTCTTTTCTATTATTAAAAAGACATCTTTCGTAGGAAAAATCATATACAGACCATCTTACAATGTTGCCTTATATTCTATTCAATACATACAGCATGCAGTCCTCTCATATTTTTGAGAGTCCTTTCACCTGTTGTGCTAGCTCTGTCTCATGTCTCCTCAGCGTGAGGCTATAAGAGAAGTTTCAGCCTTACGCCTCCAAGTAAAAAACAAAAGGAAATCTTAAAAAGAAACCTGGTTTTCTCTCCCTGTGCTTTAGTATAACATTCTATGGTCCAAATAAGCCAATAAAGATCCTTAACTGAAAAAAAGAGCTAGGTAACTGGGGGGGAAAAGTAAAAAAAAAGAAATAGATTCCTGTAGGTCAAAACTGTTATGCTTCCATTTAGCTACGCTTACATTTTCCTCCAGTCATGTGCTGGATAGAGAAACTTGCATCATTCTCTTTCTATTTTCCAAACAGTGAACAGAGAAGAAGGACGGATCATGTAAAGAATGTTTACACTCAGTTCCCGTTAACATCAATAGAAATGTATAGCAAGCATATACCCAGCTAACAGAATGCACGTTCCAATGCATAGCTGCATGATCTATAGACAGCGCACTGCACTTCCCAGGGAACCAAAAAGAAGTTTCCTCCTGGGTAAGCAGATGGGAGACGCTCACAGATATAATAAAAAGAAATTATGTGCCTGGGTTTTTATTTGCACTGGGTATCCTCAGCTCCCACTGAGGTCACTTGCTTTTGCCTCAAAATATGCAGGAAGTAAACTGAAGGTTATTATGCAGTATGCTTCCTAGTTCAGTTGCTACATACTGAGTACTCATACACTACTTGTTATCTCCAGAGCAATTTATAAACCTTAATAATTACTCTTCACAACACCTTAATTAGGTAGGTGTTCCAGCCCACATAGTCCCCAACTACAGGTTTTACTGTGATATTTCTGTGTTAACTGTACTTGTGTTGTTATATTGTGCAACAGTTTACTTCTCTGGCCTGTGCACAGAGAATGAAGGATTAAGTTCCTGGGTTGGCTACTTACAGGATAAGAACCCTTAGTATCAACACAGTCTTGAAAGAATGGCTTTGTTGACATACCAAGGAAAATGAGAGTGCTCACACCAGCTCTGCTCCCAGAGCAGAGCTGGTGTGAGCAGCAGTGGGGAGTTGAACACCCCCACCCTCCCCGCCACTGGCTCACTCTGCTCCTAGAGCAGGGCTGGGAGCAGAGCTGATGTGAGCAGCAGCGGGGAGACAATGCCCCCTGCTCAGACTGCCCTGCTAGAGCTGGGAGCAGAGCCAGTTTGAGTGGCAGCAGGAGGCACCACAGTTGCCAGGCACTCTAGAGCTGCAGCATTTGCTTTGCCAGGCAGGAGCAATGAGACTGTCCTTTCCCTAGTAACTGTTCCTAGTCCTGCTCCTGCTCACCAAGACTCTAGGCTATGGACAGGCATTACATATAAACCAGTTTAAGTGATCAGAAACTGGTTTAAACCTGTAACAGAACAGCAGTTCAATGTGCATAAACCAGTTGCAAAATGGCCGAAACTGGTTTCAGATAAACCTGGTTGAATGTAGTATCACACTTAACTGATTTGGGTCAAACCAGTTTATGCAATGTCTGTCCCAGACCCCTTCCTGGTTTAAGTTAAATCAGACTCCCCCAGCATCCCAGATGCTTTAAAGCCCTGGGCTGTACTGTCTGCTCCAGAGAAGAGGGCTGGTTCCAGCCCTCTACTCCCTAGGCATAGCTGCCTTGCTTTCCCTTGCCCCACCCCCCTCGCTTCTCAAACAGGGATTCCCCACTCCCTCCCTCCAATCTCCCGCAGCACAGACCCCAGGCATGTAGTATACTAGCTAATGCTGAAAGGTCTCTATGTGGCTGTGGCTCTACAATGTCACTGGTCCAGGCAAACAAGAACAGTGTCTGCTTAGGGCTTTTGGGAGATAAATCAACAGTTCAGCTGGTAAACATCCCTCCATTTCTTCCTTGGAAAAAACTATTTAAAGAAGAGTTTGAACTAATGAGAGAGGCTTTTGTTTTGCTGATAGGTTGATAAAAAAAAAACTGTTATCAGCCCCCTGCTGGCTCCCTCGCCTGTCAGATTTGAAGACAGTATGAAGAAGCAGGGAGAGGGAGATTGAGAAGCTCAGTATCACCAAGAGATTCATGCACTGTGCACACACACACACACACCCCCTCCCCTTTGCGTCAGAGTGCTAGACCAGGGCTGGGGTCTGGCAACACTCCTGCCCTTTGAGCAGTGAGTGGGGAAAAGCCTGGGATGGTGCAGACAGGATGGGGGTTTACACCTCTCCCTAAATCAGAGCCTCCTGCTGGGGTCTTCCCATGTCCCCCCTCAGATCAGCATTGTAAAAGGGGAAGGAGGGCTGCTGTAGTGCCCCTAGCTTCTAGCCTGAGCCACTACAGCCATGTGCTGGCATTTCCTCAGTCTGGAGGGAATGCCTGGGCAGTTGCAAACTGGTTCACCCTGCAAAGATTGAATCAATTCAGGCTCAGGCTTTTTGAATGTCTTTCCCTAGCCCTAGTGCCAAGTCACAGCTGTACAAGTGAGAGCAGGTTTTTTTGCCTTACCATGCAACCACTCCACAAAACAGCACTAAGCTGTAACTTTTGTTCAGCTTATAGCATAAGGTCTGGCAAGTGAGAGAGCAGGCTGGAAACTGAAAGGTCCCAGGGAGAAAAGTCTGGGGCAGATGTAAATATATGAGCTCTGGGGAACTGGAGAGACTGGGAAGGGAACAATTGAGTATCTGCTCAGAGCTGTGCAGACGGGATTGGGGATGGAGAGGTCTGTTTGGAGCTGACTGACTGGCCTTTGCCCCAGTAAATGCTTTTACTGAAGACTATTTATATAGTAAAGTATCATACAACTCTAGAGAAGGTCTAGAGCACTAGTTACCTAAGCTAAAGATAAAAGACATGGCCTATAAGTCAGGATAACCAAAAATTAGATTGCATAAATTGGCAGGCTGAGGGAGCTGAGCAATGGGGTTAGAGAAGGAATAGCATTCAGTAGAGAGGTGAGAAGGTAGGACATCTTTCTTTTCCAGGTACAAAGCATCCACATGACTAATTCCAGTCATTCATACCTACCAACTCCAACATGTGTATTACACCACCTTACATATCACCTTTCAATTTCCCAAAGATGTCTGGCCCACAGCCTGCTATGTTTCACACAGTGCCAGCTCTGCCATGCTGAAAAAGAGGAGGGTCTCCCCAGTGTTACATGGTGGTGGGTGAAGGGGGGAGGCATGGAGAAGGGATCTCTTGTGATACCAGCTGCACTGAAGCAGTGATTGTCCCTAGAATCAGCATGGGGTATACAAGGGCTGGGCTTCCAAAACAAGTGTTTCAGTCCTAATGTTGAGTGGGTATTTCCAATATCAGCATAACTTCATAAAATAGCATCCCACCCCACCCACATAAGCAACCTGCCCTATGATTTGTAAGCAAAACTGTCTTTAACAAGTGTGAATACTAAAAAAAAAATGCTCTGAACGTATTTGCCAGTGAAGTCAAAAGGATGTACATTCTCAGGCTAGATCATTTGCTCCTCCTCCCCGATTTGTGTCTAAAATACAAGAGAACACAACAGATGCACATTGCATTGAATAAGTAACATACACATTTAAACGACATTTCTTTGTATGATGCAGCAGGGGATAATGTTCTTTTCTCATTTGTAATTAGAGGGTGAGACAGATGGAGACGCTTACTGTAGTTTGGCAAGGTCCATTAAAGTAACCCAGGCTGCCAAGTGATTCTTCATGACAACAAGCTTATTAAGGTGCATTGAAAGGGAAAAAAAGATCATAAAATATTCCCTCGTTCAGGAGTTTCCTGCTAAGAAGTCTAACTTTTATTATTAGTTACCGATTTTCCTTCAGGTCACACTAAAGCCCAGATCTATAGCACTAGATGCTGCTATAGAAACACAGAGGTAGACTCTATCCCTGCCTCCTGCAACATATAACTGAAGAACAGTGGAAATATCATCATTCAGATACAAAGGATGGAAAATAAGATTTGTACACAAATTTGTACATATAAATCTCTGTGCAGGGAGGTAAAATATGTGCTGTGGACATTCAGCAGAAATATATATTACTTTTTCCATGTACTATCTATACACAGAACTCACAGATATTTTTCACAGATTAAGGACCTGGTGTAGCCTAAAAAGAATTTTTAGGGTGTTTGTGCATGGGGGGGGCAGAGGGAAGTGGAGGCA
>NW_017728992.1:97864142-97887509 GCF_001723915.1 Gavialis gangeticus
TAAAAAGAATTTTTAGGGTGTTTGTGCATGGGGGGGGCAGAGGGAAGTGGCAGGGAGAGAGAGAAACATCAGAAACATATAGAAACACACACACAAACACCGTGAAAGCCTTAGGGTCTTTCACATGCACTAAAAATATGTACCAGAAATCAAGCACAGAAACTGCTGCAAACAAGAAAAAAAAACTGGGCAACTATGGAGACTGTGCCTTTTTGAAGAGGCAGCTCAGCAAAGCTCACACTCTCAATAATGGCTTCTCTCAAGGATCTGTGCCCGCTCCTTCTTACTAGATTCAATTTTGTTAAATTAATTTATACCAATAACATAGCTCTTGTAATAAAAGCAAGGACCCTACCATCATCCATGATATCTTTCCTGCTGTTCTTAAAAAAAAAAAATGTAAAAGAATGGAGAAATACCTTCAGTACTGGAAGCTCTGCTTCAGTAGTTCCTAAAATTTTCACCTAAGCAGAAAAGCCACTAAGCAAACACTCAAATGTCACATCTGGCGATCAGTGGGTTTGAAATAATCCTTATCTTTAAGATTCAGATCTACCATTGGATAGAAACCTTAACTTTTAAAGACACAAGAATAGATAAAAGCAAGGATTAGCATCATCTGAAGGCATAAAATGGATACCAATATATACACATTTCAAATATTGATATTGCTCACTGTCTGGGAAAGTGGCATAAATATCAGCTCTTTGGACACACAACTTAAAGAGGCAATGACAATCATTGCTAGAACATCAAAATTAACTATACATTTAGAAACTGCCTTCCATGGCATATATGCACCATCCAAGATCTACAGGCACCCAACTTGAAGCTTTCACATACAAACAAACCACAGTCCACCTGAACTTATCTATTTGTGAGAATCTCCAGAGCTTTCTAAAGACATGCCTTGAACTCTGCAAGCCATTGTAAGTTCAATCTACAACTCTTAACATGTCTTCATTCATTCCTAAAATCCACTGAGACTTCTGAGATAATAGTAATGCTCTAAAAACACACACCTGATAGACCTCAGGCAAGAAGATCTTTTGTAGAATTGGCTGTCCTGGAAACAAAGATCTACACTGAAAAGTTTCTGAACATTGCATGGCACAGAGCTTTGGAAGACAAGAGATAATATACCAGTAACAAACTATGGACCACATGACAAATCAATGCCTGGTTTGATATTTTTGCCAGCAGCATGTAAGACTTACACCACTATCACAGGCTAGCTGGACACTGTGAGTGTATCAATTTTATTACAGGCCAACTAAGCTGTTTGATTCAGTTTTGGATTGAGGAGGCAAATTTGGGAGTGAAGCAAAGGCAAATTTATTATAGCTTACACACACACAGCAGTTAACTGAAAAATAAATGCAATAAGCAGATAATGCAGTATTAAACAGCTAACAGTAAATAATAACAACAGATAATAACAGATAGGTAGATCAATTCTTTCGCAGGCTAACTGGGCACTGGGAGGGTATTAGCCACTGGGCTGTTCAAAACAACAGATAGACACATATGGGTTGGCAACTTATCAATAGTCCCTCAATGCCAGGTACATGTCAAGTGATTCCAGCGAAGTCAGGCGTTCCTCGATTGACGCTGTCAGAGGGTTACCAGGGAAGGTCCCTGGATCAGGATCTGATCCTCACTCATACCAGGAGTCTGGGGTCCGGGCGTAGAACAGAAATGAACGTTCTGTTCCCTCCTTCCTGCTGGTTACCTGATGCACGTGCTTTTTATACCTAGTCTTATGTTAATCTGTTGGCCTCAGAGCCACTCATAATGTTGCCCTATAGCTGTTACCCTATGGGATGGAAAGGTGTTAAAATTATCATAAAAGGTTACTACCCAGACTAGGGTTTTTCTAATAAGCAAATTATGATTCAGCACCTTTAGGTTTGAAATTGACATTGCTCCGCCTAAGTTCCAACCCCTTTTAGGCTTCATTTGAATATGCTTTCTTGGGATATGTTTTCTTGGAATGTGTTGGGTGTGCCAAGCAGTTAGATCCAGTTTTATCATCAAGGCTGAACCCTGAGCAAAAAAATGTTAGGTCTCCTAATCTTATAGCTACAGCTTTGCCTATGTCAGTTCCATTAACAGTTAATTTTATCATTTTGATTAAACTTATGACAGACAAGTTACATTTGCAGTTTACAAACTTACAAGCTTTATATTAACTAATATTACCTGTTTAGGCAAAATACCAAATGCCTCCAAGAAGCACATATTTATTGCTTATTAATTCCTCTGGTTCTGGCTGTCACACACCACCCATTCAAATTACCTACTGGGTCACTAATCTGAATTTTGTTATCTGATTGTTGCTGAATACCGCTTTTGCTACATGAAACAAAATAATTAGGTCAGTTCTTATTGGCTACTACATTTGTGGCAAATACTTGTACACAGCCTTTGGTCTGTTGGGGGTATACCACAGTACTTTTACCACAAAACCATCTTCCCTCTCAATTGTTTGTTGCTCCAAAAGCTTTTTAGTATATCATTTTTAAAACTGTTATACCACTTGCTTGTTGACAATTTCTATTTTCCTCCCATATTATATCACATTTTCTTTCTGAGGGTCTTTGGCAGATAACACAGAGAGCGCAAAGAGACATGAAATGAATGGTGGTTACTGCCTGCCATGTTTCTCGCTTGGGATAAATAAGAATTCATGTCAGGGGGTGAAAAATAATCATTTCCCTCAGTATGTGAGTCACCCAATTTACTGTACCATGTATACTTCTATCCTCAATAAAAACGGGTTTTCAATGAAGGATTTTCAATATTTCTGGGTAGGCTGCCATATAAGTGCACAATGTTTCTCAGAGGTGATGGAAAGTAGAGACCAACATTAATCTCTGCCCCTTTAATCCAATCATCACAGAACTCTGCTCATAACTTTTCCCATAATATAAGAGAAAAAGCAATTCTTCCTTCACTTTAAGTATAAAATAAAATAAAAACCCATAACCATCATGTACAGCATTCCTTCAGGCTGATGCCCATTTCACTTTCCTTTAGTGAACTTTGTTCAAAGGGATACAAGTTCTGTGTTCACAAGTTCTAACCTAGTGAGGAGGGCTGGAGATCAAAGCCCTGAGGTAAGTGGGGAAGCAGGTAACCTGGAGGAAGCACAAGAAGGGGGACAACAGGGAAGGACTTCTCATTCTTCCTGAGAAAGCAGTGCAGTCGGCTAGTTACTGCAGGTGTCTGTACACAAATGCACAGAGCCTGGGAAACAAGCGGGAAAAATTAGAAGTCCTTACACATTCATGGAACTATGATGCAACAGGAATAACATATTCAGGAAGGAGAGCCTGGAGAGAAGAGAAGTTGCACTTTATGTAGAAGAACTGTATGATTGCTCAGAACCTGAACCTGGAGCTAGGCCTGTTGAAAGTGTCTGGGATACAGTCAGAGGAGAAAGCAACAAGGGTGATGTCATGGCAGATGTCTGCTACAGACCACCAGACCAGAAGGATGATATGGATAAGGCTTTCCTCAAACAGCTAGCAGAAGTTTCCTGATCACAGGAAACCTGGTTCTCATGGGAGACTTCAATCACCCTGGCATCTGCTGGGAGGGCAGTGCACAGGCAATCCAGGAAGTTTTTAGAGAGAGCTGGGGACAACTTCCTTGTGCAAATTTTGGAGAGACCAACTGGGGGCCATGCTCTTCTTGGCCTGCTACTCACAAACATGGAAGAATTGATGGGGAATGTAGAAGCAGATGGGTAGCAGCAACCACAAGATGACTGAGCTCAGGATCCTGAGGAAAGGAAGGAAGGAGAGCAGCAGAGTAAGAAAACTGGACTTCAGAAAAGCAGATTTTGACTCACTCAGGGAACTGATGGGCAGGATCCACTGGAAGGCCAGTCTAAAGGGGAAAGGTATGCAGGAGAACTGGTTGTATTTTAAAGAAACCTTACTGAGGGCACAGGAAGACTAGCAAGTATGGCAGAAGACTAGCGTGGCTTGGCAGGGAACTCTTCAATGAGATAAAACACAAGAAGGAAGCTTACAAAAAGTGGAAATTTGGAAGAAGTATAAGAGTATGGCTTGGGCATGCAGAGATGAAATCAGGAAGGCTAAAGTGCAATTGGAGTTGCAGCTAGCAAGGGGTATGAAGGGTAACAAGAAGGATTTCTACAAGTATGTCAGCAAGATGAGGAAGATCAGAGAAAAAGTGTGGGTCCCTTACTGAATAGGGGAGGCAAACTAGTGACAGATGATATGGAAAAGACTGAAGTAACTCAGTGCCTCTGTCTTCACATGCAACATCAGCTCCCAGACTACTGCACTTGGCAGCCCAGTTTGGGGAGGTAATGAGCAACTGACAGTGGCAAAAGAACATGATAAGGACTATTTAGAAAAGCTGGATATGTACAAGTCCAGGCTGGATGTAATGCACCTGAGGGTGCAGAGGGAGTTGGCCAACGTGATTGCAGAGCCACTGGCTATTATCTTTGAAAACTCTTGGTGGTTGGTAGAGGTCCCAGACAATTGGAAAAAAGGCAAATATAGTGCTCATCTTGAACATAGGGAAGAAGGATGATCTGGGGAACTACATACCAGTCAATCTTACCTCAGTCCCTGGAAAAAACATGGAGCAGATGCTTAAGAAATCCAACTCAGAGCACTTGCAGGAGAAGACAGTTAGGTTAGGAACAGTCAGCATAGATTCACTAAGGGCAAGTCATGCCTGACCAGCCTGATTGCTTTTTAGGATGATACTACCAAATTGCCCACCAAGAAAGACAGGGAAAGGGGGTGGGGGGCAGGGAGCTTGCCCCATTGTGCTCATCCACCAGGACTCCATGCTGCCACTGCCTCCAAGAATTATCCTCATTCCTCTACTCCATCCCCTCCGTCCCTACTATCACAGTAGTGCTCTGCTGCCTCCAGGGAGCTGAGTCAGCTGCTGGCCTCACCCCACTCCGCTCTGTCCCTGCTGTCATGGCAGCGCTCCACCGCCTCCGCCTCCACCTCCTGTCCATAACACTCTTGGGGCACTCTGATTTGTTGTTTCAGTAACCAGAGTGTTCCAAGATCATTACGGGCAGACAGACAGATGGACAGACTAAGCCCTTTATTATATTAGAATGACTGGCTCTTTTGATACAGTCTCTCACTACATTCTTGCAAGCGAGCTAAGGAAGCACAGGTTGGATGAATGGACTGTAAGGTGGATGGAAAACTGACTGGATCATCAGGCTCAGAGGGTAGTAATCAATGGATCAATGGATGTCTAGTTGGCAGCCAGCGTCAAATGGAGTGCCTCAGGGGTTGGTCCTGGCACCAGTTTTGTTCAATACCTCCATCAATGACCTGGAAAATAAGATGGAGTGGACCTTCATAAAGTTTACAGATGACACCGAGCTGGGTAGCATAGTAGATACACTGGAGGGTAAGGCTAGGATTGAGAAAGACATAGACAAATTAGAGGACTGGGCCAAAAGAAATCTCATGAGGTTCAATAAGGAGAAGTGCATCCTACACTTAGGATGGAACAATCCCACACACCAGTCAATGCTGATGATTGATTGGCTAGGGCTGTACAAAACAGCACCGTTTCATTTTGACTTCCATTTCACCATTTTGAAGGGACAGTGTTTTGTTTCATAACACTGTTCCATTTCATTTCATCAAAACTGTTTCGCTGTTTCAACATGTAGCCCATAGGCTATAATAGGAATCTTGAAAATGCCTATAACTTTGTCATTTCTTGTCTGATTCAGATGAAGATTGCAGGGATGGTAGCCCCATCTGAGGGCATGAAGCCTGCCAAGTTTCAGGGAGATAGGTGCAGGGGTTTATGGGAAACCTCAAAAAATGTTCAAAGCAAAACTCGTATTACTTGCTGGCAGCCTGCTGTCATCCCAGACACAAATCTGGGGGCCTGCACCCCCCAGGAGGGTGTTGTTCCAGACTCTTCCTGGGGGGCTCAGGCCCCCGGATCTGCACACGGATGACAAGGCTTCCCAGCACTTCACATGACCTGTACCCAGCGCCGGTTCCAGCCAGCAGTAGCAGCCTGCTGTCATCCCGTATCATCCAGGGTTCCGCACCCCCCAGACGAGCTGGTGGAAGTGATCAGAGAGCTGAGGGAAAGATCAGGGAGCTGGGGAATCCAACCAGGAACTAGGGGAATGTTCAGGGACATTCCCAGTTCTATTCCCCAGCTCTCTGATCACTTCCCCCAGGTCTTCCCATGGAGTGTGGGCCCCCAGATCTGCAAACTGGGTTTCAGTTGCAGCCTTGGCTTTTCTAGTTCACTCCCTGCAAGTGCAGGCCAGGGCAGTATACCCCTTCTTAGTGGTGTTTCCTGTCCTCCATCCATTATACACCTCTCTTTTTAGATATAGGAGGTCCATGAGTTCCCTGTTGAGCCAAGAGAGTTGTTGAGCCCCTTTACTACCTTTCCTACAGGTGGGGATGGACTCCCCTTGTGCTTCTAGGATCACTTCCTTAAGAAGCAACTCATCATGAACTTTCCTCCCTATGAAATCCTGGCCTCTCAGGGCCTCAAGAACAAGCCTCCTGAGTGTATGAAAGTCAGCTTTCCTAAAGTCAAGGACCACTGCATTGCTATCTGACTTGTGAGCTTTGTGATGGACAGTAAATATGATCATCTCATGGTCACTGCCACCCAGCTTCCCTCCAATTCTTAGGTTGCTGATTAGATCACCCCTTTGGCCAGTACCAGGTCCAGCAGACCCTTGCCTCTTGTCGGCCCATAAACTTCATGGGACAGGTAGAGCTCATCAACATACATAAGGAAGCTTTGTGACTGATCGGATTTGTCTGAGTGCTCATCCCATGAGATTTTCGGGTAATTGAAGTCTCCCATAATGACCATGCACTGAGAGTGTACAGACTCAGATAGTTCCCTAGTGAATTCATGGTCAATTACTTGTTCCTGATTTGGAGGTCTGTAGTAGACACCTACCATTGTATCCCCTTCACTATGTTCCCTCCATATTCTAACCCAAAGGGTCTCCAGTCTTCTTTCTTGGGTGCCAATCGCAGCTTGTAGGGACATGTAGCTCTCCTTCACACAGAGCTACACCCCAGCCCCTTTTTCAGCACAATCTCTCCTGCACAGGGTATAGCCATTTACACCACTTGTCCAGTTATAGGAGGAGTTCCATCAGGTCTCCATGATGCCTATGAGATCATAGTCATTTCTGTTTAGCAGAAGGACTAGCCCCTCCTGTTTATTCCCCAAACTCCTAGCATTAGTATACAGACACACAAATGTGTCATTTGTGCCCACATGGATAAGGAGCATAAGGTAGTGGTCGGAAGACCGGATAAGTTTTGGGATCCTCTTAGCCACAGCCCAGATACAGGCTCCCAGGAGGTAGCAGACCTCCCAGGCTAAGGAGGCAGAGCGACAGATCACTCCCTCAGTCCCACTAAGGAGGGAGTCACCCACAATGACCACTCTGCATTTAATCTTGGGGATGATAGCTAGTTGTATTCCTTGGTCACTTGCAGCAGCTGTCAGCTCTGCAGATTCTGCTGGTGCTGCAAGAGGTTTGTACCTGTTGTGAAGATCCAGGGGAATGGTGACCCTGGTACAGTGAGCCTTGGGGCCAGAGACAACCTTTGTCTAGCCCCCTGGCTGGACAGTATGGGAGTGCCTCTTGGCCTCCCTGGTCCTGGCAGGGGACCTAGGTCACTCTTCTGTGCTGGAATAAAGGGCCAGGCAGTAGAAGTCAGTCTCCTGTTTGCAATCCCTGATGGCTTGCAGCCTCTGCACCATGGTCTGGAGCTCCACTATCTGGGATTCCAGAGACTCCAATATGGAGCAAACCTCACATGGGGAGGTTGCAATGCTCCTGATCCCATATGCCTGGAGTCATGCCAGGCAGCCCCACAACTGAGAGCCAAGTGCTCCATCTGAATGGTGGCCAGAAGCATGGGTTCCACCTGGGTAGAGGCCTCAGAAGTACCAAAGCAGAGGAATCCAGCCACTGAGAGGAACCTCAGGTGTGAAACATCCCACCCACCATTGCGTTGGTAGTAGTTGAGCTACTATTGTTCCAACTGCCACCTTAAGGTTCTTTGCCTGGGGCTTCGGACCCCTCCTGTGTGCCCTCCTGCACACTCCTGCACCAACCTATGCACCTAGCCTAGAAGCACACCTGTTTGTGCGTCCTGTTTGCAAGGCTCTGGTTGCATGGTTCCCTGGGGGGCTGGGCAAAGTACAAGCCAGGAGGGGCGTGACCTTCCTCAGCTCCTCTCAGCTGGGCTATGTCCCTCCCACCAGAGGCCCCCACTTAACTCTGGCTAGGCTGGGGGTCGTTGGGTGTTCTGGGGGTCCTGGGGGTCCCAGGGCTCATGGGAGCGCAACAGGCTTCTACCCATGTGTCTCGCTCCAGAGCCACAGGTCAAGCATACTGGGCAGCATTAGTAAGAGCTTGCTTGCAGATTGAGGGAAGTGATTCTTCCCCTCTATTTGGCACTGGTGAGGCCACATCTGGAGTACTGCATCCAGTTTTGGGCCCCCCACTAAAAAAAGATGTGAGCCGACTGGAAAGAGAGGGCAACAGAGGGAAATAAAAATGGTTAGAGGGCTGGGGAATAAGACTTATGAATAGGCTGAGGGAACTGGGCTTATTTAGTCTGGAGAAGAGAAAACTGAGTGGGAATCTAATAGAGTGACCATATGTCCTGGATTGCCCAAGAGAGTCCTAGCCAGCTGGTGAAAATTTAAGTGCATCCCAGGCACAGAATGCAGGGCATGGAGGCACAGGGGCAGTAGCTATGACATAGGAAGCCCTATTTACACTAATTGTTACTTCACATGTGAGTGTTAATACCCCTGAAGTAAAGAACAGTGGGTCATTAATGGGCCATTGCCCCTTTCCCCTCCCCACCCCATCCCCACTGCTGCAGAGTCAGAGTGCAGATAGAGCAGTTGAGGCAGGCATGCAGGCAGCATCCCAGTTCTCACTTTGACCCATATAGTCAGTCTAGGATTTAATAACAGCCTTCAACTTCCTGAAAGGTGGTTACAAAGAGGATGGAGCTAGACTGTTCTCAGTGATGGCAGGTGACAGAACAAAGAGCAGTGGTCTCAAGTTGCAGCAAGGGAAATTTGGGTTAAAGATTAGGAAAAACTGTGTCACAAGGAGGGTAGTAAAGCACTGGAATGGACTAACCAGAGGGATTGTGGAACATCCATCCTTAGAGGTTTTTATAAGCCACGTAGACAAAGCCTTGGATGGGATAATATAGTTGGGGATGGTCCTGCTTTGAGGACTAGATGACCTCCTGAGGTCCCTACCAACCCTAATTTTCTGACTCTGTCTCCTGGAACATATAAGGACAGGTATGTTACAATTATAGCCCATATATTTTTATATTACAATGTTAGTAAACCCTTATTCCTGATTACCATTCCTTACCCTCAGAAAAAAATACATTAAAAAACCATTTGTTATTTATGCCCAACATTTAAGTACCCCCATCTTCAAGAAGAATTATACATATTTAACCAATCAAAAAAATACATTTGGCACAATAAAATAAAGATGCTATGTTACAATTCAACTCTAGGAAACTTAACAGTTAAAAAGTCTACCTGCTGGGCACATTATGCAGTCAGCTTTATACATTATTGGCAAAGAGTTAAAACACTCACTAAGGAATACTTTGAATATCTAGTAACATTAAGTGCTTAAAAAAATCAAGCTCAATACATACAATATTTAGAGTGGTACGGCATGTTTTTATAAGCTAGTTTAACTAGAAAGGAATGTGACTGGCCACATTTACCATTTTTTCCTTATTGGCAAATAGGAACATAGATCAGAAGACCTACATGAGAAGAGGAAAAGAGGAATGTATTTTTAGTTTGCTTGTCTGTACTAAGAAAGCATCAGGCATCTGTTTTGTGGGGATTTTCCTACACAGCAATATGTTTTCATTACAGCAAGGGTGACTGCCAGTCACCATGCCAAATTGTCCATAGATAATACTGGAGATTAACATTCTGGACACACTACTTATACATTTTAGAGAAGAGTGCTAGGTGTCAGGACACCTGGTCCCTGTTGCAGCACCGCCATGATTCTTTGTGACACAAGGCAAGCCACTTAACACTGACTTGATAAGCCTTGGAATTAGTGCAATGTCTTGCTGGATTAGAATATGAATGGCAGTATTTTAAACTGTGCAGGCTACATAAAGGATAAGATTCCATGATAGTGTGGGGAGAGTGTCTATTTCTAACAACTGTGTAGTGATATGTAAGGATCTTTTGCTTTATCTGGGTTTTTTTTTTTTCTTTTTTTTAATAATTAGTATATCTCAGCCCCATGGCATGTAAAAAGATCTCTAATAAGAAATGGGATTTTTTTGATCTAGTTATTTGTAATTTTTGACCAACAATTTTTCAAATGTAATGGCTAGGGTCAGATTTAATTTCTGGTGTGAAAATTGGGTGAAGTAAAAATGAGATATCAAGGAGTATACTATGAGTAACTTTTCATATACTTCAAGTGTGTGCATAGGTGTGGGTGTGGGACTTTGAGGGCGTGAGTTAGGTTCCATTAAAATACCTCTTAAAGTTTTTTTGCTTTATATTAACTATTTATCATTTTCTTCCAACACACTCTTCCTACTTCTGTATATTCACAAGTATCATAATTTCTTCATCTTTTTCAATACTGCTGCTTCTTTTTCAGTACTTTCTATAATACATTATTAACAGTTATAAATGGAGTATCCATTCCTATTCATTCTATTATGAAATAGGCTTTTTTTTCCATTTGTATTTTCAATTAACATACTTCAATTATTGGGAAACAAAACACATCCTTATGGTCAATTATAATAAATGATCAATGTTCCAAAACAGCCATCAGTATCATGAGAGAGTAACATTCCAGATAAACAAGGACAAAAGATCAAAGCAAACAAATATTTTAGTTCTCTCTCTTAGGCCTTGGACAGATGCAACATTTGTAGTGGTTCAAAGTGCCCCCCCGGTACTTGAAATGCTTCAAATGGTACATCTGTCCAAGGGCAGATCCAGGGGCTGCAGTGATATACTTGCACCCTCCCTTCCACCACCGCCACTGTTGTCCCTGGCTGACCTTTGCACAAGGGGAGCCCCAGAGCCAACCCTGCCCTGTTCCAACTCTGGGCTTCAGGGAGTAGCTTCACGGAGTGCTGGACTTAGCAGAGGGCAGCAGTAGCAAGCAGGTTTCCTCTAACTGCACCTGTTCTCTGACCTCCCCCACCCCTCCATGTCTCCCCACTAGCTGTAAGAAAAAACCTATTGCTGCCACTGTCCCTGGATGATGCAGGAACAGCAGGGAGCCCTACAGCCTCTCCTGCCCTGCTCCAAACACAAGCTCTGGGAACAGCTACACTGGGAGCCAGGCTTACCTGGGGATAGTGGAAGTGGGGCACAGGTGCCCCCTTCTAATGCCTGCTCCTGGCCAGTGGAGGACATACAGGGGGTGCTGTAGGGAGGAGGGGCAGGAGCAGACACTGAAAAGAGCAACCTATACACCGCTGCCACTGTCCTCAGCTGAGCCCAGCTCCCTGCACAACTACTCCCCTCAGCACCCAGCTGGAGTGGAAAGAAGAGACTCTGGGGCAATCCCAGGCAGTAGGCTACCTGGGGACAGCGGTGGCAGCAGGCTGGTCCCTCCTCACCCACTTTGTTCACCTGCCTCCTGCCCAGCTCTCTAGTGTCCTCTGATGGTCCAGGGTGTTCAGCCATGCCTGGCTCATGTCCTCCCATGGTCTGAGAAGCCCCACTTAGTAAGTCTTGTATCCACCCATGCATTTGCCCATATTATACATCATCTATTCAGATATCTATTCCAATTAAACATACCTACATAGGAAGTTATTCCTGATTAATTCCCCTATGTAGACACTCCTATATATGTTGAAAAGGGTATATCTACACATCATAATCCAGTGAGCATGGTAGTTTATATATCAAAGTTTATGTAGTGTAAGACACTGCCACGTGGAGATATGTGAGCTCACTCTGCATGCACCAACTCTGGAATCAGAAGCAGCAGAGCTACATTAACATAGTAATGTGTGTTATCTTATAAACTCTGCTACTTTAGTAGAGCTATTTAGCCCAGAGGGAGTTTATGAAGAATAGTTATTCTGTTTTAAATTGCCATTATTTCTTCACCTAAATAAGCTTCTCTGGGCATGTCTACACATCACCATATGTTGTGTAGACATGCTATGGTGATACTGCGATCACCTAAGTCAACATGTGAATGTCAGCTACTTCGCTGTAGCGGCAGAGAAATCTAACAATACTCATGGAAGAGTATGGGCAATTACTGTGTTGTGCTTTAATACATGCAGAAGTGCATCACCGTAGCGACGTTGTCATACAATGACATGTAGATGTTCCCACTGAGTAGAAAAATTCTTAGAGGTGCTGCTGTTTTCATCATAGTTCCCTCTCCCTCCCCTTATTTAGAAAGGTCTATGATTGATGTGATCTCTCTACAACTGACATTTTCTCTCCAGCATACCATAACATTATAGGTATTATCCATGGCTAATTCACCTACAGAAGCTGGATCCCTGAAATGCATACAAAACCATTTGTTTACTGTGATACAAGCAGGAATGTAACCCACATCATTGCACATATTATTGTGACGATGCACATCTGCTTCCCTTTATACAATTTGGAACTGCAATTGGCCAGGTAGCTTTGACCAGGCAGAGATCTGAAGAAGGATGCTTTGTATTTGAAAACTTGTCTAAGTCTATCCTAAGCATGCACTTGGTCCAATAAGGGACATCATCCTTACCTTTCAGAGTTTTCATGGCATCATTTCTGCCTCTATTTCATGAGCATGTAAGCACTTCTGATGATAACATTCATATTTGTGTCGTTATAATTCATTCCTTTTATCCTCACGTATACTTTCTTGAATGCATATGTTAACTTCCACAAATTAATATAAATAAGAGCTTTGCTTAATGCCTGAATTACTTTAATTATACAGTTATCTTTTTAATCTCTCTCTCTATCCACACACACGGCTTAGTCCATCTGTCTGTAATGCTCTTTAAACATGAATAGCTAGAAAACATTTGTGTCTTCAGAGAAATTTCCTTGCTAAACCTTCAAATGCAAAAATCTAGAATTCTTGGTCCCAAAATGATACTTTTTATTAGACTAACTGAGAAATTACAAAAAAAATACCTTTTCCTGCAAGCTTTTGGACTCATGCACCCTTCATCAGGCTCAGGAAAAGTTTAATATGGTAAAAAGTCCCCATATGTAGGAAACAAACTCATTTTTACACAGAGGAAGCAGAAACTGGAAAACTGTCCCTCTGGGTCCATGACAATCTCTTTGTGAACTTGCTCTTTGTTGTGTAGATCAAGCAGGAGTTCTTCCCTGGTGGTGTCAGGCAGGGAGGTGTAGAAATCTTTCTTGTTGTTCAGCCATGAAGTTTATAATCCAAAATCAGCTAAAATTTGGCATCTTCCATGTTTCAGGGATGTATGTGGTAGCTGTGTTGGTCTGAGACAAAAAGAAATGCAAACAATCTAGAACTCTTGGTTCCAAAACGATATCTTTTATTAAACCAACTGAGAAATTGCAAAAAAAAAAACCCTTTGCTAAACCTTAACATTTGTTTAGTGACCGTGTCAGGATGATCCCAACTTCCAGAGTTGGAAAAAAAAGTCAGGGGCCAGGGGTGTTTCTACTGAGCTCCTCCTGGGAGGGCAGCGGGAGCCCATCAGAGAGGGGAGGGCAAAGGGAGGGACCAGCTGAGGAAAAGTAGGAGCTGGGCACGAGGCAGTGGACGAGCAGCACTATCCCCATCCCAAACCCCAAGCAGGGAAGGAGGTGCCCGGGGCAAGCCAGCTGAGGAAAAGAGGGAGCTCGGCAGAGGCAGAAAGCCATGGGTGAGCAGCAGCAGGCCCATCCCAAGCCCTGAACAGGAGGAAGCCCTGGGGCAGTGCAGAGGAAGCCCCAGAACATGGGCAGCTGTTGCAAGGTGCAGAGCTCACCTGCCCTTGCCCAGCAAAGAGGCATGCAGGGAGCAACCAGGTGGCAGCATGAGTGGGTCCACCTCCAGCCCACTGGATGAGAGCAAGTGCAGAAAGAGATTGGTATTGTCCAGTGTTCAGCCTATTTTATTTAAGTTTTATAAATATTTAATAAATATAAAAAGTAAAATCTATCTATCTGTTCGTTTTTGTTCCTTGAAATTCATCCGTCATTCTTGATGGGCAATTCGCTAGTACATTATATACATATACATACATGATATTACATACACACACACACATATATATACATAGACACACACACATATACATACACATAATTCTAATATAATAAAAGGCTTAGTCTGTCTGTAACGATTCTGGACAACTGCGCATGCAACCCGAGAGGATGGGCAATGATTGGCTGGGCGGCCAGGGCTGTGCGGACCCAAGTTTGCACTGCTGCTGGGGAAGTTTGTCAGCAGAGAACACGCCCCAGACACCCGAGCAGCAGGGCTTCCCCATGCCTCCCTGCCTGATGGCCAAGGGGGGGAGGGAACCACAGTGGTGGCACCCCCTGCCCGGGCACCCACCAGAACAGCCAGAAGGGAGGGGGAGGCAAGGAGGGAGGGGAGTGAGGAAGCAGGGCCAGACCCAAAGCAGCAGGAGGAAGTAGAGTCAGAGCCAAAGCGCCTCCGGGGATGGGAGTAGAGTGGGGCCAGATGAAAGGCTCTGTCCCCACTGCCTCCCCTCCACCATCATTCTTGATAGGCAATTTGCTAGTAATAAATATATAAATAAATAGATATAGATACACACACACACAATATACAATGTGTGTGTACATACATACACTTTATATACATATACAATACACCATGGATTTAACTTAATAGATATACGCTATAAGAGTTCCAAAGTTTACTAAATCCTACTAATTGGAAGTTTAACTTAATGACTGAATTCTGTATTTTAAAGTGAACACTAACTCCTCTGCCTTACAGCTGCCATTTGATTCTATGTTCAATATTTCTGCATTTGGTAAGAAGTACCTTATTTTTTTAAGCTGGGCAATATTTTTCTCATTGGGACAGTAAATTTTCTGAACAAAAGGAGTGTCATGGCAATAGCATTTGCAAATTTCAGCCAAATAATTTGTGCAAAAAATGGCAAAAAGGAAAGGGAAAAGGAAGGAAATGTCAGAAATATTCTTTTGAAATGAAATTGCTCTTTTGGACATTTTCTAAACTAAACGTTGACTTTTCACTTCAAAGGGCATTTCACATTTAAAAAGTGACTGACTTTTTAAAAAGGTCAAATAAAACATTTTGTTTCTTTTGGGGGTTATTTCAGGATAAGTAAAACATGTTAGGATAATACAAAATGTTTTTTTCCTCCCCCCACCTTCTTTCCCCTCGTCACTCCCTCATTTATCTAAAGAACACTTTTGCCTTGGTTCAGTCTAACCTCTCTTTGCCCCTTGCCACCCCAACATTTTGTTTCGTTTTGGCCAAACTGAAAAATCCATTATTCATCCAACTGTACTTTGTTTGTCTTCTCACTGTTCTGTCATGTGATAACACTGACTTTTCAGAAAGAAACGTCAGGTTCCTGAATGTATACAGTCATCTGTATCTATAGCCAAAATATAAATAAATAATGTAGGTAAGCAAGGCAAGACATCCATGTACCTTCCTCATAACAGAACAAGAGTGGTCTTATGCTGTTTAATAAGATTTTTGTCTTTAGGAAATTATTTAGAAGCCCAGGATCTCATCTGAAGCAATCCATTTGGGGAGGCTTTGGGAAATTTTACCATATTGCACTAATTCAGTAAAGGAATCTGTATTGAATAAGATAAAACCTAGTACACAAAAGTCTTCACTTCTTGTTCTCCAAATTGCACAGTGTGCAAAAAAAATATTTGTATCTAATATTTGATTCTACCTCTTACTTCAAAGGGGAGAGTTGAGACTTCTAGTAATAAGAAAGCATAAGTGAATTATTTCTAGATTAGAAGTTTAATTATAAGGGTGGGGGGTTCAGATACCTACAAAGCTCCATGGAGCTACAAATTTCTCTCCTCAGTCCATGTTTATGAATGGGCAAATAAAAGAGCATCATATATTGCAATCTGAATGACTATAAGGTGCCCCACTGCCCTGCCTTATGAATAAAAGTAGCAAGGCTTGGGTTTAAACTGGGATTACTACTAACTGGTCTACTAGAAGAGGCTGATGTTGTTCGAGAAAGCTCAGAAGTATTCCATGCAATCCATCCTGAAAAGCTGAGAGTCCTCTATGAAACAATTGGAAATTTTATTACTCAAGGACTATAATGGGCAAAAGGCATGCATTATGAAATCTCACTTTCCTTTCTCCTCAGTGAACACTGTGTTAATGATATACTTGCAGTTTAGGTGCAGTTTTTATTTTATTTAAATAATGGTGTCTGCACTGCATGGCATGATTTCCACAAAGAAAAGATAGACATACCTTCTCCAAATGTACACTTTATAAATTATCCATCGTACAGAATGAATTGCAAAGCCTCTCTTTACAAGAGCTAACACATTTCTCTAGCTTTTGTCAGAGATTTATATTTTAAAGAATTCAACAATTGTAAGAACGCTGAAAGTCACATCATTAAAACTGTGGCAACTTATATACAGCAGTATGTGAGAAATGTCCTGTATAACTGGAAACCTTTGATTTTTCATACGCTGCACAAAACATAAAAGGAAAATCTAAAGAAAGTCCAGTTAAGATTGGCAAAGCTTTTACTTTACAAATTGAAGAATACCATTAAATTAGGGACATTTTTGTGGTAGTGTTGGAGTAATCCTGCAGTTGTGATGGTCCAGAAATTATGTGAAAGGCGAGGATTTCTTAGGGCAATATCTTTTATTGGACCAACTATATAGTTGGGATAGACTAGCTTTCCAACTTCAAACCTGATAAAAAAAAAAGTCTTGTATTTGAAAGTGTGTTTAAATCTTTCCCAACTACACAGTTGGACAGTGTCATTAAATTTTAACATCTTGGTAATACTACGCATCAATTTAATATCTGTTTTTTAAATTAAAAGTATAAGGTTTTATATTGGAAGAGAAGCAGAATGCCTAAACTCCTTCCTCATTTATGACACATCTTTCAAAGGTAGGAGTCTGTCACAGGATGGGGTCCTGCAGGATGGCCATGATCTCCCCAAGGCCCCCTTACCATGCCAAGTTGGCCCAATGGGCACCCTCTATTCTCGCCCGCCATGTCTTGGATGGTATGAATGATAGGGATGCTGCCTTTAAATCCTCTTGGTCACAGTCTTGATTGATTCTCTGGACCCCATGGGTTTTCGAACCTCTAGTGGGCCCCACTCCAAAATAGATGTCACAACAGGTGTTTCAGGGCACCCCAGCCTTATGGGCTATGCATGGCTCCAACCACCCCTTTACCATGCCCCAAGCCTCGCAGATGGTACTGATATTGTTTGGTCTGGGCCATGTTCTAATTTGGCCCCCTTGCCCTCCCTGGGCTCTCCGCAGCCCTGTCTCGCTCTGCGCCTCCCTGGCACCTGGGCTCTCCACAGCCTTGCAAAGCACCATGCCCTCTCTGGCGCTGGGGTCGGTGCGCCCAAATACTGCACCCTTTCTGGCATCGGGGTCCCCACACTGCTGTAGGCCCCCTATGAGGCCTCGTCCTTCCCCTAATAGCCTCAC
This sequence comes from Gavialis gangeticus, assembly GCF_001723915.1. Lineage (NCBI taxonomy): Eukaryota > Metazoa > Chordata > Crocodylia > Gavialidae > Gavialis > Gavialis gangeticus. Next base: position 97,881,885 of record NW_017728992.1, read on the forward strand.
CCAAACCACCAGTCTTATACAACAACAAACAAAACACAAGCCCCTGGGCTGTAACAAATTCAAGCCACCTGGCTATAACATCATTCAAACCCTACTGGGGAATGCTCCGTCCCTCAACACTATCAGAAGCTGCTCCTGCAGTCAGGCCTCTCCCCTGTGCTTGCTCTGGGAAAGCTCCTTCCCCCTTGGCTGCTGGCAGGGAACTGCCTTCCTGGCCTCAGCCCTGGGGTTTATATATGAGCCAGTCCCTGCCCCTTCCCATCAGCTGGCCGCTGGCAGGTGTGAGCCACTGGCTTGTTCTGGCTGCTCTGGTAACCAGCAGCTGGGGCTTCCAACTCACCACTAGGGCTCTTCCCCTAGTAGTTTCAGCTCTTTAAAGGAACAGAACACCCTAGTGCCCGGCGACAGGATCCTACCAACTGTCATTTCTTTCACTTCATTAGCATGATTTGTGCAGTAAACATCATCTGTCTTATGCACCAAAGGAAGAACAACTATGTTGCTGAAACTTGTGCATGTAAATTAAATGGTTGTCTTGTTTGCATTTTCCCCAAACCAAAATGTCTCCTCTTGTCCCATTTCACCTGAAGGCTTGAACCCTTAACATTTCATTAGTTAAGATTATGCAATTAAATTCATCCTTGCATGGTACAGAATAGCCTATGGGATGGAAAAAATGTCAAGCCTCCAAGGCTATACCTCTAATATACAATCAATACAGCCTTGGCAGGGATTGTTCTTGCCCACTTGTTGTCTGCACTACACATTTGTTTTATGAACCCTTGGTTTTACAACAGTGGTTCTCATTCTTTTTGGAATTGAGGCACTGCTAACCAGACTCGCAGCACCCCTCATTGGACTCGAGGACAAGTTTTGTGAATTGAGTAGCACCCAATTAAAAAAAAACCTAATCTATAAATCACCTCCTTGCAAAGGGCCCAGGCAGAAGGGGTGAGGGACTATCCAGATAGACAAAACAGATCCTGGCTTATCTGCTTAGCTAATCTGTTTATCTCCTTACACTTCCACAGCACCCTTCAAAGGATCTAGTGGCAGTCCAGGCAGGGCACCTTCCTTAAGAATCAGTGCTTTACAACAAAACATACACAGCATGAAAGGACCTACACCTAAAATTAGTTGCTCACCAATCAATTCAGTATGCCAGCTTGCAGAAGTGGATCCAGGGGGTTGCAGTGGGGCAACTGCATCCTGCTTTGTTTCCTGGTCCACCCAAAGTTTCAAACTAATTGCCTGGCAGCAGCAGCGGCAGTCTATTAAGGCATCAGTGGGAGACTCAACTAACTTCATGGCTCATGATAATCTAGCCGATTCCTTCTAAACACTTCATTCAACAGGTGTTAAACAACCCTCTCTTAGGAGACCATACATGCTCCAGGGGCATAATGAGGACAGTTGGGTGTCTGGGGCAGCTGCAATGCATGAGGTAGTCATGACTTCCACCTAATGGTACCATTTCCTTTTTCCATGCCTCCTCCCCAGCCCAGTGTCTGGGGCTGCTGCACTGGATCCCACACCTTAGTTATGCTACTGACATGCTCACACAACACAAATAAAGAGGAGCTTTTCTCCTAGGCCTCCTCATATTACTGGCTACCTTAGTAAGATATTAATCTGGCCAACAGAGCATGGCTGTCAGAGCAAATAGGAAACCTACTAGACGCCCTCAGCTCTATACTCCTGAGATACTCATGGCTCCTCCAAACAGAACAAAGCAGTTAAATTTTGGAACATTAGGAGAGGGAGACTTGGGGCTGACTGACAGCATTACCCAGGCATATGCTAGTTTAGCCCTCCCAGATGGTGGAAGTCCTAAACAAAATTCAGCCCTTGCATGTTCATAGATTCATAGATGTAGGGTCAGAAGGGACCTTGTAGATCTTCTAGTCTGACCCCCTGCCCTCGACAAGATAGAAAACTGGGCTCAAATGACCCCAGCCAGGTAAACGTCAAGCCTCCTCTTAAAGAAGCCATCACCACTTCCCTTGGAAGTTGGTTCCAGATCCTAGCCACCCTGACTGTGAAGAAGTGCCTTCTACTGACTAGTCTAAACCTACTCTCTAGCAACTTATTTCCATTATTCCTTGTTACTCCGGGAGGCGCTCGGGGGAACAAGGTCTCTCCCAAACCCCGCTGATCCCCCCTAGTAAGTTTATAGACAGCCACCAGGTCCCCACTCAGCCTTCTCTTGTGAAGGCTGAACAAGTTAAGGTCCTGTAGCCTCTCCTCATAGGGTCTGCCCTGTTCTTCCTGGATCATGTGAGTGGCCCTCCTTTGGACCGTCTCGATGTTGTCCACATGCCTCCTGAAGTGTGGCACCCAAAACTGGATGTAGTACTCCAGCTGTGGCCTGACCAGTGTCGCATAGAGGAAGAGGATCGCTCCTTGGCCCTGCTTGTGATGTATCTGTGGATGCAAGACAAGGTACAGTTCACCCTACTGACTGTGACCTCGCATTGTCGGCCCATGTTCATCTTGCAGTCAATAATGACTCTAAGATCTCTTTCTGCCACTGTGCTTTTGAGAAGGGAGTTCCCCAGCCTATAAGTATTCTGCTGGTTCCTACTGCCCAAGTGCAGCAACCTGCACTTGTCAATATTGAATACCATCCTATTTTCATTTGCCCACCCCTGTAACCTGTCCAGGTCCTGCTGTAATCTGTCCTTCCCTTCTAGTGTGCCCACCTCACCCCAAATCTTGGTGTCGTCTGCAAATTTAAACAGGCTGCTCTTCACCCCGTCGTCCAAGTAACTAATAAAGAAATTGAACAGTGCGGGCCCAAGGACCGAGCCCTGGGGGACTCCACTGCCCACTTCCTTCCAGGTCAAAAATGACCCGTCCACCACCACTCTCCGAGTACAACCCGTCAGCCATTTTGCAATCCATCTGACTGTGTAGGCATCAATGCCACAGTCACCTAGCTTTTTAATGAGAATGGGGTGGGAGACGGTGTCAAAAGCATTGCTGAAGTTCAGAAAGACCACATCCACCGCAACACCTGCATCCAATGCTTTTGTGACCTAATCGTAGAAGGCAATCAGGTTGGTCTGACAGGTCCTGCCCCTAATTAGATCATGCTACTTGCCCTTGAGCATCATCCCCGCTGCTGGCCCATCACAGATGTGCTCCTTGATAATCTTCTCAAAGAGCTTCCCCAGGACTGAAGTAAGACTAACAGGCCTATAGTTGCCCAGGTCCTCCCTCTTCCCTTTTTTAAAGATGGGGACCACATTGGCCCTCTTCCAGTCGTCCAGCACCTGGCCAGAAGCACCACAAGTACTCATAAATCTGTGCTAGATGCCCCGCAATAACCTCTGCCAATTCCCTCAACACCCTGGGGTGGAGATCATCTGGAGCTGCTGATTTGAACATGTCCAGCCCCTCCAGAAGTTCTCTAACCTGGTCCTCCCTGACCCTAGGCTTGGCAGAGTTTCTCCTGAGTCCATTCCTAATCTCAGTAGGGGAGTCCCAGTCCCTGCACAAGAAAATAAAGGCGAAAAAATTGTTAAAGAGGTCTGCTTTCTCCTGTGCTGCAACCACCAGATTGCCAAGCATATCCTGCAGGGGCCCCACATTACCCGTTCACATACTATGATTCTGTTCTGTTCAAATATTGAGTTCTTACCATGTGACTGGATGTGTCTACACGTGCATTTACTGTGGAATAACTTACAGTAAGTGGTTTTTAGAATGCCGTCTCCACGTGTAGCCATTATGGTGCAACAACAGTGTGTGTGCACCAAGATGGGAGTAAAGTTACTCCCAAGTCAGTCCACACAAACAGGGTTACTGTGCAGTAATGTGTCTACACTGGCCTTTTTGCCCAGTAACTACCTGCATCATGCAGGTAGCAAATTTACTTCTGAGCTGGCAATAGTCACCATAGTTACTGTGCAGTACGGGTGCGCACATGCAGACACACACCCATGCTGAGCAGTAATTTTTGGCCTCGCCCCCACCTTCTTGTAGGCAGAGGCAGTGGCAGCATGGGGTGCTGACGGTGGGGGACAGAGGGGACAGTGGGGCAAGCTTCCCTCCACCTGCTCCTGGGTGGCAGCGGCAGCACAGAGGGTAGGGTTAGAATTTGAGTTAGCAGGCTCCCTGCCCCTCCCCACCCCCGTCATTCTTGATGGGCAATTCACTAGTACAATATAAAAGTATAGGAAGGTGAATGCTGTAGATTTTCTTTATTTTTCTATAAATAAATTATTCCAAAATTAAGCTGCTTGTGTCTTTTTTCCCCTCTCAAAAGATAAAAAATTTTCCATTTGTTTTAATTTGTTGAATCCATTTCCATTTTTTCACTGATTTCTGTACATTTTTCAGGTCAAGAGAAATGCTATTCTAGTCTAAAGACAGACAAAATAAAAGGTTACATTCACCCAGAAGTTAATAGGCTGTTATTTATAAAGCTATAATATAACTACACTAACTTTGCTGCAATTCTTTTTTTTTATTAATAAATCCAGTTGGAAGGGATTTAACAACTAATTTATTTGATTTTCAAAGTTTGAGTTAATATATCATTTAATTTCACTTATAGCAATAGGAATGTAAGTGTCTATTGGTAGGGCTTGTTGAAAAAAGAAACTTGACTAGTAAAAATGTTTGAAGTGAATATCATTTTTAAATGAAATTTGTTTTCAGTGCAAATCAGGATTTGTTAAATGCATAAAATATGGTATGAAAACAAATTAGACACCTTATAGCAGGGGCGGGCAAAATATGGCCTGCTGGTCAGATCTGGCCTGCAGGCCATTCTACTCAGCCCACAGGGCACCTAAAAAGTTTAGAAAATTAATATCTATCTGCTCCTGGTTTCCTGTCAAAGATTAGGGGTGTATAAAAAGGGCAATATTCAATTTGGATTCAGCCTGAATTGGGAACAGTGATTCAATTAATTGATTCGGATCACTATCCCCGATTTTTTTCATCCGAATCCAAATCTGAAGATTTGATGCTGATTCGGAGAATCAGTGATTAAGACACAGACACAGCTTTAAATGTTTTTTCTACATACCTCATGGTACCAGTGCGGGTCATGAATGCTGCAATGCTGGGCTGGATGGAGCATCCCACAGAAGCGCAGAGGGGCCCCACCATGTGCTCAGCAGCAAACCCATAAGTGGACTGGAAGTCCACTTCCACCCAGAGGGTGGTAATGGATGGGTCCTTCTCAACCTGGAAGGACGTGGGCAGTGGGGTTCCGCAGGGCTCGGTCCTCAGGCCCGCACTGTTCAACGTCTTCATCAGTGATTTGGATGAGGGGGTGAAAAGCACCCTGTTCAAATTTGCTGATGACACTAAGATGTGGGGGGACATGGGCACACTAGAAGGAAGAAGCAGGCTACAATTGGACCTGGACAGGTTACAAGGGTGGGCAGATAAGAATAGGATGGGTTTCAACACAGACAAGTGCAAGGTGATACACCTGGGGAGGAACAACCAGCACCATACCTACAGGTTAGGGAACTCCCCTCTTGTCAGCACGGGGGCAGAAAAAGATCTTGGAGTCATCATTGACTCCAAGATGAACATGGGTCGGCAGTGTGGGGAGGCAGTTAGGAAGGCCAACCGTACCTTGTCATGCATCCACAGATGCATCTC
>NW_017728992.1:97887669-97890797 GCF_001723915.1 Gavialis gangeticus
CTCCTGTGGGATGTTCCATCCACCCCAGCATTGCAGCATTCATGAGCCACCTGCTACCTAGAGGTATGGAGGTATGTAGAAAAAACATTTAAAGCTGTGTCTATGTCTGAACTGCCAAATCTTTCTGAACCTCTCTGAATCAATTCGGAGGGTTCCAATTCGATTCGGAGGGATTAAAGGGCCTTCTGATTTGATTCGGATTCAAAGATTTGGCCACCGAATTGGGCTGAATCTCTGCCGAATCAAATCAGGGACTGAAACTTCACACAGCCCCATCAAAGGTGACAAGAGCTAGGGGCAGTAGAAGCAAAACCAGCCTGCTATGATTTATATTTTTCATTTTTTTATTAAACTTTTTCATGTTCAAATTTCTCAACATAAAAATTACAAGAATACTATGTGTTCTTGTAAAAAGTTGTACTGAATTTTAAATAGTTAGAAATGTTACAAAAATTTTTGTTTCATGAGATTAATTTTTCTTTTCATAGATGACAAAATAAAATGTGTAGACCTTACCCACTATTCAGGGAAAAAAAACCTATATCCAGACTTTCTACTGGCCTGCACTGCAAAGAAACCTCAGCAATATTAACATTATCACTGGTTTCTCAGACCCTACATAGAGCTGGTTCCAGAGTCACGAATTGTGGGAATGTGACTGAACCCACTGGAAACCAACTACTTTGTGGTAGAAAAAGTTAACTACCCTACCATGTTCTGTAAGGAACTGAAGAAAAGAACAATAATTTCAGTGCTTTCAGGCTGTACAAGTCTATGTATCAGTGTAAGGAAGAGGAAGGAGTTATTTACAATTAACTTATTTGACCTCTGATAGTAAAAGTCTATGGAGACATCTAAAGTAGACACATTTTCCTGGATTAGTTTTATCTGCATATATTGTGGAGTTTGCATTTCTCAGACACATGCAGGTTGCGCTATAGAAATATCTTTTGTTTGTGAATTTGAATCAAGAAGTGGGTGGATTCATTCTGCTGAACTTCTAGGGGAAAATATAGGTTTGAAAGCCTAACTGCTGCTAAGGAGAAACCAGGCAGCAAGCAAAACTTAAATACAATGTAAAGAATAAAAAGCCTTTAAAAGAAGAGTTTGAGAATAGAGCAGAGAACAGCAGGCAGGGAAAAAACTTGGCTTGGAACTGGAGAAGGGGACTTAGAGTCCAAAAAAAAAAAAAAAAGATAAAACTTTGCACTATATGGAGACTGAGTGGTTGCACTACAATGAGTTCTGTGCAGTTGAACACAAGTGAAAATACAGAATTGGCCCATACAGAGCTTATTATGGGATTTGGACTTTTTTTTAATACAGAAAGGAGTTCTTCTATCTCTGGTAGGTGGCACAGATTTTTAGGCTAAGTACTGACAGTCAAAAAGCCCAATACTGATTCAATTCACTATTCACAGGCTAGTCTAAGTGTAACTTGAACCAATAAGCAAGGGAACAGAAATTCACTTTTCATTCCAGAAATGCAGCCACATGCCTGCAGTAGCTCAGGCCAGAAGCCAGAGGGTGCTACAGCACACTTCTCTGCCAGGTTGGAGCAAACAGCTTGGGCCAAAGCTAGCTTGCCACCCTGTGAGGGCAGGTTTGCAGGGGAGGTGCAAAGCATTGTGGGATTCATAGATTCATAAAAGTAGGGTCAGAAGGGACCTTGTAGATCATCAGGTCTGACCCCCCGCCCTGGACAGGAGAGAAAACCGGGCTCAAATGACCCCAACCAGGTAGACATCAAGCCTCCTCTTAAAGACCCCCAGGGTATGAGCTGTCACCACTTCCCTTGGAAGTTGGTTCCAGATCCTAACCGCCCTGACTGTGAAGTAGTGCCTTCAGATGTCTAGTCAAAACCTACTCTCTAACAACTTGTGGCAGTTATTCCTTGTTACCCCAAGGGTTGCTAGGGGGAATAAGGTCTCTCCCAAACCCCGCTGGTCCCCCCTAGTGAGTTTATAGACAGCCACCAGGTCCCCACTCAGCCTTCTCTTGTGAAGGCTGAAACAGGTTAAAGTCCCGTAGCCTTTCTTCGTAGGGTCTGCCCTGCTGTCCCTGGATCATGCGAGTGGCCCTCCTCTGGACCCTCTCAATGCTGTCCACATCCCTCCTGAAGTGCGGCGCCCAAAACTGAACACAGTACTACAGCTGCGGCCTGACCAGTGTCGCATAGTGGGGAGGATCACCTCCTTGGCCCTACTTGAGATGCATCTGTGGATGCACGACAAGGTACAGTTCGCCCTGCTGACCATGACCTCGCATTGTCAGCCCACGTTCATCTTGGAGTCAACAATGACGCCAAGATCTCTTTCTGTCACCATGCTCTCAAGAAGGGATTTTCCCAGCTTATAAGTGTGCTGCTGGTTCCTACTGCCCAAGTGCAGCACCCTGCACTTGTCTGTATTGAATACCATCCTATTTTCATTTGCCCACCCCTGTAACCTGTCCAGGTCCTGCTGTAATCTGTCCTTCCCTACTAGCGTGCCCACCTCACCCCAAACCTTGGTATCATCAGCAAATTTAAACAGGCTGCTTTTCACCCAGTCATCCAAGTCACTAATAAAGAAATTGAACAGTGCGAGCCCTGGGGAACTCCACTGCCCACTTCTTTCCAGGTCGAAAAAGACCCTTCCACCACTACCCTCTGAGTACAACCCTTCAGCCAATTTGCAATCCATCTGACTGTGTAGGCATCAATGCCACAGTCACCTAGTTTTTTAATGAGAATGGGGTGGGAGACAGTGTCAAAGGCCTTGCTGAAGTCCAGAAAGACTAATCCACCACAACACCAGCATCCAATGCTTTTGTGACCTGATCATACAAGGCAATCAGGCTGGTCTGACAGGACCTGTCCCTAATGAAACCGTGCTGGTTGCCCTTGAGCATCATTCCTACTGCTGGCCCATCACAGATGTGCACCTTGATAATCTTCTCAAAGAGTTTCCCCAGGATTGAAGTAAGATTAATGGACCTATAGTTGCCTGGGTCCTCCCTCTTCCCTTTTTTAAAGATGGGGACCACATTGGCCCTCTTCCAGTCGTCCAGCACCTGGCCAGAGCACCACAAGTGCTCGTAAAGCCATGCCAGGGGCCCCACAATAACCCCTGCCAGTTCCCTCAACA
>NW_017728992.1:97890928-97898244 GCF_001723915.1 Gavialis gangeticus
GGGATGCTGAGGGGCACTGAGTTAACTTGAATCTGGAGGGGATCTGGGACAGAAGTTCAATTAATCAATTTAATCTAAATCATTTAAGTCTGTTACTAAATCCATCCAGATTTATTTTAAACCAGTTTTGTCCATTTTGAAAGCAGTTTATGTGTATTGAACTTCCTTTGTGCTCCAGATTTGAATCAGTTGCCAATCACTTATACCAGTTTATGTGTAATTGCTGTCCCTAGCCTAATTGGAAAATCATAGTTTTGTAATGGACTATTGCATTAAAATACCCTGGGTTTAAATTCCTGAGAGGTGGGAGGAAATCTGTGATTTACTACTATTTTTACATTCCAAAACTGTGCTCCACAAGGTTTATTTGAATTTCTCTCTCATATGGTAATGAAAAGGTATTCTCTGCTTATGAGAGTGTTAGTGGTAGTGAGAAAAATACAGTGAAAATACTAAGACAGAAAACGTTGTATGCCATGAAATAATAGAATATCCAAAATGGCCATGATTTTGAACTCTTTCAAAATATTAAATATACACACAGAGATTACATACAATTTTCTCTGTGATGGAACTTTCCAACAGAGTGAGATTAGTTATGAACAAATATTCTTACAGCTGTTATTCTCTGGTATCCATCAGCAAAGCCCAAAAAAAGATATAATCCAATAGGTAAATGTGTCTTAGAGGTCTAATTAACTTTGTCACTGAATAGGCTGCTTATGGGAGAGAGTAACCATTTTGTAGAAGTAACTCCAAAAATGTTTTAAAAGTTGCTTCCCCTCTCCTTGACAATAATGCATCTTAAAGAGGGCATATTTTGGATAGATACACATTTTTCATTAAGAAAAACAGATGAAAGTTAGGACTCGATCAGTAACATAGCAAGAGGTATACTAAGAGATGACCACAGCAAAAAATCTGTATCTACGGTGTTTAAAAAGATACAAAACTACTGAACATGAATCACAGATACTTTTCTATTAGCCTATTTGTCCCTTGCACATATACAGCTATGTGAGGTTCAGATGGAAGACCAAGCATGCCCTTTGATAATGAATCATTACAGCATGCTGCAAAGTGCTACTGCAAAAACCTGCTGCTGTTACATGACCTTCTTGCTGTTGAATAATGCCAAGAATGGAGCACTGTGCTTGTTCTAGTCTTCAAACACACTGAATACAAGCACATTTTCCTAATCTTGACCTTATCCAACAGTAGAGAGATCATATAACCAAACACTTTTATCACAGTGCCTCCTTGCAGTATATTGTAACAGATCACCTCTAGTCAGCTGGTCAAACACAGGAAATTCTATTTTAAAGCAAAAATGTTCCAAATAAAAAAGAAAAGCCAAAAAATCCTGCAAATTGAAATAAAAACTCATTTAGGATAACTGTAATTTTATTATTTCACTAGTGACAGAACATTCCAGTTTATAAAGTCACAGACTGCTTGCAGACATGGTGGGGAAGAATTTTACTTGAAACTCTGTGTGCTCCAGTGCTGAGCCCAGAACATGCCCAAAAGAGGCAGCGCCTTAGTTGCACCCAGTTTCCCAAGACCTGTAGACATCAGGCATGTTGGTGAGGCTTCTTTGGAGCTTTCATCTCAAAGCTGTTTGAATCAGCTTTAGCCAAGAGCACCCAAAAAGTCCTGCTGAAGGGCCCAATCTCTACAGACACTGTGGAGCCAGGTTGAAGTAATGGGCTGCTGCTTCCAGTAGAGAACGGGAGGTTGGGGGAGGGAGGGTTTTTTGTTTTTTTAACATGTCTGTCAGTGCCCAAAATGTTTAATTTCAACTTGGTCTTTTTGATTAATTTAATTTTGACTTTTATAATTAATATAACATGATACATTTGCATAATATTTGGATGAATATTTTTAAATGATTTAAAGGCCAAAAGCAAAAAGGACTCAGAATACGAAAAACAAAATTTAATTTTGATGATGCTAAATGTTTTCAATCTGATGACATTTAATGAGAAAACTGAAACTATTGGTTTCCTATTGAAATGTTTCAAAATATATAGGGTCCTCCAAAAGTTTTATATTTTGAGAACTGCATTTCCTAACAGAAAATAGTTTCTTCTATTTCTTTTTTAACCAGGTCTACCCTTAAGCACTATCAAAGGGCTCTTGCCTAGTTCATATCATGAAGGTTTTCAAACAGTTTTGATCTCAAGTACACTGATAGCTAGAAAATAGTATTTAGAGGTTTGCTTTTGGGAATTGGCTTGTAGGTAAAGTTGAGATGCATTAGCACAATCGTCCAAGGGAACAGCAAGAGTTAATTGGTTTCTAAAAGCTTGCTTGTGACAAAGTTCCCTTCAAGGCCCACTGTGTCTGAAGCCAGTAGACATACAGCCTGGGAAACTGAAGATATTTACCACACTGTTCTATAACATGAACATTGCACCCAAACATAATGGACTCTGCAGCACTGGTGCCAGGTCACAGGACACAACTGCAGAGCCCTTGGGATTTCCAGCTTTGGTGGATAGACCAAATTAGGAGGCTGGTAAATAACCAAATTAAGATGCATGTGCGTGATGCTGATAAAACAGTACGATGACCACAGAGAGACTAGTCAATGATGCCTAGGGATAAAAAGTCATCAGAGGAGAAAAAGGATACAAAAGAAGGGATTTCAGAGCAGCAAAAGGTCCCTGAGAGGGGAACCTGAGGCCACCACGGACAGAGGACACATCACCAGCCTGTCTCACCCACTCCACTGGGGGCAGGGGACCTCCAGGCTGCTGACTTCCGAGCTTCAAGAAAGAACTTCAGGGTGAAACTCATGTACTGTCCAGATGTACCTTCCCTCTGTGACAGCCCTAAGACTGGTAAAAATAGAATTGGGGTGGGTTGTTTTGTTTGCCTGGCTTGCATTATTATCTGTTATCACTGCATATCAATAAAATTAGCCTATTATCAAATGAGAAGTTGTGGTTGGTCTGAGGGTTTGGGTTCACCCATAATGAGGTATCTGGGTTACAAATCCAGTGCTAATATACATGCATTTCACACGGGCACAACTCCAGTAAAATACAGGAAAATACTTCAATTTACATGAGGTAAAATGAGATCAAAACTAGGCCAGCCGAACAAACCAAATTTCCCTAAGAGCTTTGCTTTCCCCTTAGCAACCTAAACCAGTGATTCTCAATTGGAGGTATGCATACTACCAGTGGTATGCAGACAACCTGTCAGTAGTACGCGTGCCCCACCCAAACCTTCCTCCCACAAGGGGCATGCATACCACGAGGGAAGTCTCCACAAGTCACACCCCACAAATCCCACACACATACACCCTGCCCCCACAATCCACATGTACACAAGCCCCCAGCATACCCTATGCCTCCCCACACACAGCCACACCCCCTCAAACCTCCCACACACCCTACCATAGACACACACCCACACACCTCACCCCACACAAATGCACACACACACACCCCACCATACACAGACATGCCTCACACCCCACCTTAGGTGCTGGTGGTACTTAAGGTTGTATCATTTTTAATTGGTGGAGCACAATCTGTCAGATTTTGGGAACAACTGACCTAGACATCTAACCTGCAGGAAAGAAAATAATTACTTTTAAAAAAAAAATTCAGACCAGGACAAACAGAATCAAAAGTTGTCAGTACTTCCTAGGTGATCCCAAGAAATCATGACCCAAAAAGCAGTTCAAATACAGCAAAAACAACTAAAGATGTTAACTGATCCTGGATTTAGCAGCCATCAATTAACAAAAAATATACAGTAAAGGCCAGTCACTGAAAATGGGCATTTCCAATCAGTTTCACAAAAGTAAAATGGTGCTTAATCATTCCTTTGTATTTCCCATGCAGGTCGACAGGACAGTGCTGTGTAGGCTGACTAATAAGAAAATATGCCTGTAATTGATGAAGAATAAATGTCTTATATTGCATCTGCAAGTAATTTGATTTAGAAGAGTGGTATATAGCAGAAACAACCACAACAAACAAGGTTCCCAGAGAAATCACCTAAATGAATGCACAGATGGAAGCATAAAAGTCGTAACTAGTCACATAAAATCCAAAGATGGCTAAACTGGTTCATAAAACATAAGAATAGACATTATGGTTTATAGGTTTCAGTGTATGTTCAAGATTTCATACTTATAAAAATGGTACTTGTACTGTTTAAAAAAATGACATCAGTACAAGATCAATAGGTTTAATTATCACAAACAGTGATGTTAGCAAAACACAGAAAGTCACTAAATCAAGTTTTAAAATTGTGTTTCAAGCCTGAAAGAATCAGATATCTTTAAAATATTGGACAGATCAAAAGCGTGATATATTCACAATACATCTGGTTACTACCGGAATTTTCTTTTCTAGCAATAATAATCTTCTGTCTTTCTTCTTTTCTTTTTTTTTTCAGGATTCTGTGAAAATCTGAGGAAATGCTTTCTGAAGCACCAAAATGTTAAAAATTCTGAGCAAAAAAATCTTACCTGAAGGGATGGTTTATCTAAGAACTGTACCACAGCAAAGTTTTACAAACATCCAAACTGGTAAGGGATTACATATGTCATTGTCTGTCATGTATTATGTATTATTGTAAAAAGAAACAAGGTCTGTACTCCAAGAGTTTAAATGGCAGGCAGACTACTGAATCTGTTTTCAAAAGAGTTTATATTCCACTAATAGTCCTTCTCAGGGCAGAATTTTCAAGGCAGTCCAACCACAGTCACCTAACACTAGGACATTATGGTCATTTTTCCAAATTGGTCAACATCCATCCAATGTGCCAATGGCAGCGACCACTAATTTGTCTGCCTGATAACTGAACTCCTTCAAAAATTGTGGCCTTGGAGAATTTGTTGGGAGACCAAACTAGATTTTTACCATGCTTGATTGCATTACGCTTAACCTTTCCTTAACAGAACTACGTGAAGAATGATGCTCAATGAACCAGATGATGCCCAAGAAGCCAAATTCAAAAACCCTGGAGATTCTATAGGTTTCATTAGAACTATACATCTACCAACGTAAGCACAGCAAAATCTGATCCACCAAGTCTTGGAACAGACATTGCATTTGTCCTTGGATAAGTTCCACCTGTGTTTGGTCCAAAATAAAAATACCATAGGATTAGTGTGCACACATATCACCCTTCTAATTAAGAGCTTAGTGAGCAGCTGAATGCAGTGCTACCTTCCTGCCATTGATTCAGTAATGCAATCCTGAGATAACTGTACAGATATACTTCACAATGTCCCAGGATTAACTATATTTTTTAAGATTTATCCTAAGACAATGAACATGGATACCTGTACAATTGCATTTTATCCTGGAATAAAATGGTTTATCCCAGGACAAATTATGAAATTTGTTTGCAGACCAAGATTTCCCTGCATGTACTGTCAAGTAAGATTTTGGTTAGCATAACACATTCAGGCCAAATTATCTGCTGGTGTAACTCTTATATCAGCGTCTGTTGGAATCACAGAACCAGGGAATTTGGTTCTTGGTGTAGGACACATCTTTTGATTTAAGCCACATCCTGCAATTGTGGAAATCTTGTGATTTGAAGCATTTGAGAATGCAGAGTGGAATTTTTCCCTTCTCTCTTGATATTAGAATATAAGCATTCACATTTCTTATCAAATTAGGATGCTATAAGAAAGGAATCCATTCGCTAGAGAGCATTTATAAATCAAGAAATGTGTCTCTGGTTTTTGGCGCTGAAAAAAAACTATATTTTTGTCTCTTTGTTACAATTATCATGTTTTTGTTTTGTGTCCTGAAGAATGTACTCAGCAAACTATTTGTGCTGAGTTCATCTACATACTCAACACATCCATTGGAGAGCATGAGGAAGTCAAACAAATATTGAAAAAAAAATTAAAACATTTCCATGTAGATGTAGTATGGGCAAATGCCCTGCAACAGCTTTTCATGCATTTTTTGCAATTCTGAGTCCTCCCCACATTCCTTCCTGGAGTTAACTGAATCACTACGGATGCAAATATGTCCCTATTCATTTAATACTTCCTGTGGTAGCATTATGTTTCATGTTCTTTATTTCAATCATGATGATTCATCTTCCTCAGTCATGTTCTACCTCAAAAAGCTAAAATCCCAGAAAATGGATGGTCACGGTTCTTTTCCTGAATGTTCATACACTGAATGAGATTCAATATGCATTTTATAAATGGTGGCCAGGATTTTCTTAGGCCCCCTCTACATCTTACAGTTATTGTGCAACTAACCAGTGCCAGCTACACATACAAAGTACTCATCATGCCATAAAAAGTGCAACAAACTATAATGTTAGAGCTCAAAAATGTGTACTGATTTTACAGCTGGTTGCTAAACAGCTTTAATTCTGCACATGTAGCAGGGTCTTCCCCGAGGCTGAGAGCTCTGTCAGCTGACTGCGCTCCCAGCTACAGGGGTGCACCATGACCAGCTGGGGCTGGGAGCCCTGTAGCTGAGGGGACTCACAATTGCAGATGTTTGGAGTGTTTAGGCAACTAATACGAACTGGTGGAAAAGGTTCTCACTTGGATAACTATTGTGGTTTTAGACTGTCCCAGTTCAACTGCGGTTCTCAAACAATGGCTACATGTCCTCTATTTCCCATATCCTTGTTTGAATTATATAGTAAATGACAGGAGAAAGAGAACTAGTTTTTGGAATCAGATCTCTCAGTTCAATGTGCACTTTGGGCCAAATGTCTTCTACTATTCTTTCTCTGCGCTATTTACATGTTAAAAGCTGTTTTCCACACAGTCTTTCTTCCACAGCATTCCCCAGCACAGTCATGTGCTGCTTTCAAACTCCAGGGCATTATAAGCTGTTACTTCTAGTGAGTTGTGGATTGTTGTTTGGGAATTCTTAGCTTCTGAAAGTAAATTGCCAGCTTTATTGGTAAAAACTAGAAATGAAGAATATACTGTGGTAGCCTTTTGTCAGATGAAACTTGGAAGTGATCAGTCCCTATTCCTCTTTAAGAATCAACTGATAAAGCATTTATTTGATGCTGCTTTTAAATGGTACGAATCTGTCCACATCTGGGTGGTTATAAAGTGAATAAAGATAGCTGAAGACAGATTTCAGAGCAGCTGAGGAAAGAGCTAAAATACAAGGAACGAGATGCTGGAAATACCCAGAAGCCAAAGAAAGAGGTTGGTGGAGAGGCTGGTATAGCTAGAAGGAGAAATGGTGGAAAAGTAACAGGAGCTGAGCACAAGTTTGAAAAGCAGGCAGAAGAAGAAAATCAATACCCATCAGTCTGGCAGGTTGGAGTAGGGGAAATTAAATGGCTAGGGA
>NW_017728992.1:97903244-97905448 GCF_001723915.1 Gavialis gangeticus
ATAGCTAGAAGGAGAAATGGTGGAAAAGTAACAGGAGCTGAGCACAAGTTTGAAAAGCAGGCAGAAGAAGAAAATCAATACCCATCAGTCTGGCAGGTTGGAGTAAGGGAAATTAAATGGCTAGGAACAAGACAGCCTGAGCAGTTACTAGATGATAAGCCCATTTTAGGAACTGCAGAGGAACTGCAGCTCAGGGTAAGCAGGGGACAAGGCTTGCAGCTACATGGTAGCTCCCAGAGGGATGGAATGGTAGTCTGGGTGACAAGAAAAGAATATAAAACAGACTATGTGGACAACAACGAGAGGAGGAGATGCTTCAAGGGGATTGGGTCCTTGTACAAAAAAGAAAAAAAGGGAGTAGTACTGACATGGAAGTGCAACTCAGGCAGTAGTCTGTGAAGAGATGAAAGAGTTAATTCTGTTTATAATCTAGAAACATATAGCAGCTGGCACTTTTACAAGTCTGTTGGTTTGTGAATGTCTTAACCATTTAGCTAGATGCTGTTGATTTGATTAGGATTTAACAACGGTTTTGAAGACTGACTGATTCAGTTCTGCCATGAAAATAAGCAGATCATGTTTCTTATTTTGCTGTTATATTAGACTTAAAAAAATAATGTTGAAGCATTCTGTAGGAATAAATACCTCTAAAATGCAGGAGGTAGATGTCTCAAATGTGTGTAGACAATCTGAATCAAATGCAAGCTCTTTGGCAAACAAGAAAATGTCAGGAGGTTACCAAATGCTGTCACCTAAATTGCACGTATTAGACATTACCAAAAAATTGTCCTCATCAAGGCAAATCCCAAAGGGAGAATTTCAGATTCAGTTTTGCCATCTGGATCAACCTCTAGCTACATCTTTAAGACAGACCAGTGGTTTAATTTACATCCATCATCAGCTATATTATTAAGCCACCAAAGCTTTCAGCAACCACATCACTGATGACTGTGGTGCAAAGCTTCTTTATTAAGGAATACTGCAAGTTGCGCAGACACTAGCTAGCACTATTCAGGCCACTAATGCTCCTTTTTCTGAGGTTTCCTGAGTCATTCCCCCACCTCTTGGCCACTTCAGCAACCAGGACAGTTGACCAGACTGCAGCAAGCTTCAAAATAAACAAACCAATCCCCAGCACTATTGTAAATGACTGCACTAACTCCTTAGAATGCTTTTAATGGTGAAATCATAAATCAAGCTAAAGTAAGGATTTCATTAAATTCTAACAGTAGTAATCTCTTGCATGAATCAGCTACCATACATAATAGTAGCTGAAGCAGTATTTTATAATCATTTGCAGGAAAAAGAAGTAAATGCTACAAGTTGAAATGAAAATAGATAAAAATGGAAGTAGATGAGCCAAACAGAATTTTTACCAATTTCTGCCTAAATTACATGTGCATGGTGCTACAAAAACCCAGAAGAAAACTTGACTGGAGTGGAAAATAGAGGATAATAGAAAAAATATTTGAAGGCAGAAGAACACTGCAACACGTCTGCTTTTATGTATCATTTACACACAAATTCATGTATTTTTAAGCCAATTTCATGAAGACAGAGAACAACTTCACTATTTTGAAATTTATTCACAAAACTGGTGGTGCTCAGCCTCCAACTCATGAGTAGGAGTCAGCCCATAAGCCATGGATTGGATGCCATGGCTTTAAGTACAGAGAGTCAAAAAGCCCAAGGGGGAATCTATTCAATCTATGCCACTTTCTCCAAGCGGCACAGATTGGACTGCTAATGAACGCAATACACATTCACTCATCAGCTGGCCAAGACAGGCAGATGCCTGCACTGGCCAGAAGGTGGGAAGTGCTGGCACTTGCTTTCCAGCTCTGCCAGATTGCAAACACCCCAGACCCACCCCTCACTAGCTCCTTACCCCCACCCCTCAGCCGCAGGGAGGGTGGGTAGAGGGAAACAGCCCCCCCTCCAGCTGGATTCTGCAGAGTGGGTGGTGGGGGAAAGCCAGTGAGGCAGGGGCTTCCCACATGTGGTTCTGCCAGGCTGCAAATGCCCCAACCCTACCCCCTCGCCAGCCCCCCATCTGTCAGCTCTGGGACATGGGGGGGGAAGACCCCCCACTCCAGCTCCCCAAACAGAGTCTGTACAGTGTGGGGAAAGCCCCTGAGGCTAACATGGGGGGTGGGGCTGGGACAGTCTCAGCCTGGTGGAGCTGCGCTCCGGGGGGAGAAAGC
>NW_017728992.1:97910448-97945972 GCF_001723915.1 Gavialis gangeticus
AGTCTGTACAGTGTGGGGAAAGCCCCTGAGGCTAACATGGGGGGTGGGGCTGGGACAGTCTCAGCCTGGTGGAGCTGCGCTCTGGGGGGAGAAAGCCCCTGCACCTTGCAGCCCCCTCTCCTCCCCCCCACTGTGCAGACCCCAGTTGGAGGGCCAGAGCAGGGGTCCATTCTCCCCCCATGGCTGAGAGGCGGGGAGCTGGCAAGGGGATTGGTCTGGAGCGTTTGCATCCCAAAGTTGCACAAAGTTGGAGTTACAACCTTCTCTATTGCAAAATTAGAGGGAAGCTTATGAACTGCAAAAGTTAAAATATGGAAAGATCACCAACTTTCTTATGAACTTTGTTTCCAACCACACCATATTCCCATACAAAGCAATAAAGGTTTTTAGTGATTGCATTACAATTAAAAGTATAACTAGATAACTGGTAAAATGGTTCAAGAGCACCTTTATGCCTAATGATGGTTATTATATAGTAGAGTGCCGGCTGCTAAACTGGTGTGAGATCTTTCATTGCGTGACTTGAAATAATCAGACATTCAGTATGAATCTACTCCAACAATTTGAGTATGTTAATCTACACCTTCCTGGAATTCGTGTGCTGCTTCTAGTCATTTGTGTTTCCATCACTCTTTTATTCACAATATTGCATTGCCATTCTCTCCCCCTCCCTTCCATGTATTACTTTCCATAGTTAATACAATCAATGCTTCAGTCTGAGGGGATAAACTGTGTCCCAGGCTTCCTATTGTTTTACTGTTGATTTGAATTCTTTTCAAATTACAAACCCATCAGAGTATTTTGTCTGCTGTTTGACAGGTCCATATGTGGGATTCTTTTTCATCTTCATTGTTTATACTTATCATTATTATCTATCATACTAGATCATTATTTCAGTTCCCCGATTAGCGTTCAGCAGACCCAGTCTCTCTTTCTAGGTCCAATGAGGATCCTAGCAATACAGTATGGATGAGGATAAATTGAAGCAATTAAGTATTAGCCAAAATGCACCTGATATTTAATAATAAACATTCATAAATAGTAATAACTAAACAAGATGAGTTGTATGGCCCATTATTGTTACTCAAGCTTCAATTTAAAACTTTATTTAAACTCTGAGAGCACCAACATGCAGATTCGAACTTTGTATGATTTGCACTCGGTTTAACTTCTAGTGAACAATGCCTATTAACACAGTCAGAGCCCTTGTTAGAAATGCAAGTAATATAAGAGCATGCAATTGCTTTAAAAGTGAAGTGCCTTTACCAAATATTAGGCAGGTTACTGAAAACACACACACAGTGACAATGTTTCAGGACTACTTCTATAGAAGCATCGTTAGAAGTGACATTATGGAGGGATGGTACCGTACTTTAGCATAAGCATGTAGAGTGATTCTTTAAATGTTGTCATTGTTTATTTTTACTGTTGGGACTATTCTGGATTTTTTATAAAGTGAATCTTGAAATAATTCTACTTCCCTTGTCTCTCATATAGCCATGGTAGTGATGTTAATAATACTCTGAGAACTGCATGAAACAACAGAATTAAGGACAAAGGATTTTTCTAGAAAACATCATTCTGTTCCCCATTCTTCATGATGCATCAAACCTACATACTTTGAATGTTCACAATGGCTGAAATACACAAAATACATAATTCCAGGTTTTGCAGGGCAGACTCCTATTGTAAACAAGTTAGCAGGGATAAGAAGTTCAGCTGGAGGAATTCTCTCATATCTGTACAACAATATGATATGGTGAAAAAAAGCCACAAACAAGAGAGTTTGTTGACTTGGCTAAGCATACTGTGAAGCTGCTCATTTGGACAGCTTTATAAACATGAGGACAGCCTCAACTGGCCATTCCCCCTAGCCTAGTCATCCTATCATTGAAACCAATGGGGCATTTTTATCTTTGATTTCAGTGGGAGCAGGAACAAGCCTTGAATGCAAGGTGTTATGCTAGCTTGCATGTTGAGAAAGGAAGGATTTTAAAAAGGAGTTGAAAGGTTGGGGCATCATCTTTTAGATAGCCACAGTACTCATAAGGCAGCTGAAATCATTCATGACAGTGATTCATGCTCAAGTGAGAAATGTACTCAGAGTAACAGTCTTAAACTCAATAATGTAGCCCTTGGCCACTAGCTTATTAGTAAAGCTTCTACTTTCCTTTTAAATTTGAATAAAATGTGTTGTATTACCTGTGGTGAGGCACCAGACCATTGGAGACCAAAGCACTTGGATGAGACTATGATGATTAGGAAAAGTCACCATAGATTCACCAAAGGGCAGGTCATGCCTGACCAACCTGACTGCCTTCTTTGATGAAGTGACTGGCTCTGCAGATATGGTGAGAACAGCAGACATAATATACCTTGAATTCAGTAAGGCTTTTGATACAGTCTCTTACTATATTCTTGCAAGCTGGCTAAGGAAGTACAAGTTGGGTGAATGGACTATAAGATGGATAGAAAACCGACTGGATTATTGAGCTCAAGGGGTAGTAATTAAAGGCTGGATATCTAGTTGGCAGCTGCTATCCAGTGGAGTGCCCCAGGGGTTGGTCTAGGGCCCATTCTTTTCAATATCTTCATCAATGACCTGAAAGATGGGACAGAGTGCACCCTCAGAAGTTTGTAGATGACACTAATCTTGGTGGAGTGGAAGATGTGCTGGAGGGTAGGGCTAGGATTGAGATAGAGATAGAAAGATTGGAGGATTGAACCAAAAAGAAATCTCATGAGATTTAATAAGGACAAGTGCAAGGTCCTTCACTTAGGACAACAATCCCATGCACTGGTACAGGCTGGGGACCTACTGGCTAAGTAGCAGCTCTACAGAAAGTGAGCTGGATGTTATACTTCACAATAAGATAAATATGAGCCAACAGTGTGTCTTTGTTGTGAAGGAGGCTAATGGCATACTGGTCTACATTAGTAAGAGTGTTGCCAGCAGATCAAGGGAAGTTATTATTTTCCTCTATTTGGCACTGATGAGACCACATCTGGAATACTGGGTCCAGTTTTGCCCCCATGCCCCAACAGAAAAGATCTGGGCAAACTGGAGAGAGTCCAGTAGAGGGCAATGAAAATGGTTAGTAGTCTGGAGAAGAGGAGACAGAGGGGATTTGATAACAGCCTTCAACTACCTGAAGGGTGATTTCAGAGAGGATGCAGCTAGAAGCTAAGTACAGACTGTCAAAAACCCTGAGGCTGAATCAATTCAGTCTTTGCAGGTTAGTCTAAACTGCAGAGATTAAACTGAGAAGCAAGTGAACAGACACTTACTTTTGATTCAGAACATGCAGTCACATGCATGCAGTGGCTCAGGCCAGATGCTGAGGGCACTAAAATACACCTCCCAGCCTGCCAGCCACTGCCAAATGGAAGGGACTGAAGCTCCAAGGCCTTTCCCCTGATCCCTGCTTGAGCAGAGAGTGTGTGGCCAGGCCCCAGCCTGGTGTTAGCATGCTGAAGGGTAGGGGTTTAAATCCCATCCCTGGCCTACACAGGACCCCAGCCCTGGTCTGCCTGGGTGGGGAGGCAGTGCCTGCCAGGCTTCTGCCCACCCCCACCCCGCTTTTCACTCAAGGGAGAGAGAGCACCTCCTGCCAGGCTGAGAAGGGGGTGAGTTGGGAAAAAGGTAGTGGCACTGAATTCATAAAAGCTTTAACAAAAATAGTCCTTTCTCTGAAACAAGCATGCATTGAACAAAACAATTTGCAACCTCAAGCACAACAAAAAGCAACAAAAAATCTTCACCTAAACTAAGATACAGCCCATTAAAATACAGTGAGAGCACACATAGCTTAGTCTAATTTACAATGGAACCAAAAAGAGAAGAGAGAGCCTTGCATAAGTCTTATGTAATCCTGAGGGTAGAGAGTGTCTCCCTAGAGCCAGGCAATCAGAAAGTCCTTCTTGAGGAATCAGCAGGTGGTCATAGGTGTTGCAGTATAGGTCCCGCAGGCCTTATCTCTACTTGGGTTTTGACAGGTGCACTTGCACCCCCTTTTTTCATTGGGTGTTTTGACATTAGTATGCTTGTCACCTATAGCACCTTTGGCAGGAATCTAATGCATTTAGTGTCTTTTGTCTCTGCTCAGGTCTCCCACCTTTTACAGGTTCTGTTATAAAATGTAAATGTGGTTCTCTGCTTTCTTTGGTCACACCAGCCCAAGCAGTCTGAAACCATCTCCCGTTCCCTTAGCTCCATCCCCAGAACATACATGTAATGATAGTGCTAAGTCTTTGCCAACACCTCCCACCTCTTAGTCTGCTCCTGTACGGCTTGGCCCTATGCTCACAGGTGGCAGGGGACCAGTCCCTCCAGCCCCAGCTCCCCAGGCTCTTCCCCCCCCCATGGGAGCTGAGGGGCTTCCTACCTCCCCCCACCCCCTCCAGCAGAACTGGCTGTGATCCCCAGCCAGGTTTCCCAGCCCCACCCTGTTGTCAGCCAGCTCTCACTGCTCTGGCTAGGAAACTGAGGGGCGGGACCAGCCCTGCTCTCTGGAGCAGACAGCCCAGGGCTGCAAAGCATTGTGGGATGCTGGAGGACTGATTTATCTTGAACCAGGAAGGGGTCTGGGACAGAAGTTTCATAAACCAGTTTGACCTAAGTCAGTTGTCTGATACTACATTCAACCAGGTTTATCTTGAACCAGTTTAAGTTTGAAACTGGTTTATGTGCACTGAGCTTCTGGTTTGTTACAGATTTAAACCAATTTCTGATCACTTAAACCAGTTTATATACAACTTCTGTCCCTAGCCAGACTGTTCTCAGTGGTGGCAGATGACACAACAAGGAGCAGCGGTCTCAGGTCGCAGCAAGGGAGGTTTAGGTTAGATATTAGGAAAAACACATTGTCACTAGGAGGGTAGTAAAACATTGGAACAGGCTACCTAGAGCAGTTGTGTAATCTCTATCCTTAGGGCTAGGCACAGACATTACACACAAACAGATTTAAGTAATCAGAAATAGGTTTAAACCTGTAACAGAACAGATGTTCAGTGCACATAAACCAGTCTGAGAATGGCTGAAATCAGTTTGAGATAAACCTAGTTGAATGTAGTATCAGACTTAACTGATTGGCTCAAACTGGTTTATGCAATGTGTGTCCCAGACCCCTTGCTGGTTTAAGATAAACCAGAAAGCCCCAGCATAGTCTCTGGGCTGGGCTGGGCTGGGCGCTCTGTTCCACAGCAGGGGCCCCTCCCCTCTGCTCCCTGGCTTTTGATCCAGAGACTGCAGGCTGCTTCCCTCCTCCCCACACCACTCCCTGCTAAGCAGGCATTCCCCTCATCCCTCTGCCTTGTGGAGTGATGTCTGTGCATTAGCTAGCAGTCCACATGCTGACTATGGTCTGTGCTGAATCAACAAGTAGCCAGTAATGTCCTTCTGTTGTTTTCTTAATTGGATGATAAACACTGTTATCAATTCCCTGCTGGGCTAATCAGAGCTACTAACTGAGCCTGGCCATGTACCCCCCTCAGCTCCATGCTTTGGAAGGGAGGGAGGGCTACTGTCCAGCTTCTAGCCTGAGCCACTGCAGGCATGTGCGTGCATTTCTGGGATGTCTGTCCGGTTACAAAACTGATTTAGCCTAGCCAGGTTAGACTAACCTGCAAAGATTGAATCAATTCAGGCTCACGCTTTTTGAATGTCTGTCTGTCCCTAGCCTGCAGGTTTTAAAAACCCAGCTAGACAAATTTTTGACTGGGATGATCTAGTTGGGGATGGTCCTGCTTTGAGCAGAGAGTTAAACTATACTAAATACTTTTCTTTGATTCTATGATCTGAACTTCTCTTTTCAAAACCCTAGATTTACCCATGGACAAGACCAAAAACACATTTGTGAAACAGCCCTTTATTTAGGCAAAAGAGGGGGAAGAGAACAAGACTACAAGAGAACAATTAAAAGATTTTATTTCACTTAAATTCTGAAAAAAATGATAGCCATTTTTCAATTAGCTATAATATTGGACAGAATTTGTACATTGTGTTAAGCTTAGGCAGAATACACATCTACAAAATAAACTTCTGTCCCCCCAGATATGCCCTTGTTTAAATCCTATTTGGCAAAATAGGTATCTATATGCTTCAGTGCTGTGCTCAGTTCAGCATCATGTCATGAATGTACTGAGACATGTTCTTAGTTTTAGGGATATGTTTTAGAACTGGGCTTCTGTACATGTGCAAGGAGCCAGCTCTGGAAATCCTGCACATCGGAGTAGACTCTATTAATAGAGTCTGCTGGAGCATGGAAATAAACATGCTCTAGCAGACTTTGGCATCATGTGTATTAATGTCCCCATACCAAAAAATGGCAGCAGGGTGCTTTGAACTAAATCTCATGCAATGAGCTTTGTTTCAAAGCACTCTGCCACCATTTTTCAGCACAGGGGACTCTGATACATGTGGCACATGGGTGCTTTTATTTAAAAGGACTCACTAATGAAGTCGCCCCCCACACCCTGCACCTTCCAGAGCACATGTAAAAATGTCTGCTAACTTCAATGGCAACTGAGTATTTAAGTGATGTCCTCAATGTAGATGACTCCCTGAAGTAGAGACTATGGTCTGATTAATTGAACATTACATGGACCTGTCAGACTGGCTCCAAATATGCTATATTGGGTTCGGTCTTAACCTACACCCATGAACAGTGTGTCTATCTTAAATAGGACGTGCTACAGCAAAATAGCATTTCCAAAAAAGATCCATGGTGAATGGTACAGTAGATAATGAGTGAAACTGGCAACTGAACTAGCAAACTTGTTTTGTTTTTAATTTGCAATACTGACAAATTATGTCACAGCTTATGAAAAATAATTTTGCTTGGTTTGCAGTGCAGTCTATTGCAGCATAAATTAAGTCTCCTGTTTTATTATTGCTAGTTCAGTCTTTGAGCCAGGCTGCCCCTTTAATCCAGCAAGAGAACAAAACAAACACAGAAACATTTTTTCTTGTTTGTCAGTCTCTTAGTTTTATGACTACACTAACTCCTACCATTTGGGGTCTGTTTTTTTTTAATATTTAGCACACGTGTTTGATGCTTTTTGTGCAACCAGTTTCATTTATCCTGTCTAATTTAATATCAAGAGTCATGCATCAATTCTCGTTTGAACATTCCACATTCCTTATTCACAAGGAAAGGCTGTCATGTTCCTGTAATAAATCTAATGCACGAAACAATCATGTTCCTGAAGAAAGATTTATATAGATATAAAATCTTTATTTACAGCAATTATACTGGAAGCTATCTGAGGACAGCAATTGCCAAAAGATTCATTCTTCATGTTTTCCCTTTTGTCCACAAGTATTTGATTTTTTTTAATTAAAATATTTTAGTTGCATTCACTTTTTTATAATATGCTTTGAAATATACACCATAAAAAGATTGAAAAGTCCCTAGAAATTATTGGGAATCTTTCTATTCACTTCAATCTGTCCTTGGAACAGGCATTATCAAAACCACAGAATTTTACCTTACACAAACATGGTTATTGCATAAAATACTTTGTAAATGCCTAAAAAAAACAGGCATCAATCAAGTGTACTGGATAACAGTTTAACTGTTCTCCTGATACTGGCCCAATATCAATAGCCCTTCCTTTTGGCTATGAATGGAAAATAATTACATATCTTTCAAATAAGAACCACTACATACTTTTCTCCTTACATTTGGTCTCCTTAATTTCCATAAGCCCGTGAGGTCCTGTGATTAGTCAGCTGGTATTTTAAAACATATTTTAAAAAGAAGTAACACTTTCAAGTAAAAGATTCTCATTTCAATGGTGAAATATTTCCCTAAGTAATATTTCCCCTTGTTTGTATCAAAACAAGAAAGCCTACCAGTCTTCTACCTCTTACTTTATAGCCCAATATTCCTCCTAACCAATTCAATAAATCATGTTTATGGTAGATTGTTTTTCTCTAGACGAACAAAGACACATTTCCTAAGTGTTTGGTTCATCTCTGTTCTGGGTGAAGGCCCCTTCTGGTATTTTTGTTCTTTTGAACTGCACATTTCAGCTTTTGGTTCCCAAGAATTTTTATGTTTCAATACAGTAAACTGAATTGAGCTATTACTACTGCACTGCATGCTGCTGGAAACATGGTGTTGCTAGTGTGTCTTACACTGGGAAATAAGATTTTTGTACATTTAATGAACAACCAAGAGGGTTGTGTTTGCAAAACTTCTACATTTCCAATGACTGTTCATATGTCAAGGGCTTCATTGTGATCTTCAAAACAGGTCTAGTTTAATTGGTTGTGTCAAATATTACTTGTATAACACACACACAGGTAAACTTAGGAAAAAGACCCAATTTCTTGAGCAGGTTAGGTGAAATCTATTGAAGTCACTGGAGACAGACCAGGGCTAAATTTGACTCAGTACCTTGGGAATTTTCTTTGGGCATAAAAGTGGGGGGTGGGGGGTTGCTGTTTTGTTTTGTTTTGTTTTTTAAATTCTTCAAAACTATTTTGCAAGTGCTTTTTTAAAATACTTTTTAAAATGTGATGATTTTCTTGTCTGTGCCAAAGAACACATTCAATGCGCCTAGACTTCAATGTTCAGTGGAAAAGTATATAGCATGACTGCTTGGGGGAAAATGCTTTTTGAGAAAACAAACCTTTCAAACAATGCATCATAGGATAGTATTTCAAGGGAGGGATATTTTGTAGTTATATTACCTTATTTACTTGAATCCAAGACAAGGTGCTTTCCCTGCTCAACATGGAGGTGGGAAGAGGATGCTTGTCTTGGATTTGAGTACCAGCTGGTGCAGACTACTGCTGTGGCCCTGGCCACAGGCCCAGGGCACAGCCAAAGCCAAGCCACTCCCTGCCCCGAGCTGGGGTGGCTTATGCTTGTCCCAGGGGAAGGAGCCCTGAAAAGAAGAAACACTTACCTCCCACAGGGAAGACAAGCCTCACCGAGGAGAACCACTGAAGTGGTTCATCAGCCGCTTTTATTGCCGGCTGGCAGCGGCGCCGGCAGCTGACATTATAAAAAACTGCCGCCTGGTGGATTTAAAAGCCAGCAGCGGAGAAATGGCGGCAGAAACAACTGGGACGCTGAGGGGCAAAGGTGCTCCCCAGCCAACGTCCCAGGGAAGCTGACAGCCCCGGCAGGGGTGAGACAGAGATCTCTTAAAAGGAGCTCACCCCACACTGATGGGGCCCACCACATCAATCAGCAGGACAGCCAAGAAAGAGAAGGATGATGTCGGGGGGCCAGAGGCTGTCTAAGATGGTAGATCCATGAGTGGGGTGGGCAGAAGCCTACACCAAGGCCCTTTTGTTATTTTCTTCTCTTCATTTTTTGTTTTTGTTCTTGACCTATCCTATCTTGGAGGGTGCACAGAGGGTGCCCCCCCCCCCCGAAAGACCCTCCACGGGTCCAGGGCCATGGAGAAAGATTGAGGCCAGTTTGGGCAAGAGCCTCAGAGGAGGGGCGAGAGCAAAAGCAGAGATAATTATACACCCCATGATTGTCAGGAGTAGCAGAGCTGAGAAGCAGGCCAAAGGTCCATCATCCAGCAGCCTGGAAGGTTGGCGCTTGGTTAGGGTGTAGGGGAGGTGAAGCCCCAAGGATGCCTCTGGTGAGGGATACCAGAAGTAGCGAGAAACCCCAAGAGCAACCCCACTCCAGAAACATATAGAGTCAACCTGTGACAGGCAACAGTCAGGGCTCCCCTCAGGGTGGAGCGTTACCTGATGCCTAAGTTCCGGGGACACACCCCTTGGACAGGACTGGGAGAATGCTCAAAGGCTGCCCGTGACCACCTATTTAAAGTCCCATGGGGGCAATGCTGCATGGGAGAGGGCATGCAGGGGAGAAAGATCCCTGATGTATAGCTTGGGATAAACATAGGGAAGACTATGCAGCTTTCCCCCTTGCTGCTTACCATCTTCTATGGCTCCAACCCTGATTCTGCCTGGCCCAGCCCTGAACTGCCACTGCTGGGCTGAGGCTACCACCACTGACTGCCTAGAGCCAGAGCTGCTGAAGAAGGTAAGTGGGGGGGCAGAAAATGACCAGTGTAGTGCAGACAACAGGTGGGTAAGTAGCTGGGGAAGCAGGAAGTTGAAGGGAAGTCAAGTGGCCAGGAAGGTTCTGGCTGCCTGCCCTCCACCACTTTCAGTCTGTGGCCTTGGACCCAGGGTCCTGGTCTGCCCATCCTGGTCTGCCACCTTTCAACAGAGCACTGGGGCAGACATTAGCTTCCCTACATGCCAACTTGGCATGCTCCCCTCAGACCTCAAATGCTTCTCCTGACCCCGAGATAACCCCTAGAGCTGGCAGCCTATGATCCAGTGCCTTCCCTGCCACAGCAGTGGAGGGGGTAAATTTAAGACTATCCCACAGTAATTAATTAGATTCTATACACAGAAAATTATAAGAAGTGTGTCTTCTCCCATGTATAGCATCTAATTATTGGGAATTATCGTAAGTTTGAAGTAGTCTTAGATTCAGGTAAATATGGTAACTTTCCTTCAAGTAAATATAGTCTAACACATAAGAATAAACCATGGGAAAAACACCTTCCTGATTAAAACTCCTTCCTACTGAGTTATTCCAGTTTACAGAGATGCTGCATCTGGCAAATAGCAACATGTCTCATAATAAAATAGATGCAATCTGACCTTCATATGACATGTAACACATTGCCAAAGAGACTGGGAGAAAAAAAAAATAAAAGATTTTCATGACAAAAAAAAATGCTTTAAAATGGCTTCACTAAACATTAAAAGATTTGGGGTTAGTTGTTTTTCACACAAATTGTCCTTGGCTAATGGTATAAAGTTTCTCCACAGCCCAGAGACAGAACTGCTAATAGACACCCAGAACACCTCTAAATCTAAAAGGCTTTGCAACCAGTCCCAAGAGGCCACCTCACCTCTTTTATTAGACATTTTCTCCATAGCAGAGAGCATCCTCCTTTACTATAATGTTCATTTTAAAATTGAACAGTGTGCATCTTTTAAGTGAATCGATCCTGTGGGTAGAGTGGTCATAATGCATCACTGAACCTCAGTGGGATTTCTTCAGAGATCCTATTTAAAATGACTGACCAAAGAATCAATAGATCAGGGGGCACAATAAATTTAGCCTCACTTTTGATAGGGGGAGAGATTTCTAGAAAATAACTTAAGTGGTTCCACAGGACTCATGACAGATTTTCTTAAAGACTTTACGGCATGAGGAGAAAGATTTGTGGGTTTACCAAGCACTCGTGTGTTGGGTGTAAATTGCTACCAAAGCAATTTGTGTTTCTGTTCTATTTTACATTCACTTTGATAGCTACAGTTTTCTCCTCCTTGATGGAAATAATACTTTTCAAATAAAATTATTGAAAAAACTTTAATAAAAAGGCAAATAGATGGGAAGATCCTTGAAATGCACTTGGCCATTTCTTACTGCACAGCTTGCTTGCAACTCTTCCTGTACCCTAACAACTTGGCACTGCAAGTGAATTGTGAATGGTTCACTGATGTGGACTATTCAGCAACATATTTCAGATATCACAATCACAAAATCGTTGTTCTTTATCTTATTTCATATGGCATTCTAACACATTAAATGGCAGAAGCTACCATTGGCTCTCTCATTTAAGTTATTAAGGTTGTAATTACCTAGTGGCCCAAGTCATTTTTATTGGGTCTCACTCATTCCCACATTGAATCTAGATAATCTTATATAGCTTCAGATAAGCAATTCAATTGACAATGAATGTGATGAAATATCAAATGTTTATCACTTTAGCTTTAACCCATAATAAGTAAACAAACACACAAAGAATTAGGTTCCATAGTTTTAATGCAAAGCAACTGTATACATTAAAGCAACAATAACTTATTCATCATCATACTTTTTTCATCATAGGTAGAGTAGAACAATGTTGCAGGGCACTAAGATGCCTGCTCCTTTAAAAACAGAAATGGCCTAGGGAGAGGGCCCTAAAAGCCAGACAGAAACCCTACAGGTGCAGGCTACTATGGCAACAAGCTAACAAGGGAATTAGCCTGCACCTGCACCCTGTCAGCTGACTGGAAGAAGGCAGGGCCCTGGGCGCACATAAACCCCAGGGCTGAGACCAACAGAAGTTAGTTCTCTGGCATTAGCCAAAGGAGCTTCCAGGGAAGAATTGCCCAGAGATGCTGTGACTGACTGATATGCTGCATATAGGGCTAATGGGGCTCCAGGAGCTCACCAGGTACTCTGGCCTACAAGGCACTTAGTGCGGGGGGTGAAGTCTGTCTCTTTTAAAAGAGACAGAGCACACCCTGAACTGCTTGTATTATGTTATAGCCCAGCAGCTCATATTTTGGCTGCTGTTTATAGTGGACCGGACTGAGGCTGTTGGGGGAGGAGGAGGCCTCATTGGGGGCTCACTACAGTGTGGGGACACCAGCACCAGGGGGCGCAGTCACAAAGGGGGAGTGCAGACCCCAGTGTTAGGGGCTGCAGAGAGCCCAGTGCCAATGTGGGTGCAGAAACCGGGCCACAGAGAGCCCGATGATGACAGGAGGCTGAGCTGTAGCAAGGCCCTAGAGGCAATATTTAAATACCATCTGCAAGGCTTGGGGTATGGTAAAGGGGTGGTTTTGCAGCCACACATCTAGCCCATGAGACTGAGGGTGTCCCATGAGGCATCCATTTTGAGTGGGACCCAGAAACGGGTCCAAGAACCTACAGGGTTTAGCAGGGTCTATCAGGACTGTGTCCAAACACAAACTCGAGGGCAGCCTCCCTATATTATAATTACCAGAAAGATGTGGCAGGTGAGGAAAAGGGTGCCCAGTGGACAAGACTGGCAGAGTCACAGAGCCCTAGGGGTATCACAGCCATCCCTGGGGAACCCATCCCATGACAAACAAAATAAAACTTACAGCTTCATTTGCATTCTTATACTAATTTTTGCATGAAGTAAAGGAAATAAAATTTGTCAATATATGGCTCAGACTGTGACTGTGGTATGTTTATATTTATAGCACCTTTAACTCAATTCCAAAAATACTTAGTTTAAAAAACAAAAGCTTTTCTGCAATACGAAAAAGAATTGTAAAAGATTTTAATATCCTGGGCCACGTCCTTAATTAGTATAAATCTGCATGGTTTCTTTGACTTCCATGGAGTTCTGTACATTTACACCAGATGTGAATTTTTGACAGGTCTGATTACATGCATCTGGCATGAGTTGTAAAGTAAGATATGTTTCCAGCTTAAGATATGTTAGAGCAGGCCATTTTTGGTAAGTATTGGCAGAGACTGCTGCATAAAGCCATATATTTGAATATACATGATAGAAGCAATAGAAGACAGCCTCACAAGGAATTACATCTATCTTTGGACATCAGCAAAGGCCACGGGCAGATCCAGGATTTTGAAGAGAAGCTACAGGTAGTGTGGGGCATCATTTCATAATACAGGGGTTGGCAAGCTTTCACCAACCACAGGCTATCCTTTGCAATGCAGCCAACCCTGTGGGTGACCAATTCGCTTGCTGTGCCCCAACTGCTCCTGCTCCATACACAGGAACTGATCTCCTTCCCTGCCCCCATGCAGCCCCCTCTGAAAAATGTGGCAAGACACAATTTAGAGTGGCTAATCCAGTGAGCAGAGGCTGTGGGGGGGGAGGGGGTGGAGAGAAAGAAGCCCTCTGCATGGAGCAGGCACCAGAATCACAGGGAGCTCTCCATAGGAGCCAGTAGCCAGGGGATTAGCTGGCTATTAGTGAAAAGGCAGCACATTGAATTCAGCGCATATCTGACATGCTAGGCTGCAGCGGGGTATCAGCATGCTGTTAGTAAGACATGGATGAGATGGTAAGCCAGATCTAATCTCTTCACAGGTCACATCCATCCTATAAACCATAGGCTGCTGACCCCTGACCTAATACAATGCATTTTTTTCCTCCCATTAAAAAAAAATTGAAACTTTACTGATATGCTAAGGACCTAGGGCTACATTTTTCCGTTTAAGATCTGAGCAAAAACAAAGACAAATATAACTGGATTCACGGGGGGAGGACGAGAACTGGGGAGACTTCACTGCCCTCCACCCTCAACATACAAAAACAAATATTTGGGGGTTGGGAAGGATTGGATTTAGCTGCTTTCAGCAGGGAGACCAACCCCTCTGGATCTGCTCATGACTGGCTTAAGCCATTCTGGTTGTACCACTGTTTCAGCTCCCCATAGCTTTCTCCATGTGCTGCAATATGTGCATAGAAACACTACCAGGAGTAGATAGCAGACAGAATAACTCTAGAAGAAAGGAAAACTTGATTTGTAGAAGATCAAGGATTAAGAATGGAGTGAAGAGATTAGCAGGAATCAGGTAGATAATAATGAGCAATAAATTAAATTAATACCTCAGCTCCATCTAACTAGAAGTACAGCCGTCTTGCTGGACAGCTTATTTTATACTTTAAGTGGAGCAGAATGCAAGGGGATCTGACTGCACCACCAACCCCCAACCCCAAAAAAATCGGCCTCTAGCAAAGACTGAACACCTAAAAATTGATGAGATCCTTGGGCAGATAAAGATGCAAGTTTCTACATCATAATTTATTCTTAAATATCCTTGCTCTATAAATGAGCTGCATTTGTATATAAAAATTATGTTTTTTAAATGACTTAATTTATACCAAAAGTTTACTGAATCTGTCCATAAGGCATTACTTTATTTTTTTCTGTTAAATAGCAATGTACTCAAAAAATACCATTTAAAAGTTATATTAACTTATTTACATATTCAAATTCTAATTTCTAATGGAAATTAATACTCCCTTACTTAGAGAAGGTTCACTGCTAGCAATTATTTTCTGTACAACCACATCCACTGTGTCATTCTGCTAGAGTTAGGTATGTGACAACAAATAGGAATGTTTAACTTTTACTTGTAGTCACCTTATTAGAATATGCAAATCTCTATTTGGATCAGCATTTAGGTACAATTTCCTGCTTGGTTTCTATCTACTCTGCATAAATATTTGTTTATCAGCTCATAGTAGCAACTTTGATGGTAAACTGAGTAAAGAAGCCAAAAATAGACCGTGCAGCAGTTTCCTTAGACACATTTTTGCTAGAAGCAGTGAAATGGAAGGTGTGGAAAGAAGTGACTGCTTTATCTCTTTTTCTCCTCTACCTACACTCTTCTTGGGATTAATTTTTATCCAAGCCTTTCTCAGCAATATAAATAAAACTCATTCCCATTTTTGTACTCCTGTTCTTATTTTTTTATTCATCTCTAAGAAACAGACTTCAATTCCCAAAATGTTTATGGGTCAGTCTTGCCCTCTAACTTCACTTCTACAGATGTTCTGTGGGAATCATTTATTTTCTTATCCCACCCCCTTAAGCTGCAGAATGCCTCAAGCTTCTCTGCCCCTCTTGAGATTTTTAGCATCTCTCTCATCCCCTTTCCAGAGTCCACTTTTCTCAACAACCTCCTTTAAGTTGTCATCTATAAATCACACACAGTCCATATCCTACTTTTATCTTCGACTTCAGTGCCCATTTCCAACCACTTTTATGTAGACCAATGATTTTCAAGCTTTTTAAACTCAAAGCTCCCCTCAAAAAAAAAATGCTAGTTCTTAGCTTTTACACATTTCTTGACCACAGAAAAAAACAGAGCAATCCACCTGTTGCAAAGAACTCAGACCACAACAGGTCAGAATGTTTTTAACACTATGGACTCTTATTTGAAATCTCTGGGTTTATTAGGTGTGCAAGCACCTACACATGACATACTATTGCATCCTTAAAAGGATTTCATGGCACATCAAGCTGTGTGGCACCCTTGTTGAGAATCACCGGGGTAGGCCATTGCAGTCTTATCCTGGAGATGTTTAGCTTCTATTACAACCAATCCAACTGTCTCTCATATTCATTCACTTTCTAACTTGAACTTCATGTCTGAACCAGCCTCCTCACTTCACTGTCTCGGTCACTTGCTTTATCTAGTATTTCCCGAGAACTGTCCCTTTCTCAAGTCCCTGAATCACTTTCCCAAATCTTCACTTGCTATTCTTCAAACATCCTTGTTTCCTTCCTCATTACTTCATTCCTCCTTTCATGAGGACTTAAATCAGTCCTTACCTTCTGAGCTTCCTGTTAGTCCTGTGGGTTCTAAATGCGACTTCCTCTTTTCTTCTGTACTGGACCTCCCTCCTTCACGCCTACCTCTACCACCTCTGCTGAAATTCTGGCAGTTGACTCCCAATTAAGGACTCCAGCACATAGGCAATCCTCCTCAGGTTTATTAGAACCTCAGTAAGTAGTTAACTGTTAACCTATTTCTGAGAGTACAAAATACCTAATTGGTCGTCTCCCAAACAAAGACTTCTCAGAAACAGTGTTCTGGCCAGTAACAGCCAGGAGTCCATTTCTGCTCTCTACAAGAGTACAAGTAGTGTCCATCAATTCATTATCATATTTATTTTACCCTCAGTAAGCATGGATAAAGTTGCATGAACTAGGACCAATGATTGTGTAATGTTCCTGATACGAATCAGACACTTGATGGGAGTTAAATGGGCCTAAGTAATGGAGAGATTGAGAGGGCAACCTGTGCCAATTTATCAATGCAGAATTTTACTGGAAGCAAGTGCAATGGAATGAAATGGAGGTTACCTTTGTTAAAGCTCAAAATACAGTTCTGCCAACAATATTTTGGAGCTGCTGAAATTTGTTTAAAAATTCAAGAAAAAGGCCAACCAGGAATTAATTAGAATACACTGGGGTCTGGCAGTTGAAGAATTAATAAATGCCAAAAAGTTAAATCAAGTCACAAAATTGTCCAAGCCCCCAAGGTCTGAAATAGGCTGCCACCAGAAGTGGTTCAAGCACCTACTTTGAATGCCTTCAAGAGAAATTTGGATGTTTATCCTGCTGGGATCCTATGACCCCAGCTGACTTCCTGCCCCTGGGCCAGGGGGCTAGACTCAAAGATCTTCTGAGGTCCCTTCCAGCCCTATTGTCTATGAAATCTACGAAACATTTCTTACCGTTTTGCAAGGGGGATAAAACAATAGAAGGAAACAGTGAAATATCCATTAAGAATCCACAGTGGGCAACAATTTTGAAAGATGCAGAACATGAACTTTTATAAGCAAATTGCCAGAGAAGTAAATCAAAGCCAATAGGGGTTTCAACAGTTGAGTTTTCCTTGCAATGGAGGGCGCCACAATCGGATTCAATTATAAATCTAGTGTTGCCTCTGACTCTGTATGGCTCGTGGCACATTACCTTTAACAAAACTAGGCACTTATAGTAAATGAGTGCCACAATTTTTAGAAGAATTAAGCACCCAAAACTTGACTACAATAAACAACTATTTACCGTGGTAGAAATTAGTAATGCTCAGCACTTAGAGAATTAGATTTAACTGCTTACGTTTCACTTTAGAAAATGTAGGTCTTAATCTTTTCAGTAATTGTAAAATGGAGATTCTCACATACAAGATGGTTGCTAAAATTACTTTACTCCCCAGGGCTTCCAACGACTTTAAGGAGCATTGAATAAACTAATTGATAAACATGGAACAGTGTGAAAATAGACACTCCTATATACAAGTATTGACTCCATACAATTGTTAACTATGTAAGTTAAATGGATAGGCATGAACACTTTTCTAAAGAGTGAACTACACTCAAAGCTTAAAAAGTGTCACACAAATGAGACTGAGAGACCTCTGTGATATTAAGCAAGGTTGACAACAACTGGAGCTGCACATAGGTAGCATTTACTTGTGTTCCAATTGCTTCTTAAAAGGTGGTGTCATTGCTCTGAATTTAGAGGTACTAGAATGTATACCTACAATTCATGCTTTTTATGTGCTTATGTAATGTAAGCTTATGTAACCCAATCATGACCTTATTAATAACATGCCATCATGCCACCTGTGCATTTTACCCACTATTGGAATCTTTTATTAATTTTCTTGTTTCATCCAAGATTTTTACAAACACATCCTAGAAGTGATACTCTGTGCACCCTACACAGTTAAACTGAGATAAATCACACAAATGAAGCTAAAGCCTTAGGCAAGCTACACACAGGTCCTGGAAATACCTTAAACTGAGACACTGAGCTAGTAGTGCCTGATAAGACTCTTACAAATACAATGATTTTTCCACTTTATCTTTACATATATTCCTTCAAAATGGCAAATTGTTTTACAAATATTGGTCTGCTAACTTATTGGAGCTTGGAAAAGTATTTGATAATTATGACATTAAGCAGTAAATTTACCATTTACTTGAAAGAGATCACTTAAGTTGTTGACATTAAGTGTTGTAACAATGTCTGAAGTGACAAGCGGGTTTTGCATTATTATGTATGGAAATCAGACAATAAATGATAGTCACAGAATAGGCAGAGCATGATATAAAGGAGTGACATTATCTGGGTTTATTCAAAGACTTCAAAGGCTTACTGAAGCTTTGTCAGAAACTGGCCAAGGAATAGAAAAAAAGACTATAATAAATGGCTGATTTTCATCATGGCAAACAATTAGCAGGAAAGCACTTCAGTGTTCTTCATTAGACTTGTTGATGTTTAATTTGTTTGTATATATTTTGTAAGGCAGATGAGCACTAAGGTAAGGAAAGTTTGCCCAAAGTTATTTAACATAATCAAATCTAGAGAAAGCTGTGAATTGGAAAGATAAAGCCAATAAATAGGCAACATGACAACTGATGAAATTCATTATTGATAAATTCAAAGTAATGCACTTTGGAGGAGAGAAAAACCCTCATCATATCTTAGCATGTTCTAAATTAAACATTTAAATTCAAGCAAGGGGGTTCAGCATCAGTGACGTCCTCAACCCAAAGCACAGCTGTAGTTACAAAAAGCTGATATGGCAATCGAATGTAGAATATGATAGTGTCAAAGTGCAGCCACATGTACAGTGCCAGTCACTCCTTGTCAAGGACATCAAAGGAGGGCATGGAAATACTTATGTGAAGAGAGTGAAAAGATTGGAGACTATCTACTTTAAAAATAAGATGCATATGAGAGAACAAGATAAAAGCTTATATAAAATAATCAATAGGCTAGAAAAGAGATATCAGTATCCTCATAAGAGACAAACAGTAGACCATTCAACAAAACTGAAAGTTGCAAATCCAAAACCAAGAATCTTTTTTCCACTAAACACAAAATTAATCTGCAAAATACATTGCCACAGGAAGCTGTTGATATCAAAATCTTCAAGATTATACAACTGAATAAAAATAATATCCAGGAATATGACACTCAATGGAAACAAGTTTTAACAGGAGAAAATAATCCTCATGCTTCAGGGCTTAAGTAGCTTGATAGACAAAATAAAGAATATGCTGCAAAAAAAATTGGTCTGGGTCAAGCCAAAAATGCTTTTTAATACTTGATGAACACCAAAAAACTTCATTTTGAATCAGCTCAAAGTGAAGTGTTTTGTTTAATTTTCAGGTTATTTATTCTTCAACTTTTTTCTTTCTTGCCCCCAGCATTATATCTTTTTTAAATGAAAAAAATCAAAATGACACATTTTGTCATTTCTAAGACAAAATACTTCCACAAAGCTAGTAGTCCCTTTGAACTTTTCTGACTTCCTGGCCCCTTACATGTCTATTTCCCTTTAGATTATAAATTCTTTGTTTCCACAGCATCTAGCTCACTATGAGCTACCAATAGCTGTCTGCTACTAACAGGGGGGGATCTACACATGCACTTTACTGTGGAGTTGACTAATAAGCTCTGCAGTAAAGCGTCACCATCTACATGTGCAACACTATTTGGCCAGAGTAACTAATTAACTCTGCCATGGGATAGTACAACCCAACACAAGTACTACTCCTTGACAGAGTTATTTAGTGCACCACAACACACATATAGACAGTAACCAGAGCTGGCTGGGAAACAAGGGTGCTACAGTGCAGAGGCTGCCTTCCTCATGCCCCAGTCAGCCCTCCACAGCATACCTAACCAGGGTGAAGCAGCTCCAGGCTGGCAGGCTGACCCCCATGCCAGCCAGGGATGCACTGCCCCAGCTCAACACACTGGGGTCCCAGGCACATGTGTAAATGCTGCGCCCAGGATTAATAAATTCTCATACGAGCTGTGCCAGAGTTTATTCAGCTGCACTAATTTCATATGTAGATGCACCTACAGACAATAGAAGCAGCAATTAATTAAAACTTTCCCTTTAAGCAGGACTTGCAGCAAATCCTCTCTCTAAGACAGAGGAAGAGAAATCCCATTTAAATCTCAAATCTCATATTCTATTTCTAAATATACTTTTTGCACTGGTAAATTAGTTGCAGTCCCAGTAACTAGCTACATAAGCCCAGCCACATGTTTGAAGTCAGTTGTTCACTGTTAGTTTGATAAAGAACCCTGTGAGCAATGTCTTAGAATAAGTTGATACAATGTATAGGAGATGTATAGGAGATCCTGAACCAGACCTTGGATTTGAAGTTATTCTCATTTGAAGAAAGTTCCTTTACTTTCCCAGTAACACACCTTGACACTACCAGCATGATTTAAAATGTACACAAGTGTAACTAAGAATCTGGTATAAGGCTTCCAACCATATTCTATGATACTCAGAATAAACATTTAGATATGACACAATTTTTATATATTTATGTTTGTTTCATTTTCATGGGTTTGTAACATAGGCAGGAGCTCTGCATACCTAAAATGCAATTCAATCAAAAATTCAGATTGGGAATTTCATTTTGCTATGGATATGTACACCTTCTAGAAAACCCTACACCACAACTAACACCTAACACTTTTTTCCAAGAACTATAGTCTATACATTCAGTTACAGAACTTACCTAAGACTAACTATAATAACGCCATCTAGTGGTGATGCATAATATCACATTCACTACTAAATTTCTTCTCTGATTATCTTCTGTTCAGAGTAATGCCTACAAGAAGATAAATCCCTAAAAATATATTAGAATATTGCATGGCATCAAAACACTACAACTCCCAAACCTGGGTGCTTAAATCCAGTTCTAAAACTAAACACCAGAGTCTGATGTTTGGATTTGGCCTGTTTATAAGAGTCATTGTACATTCAGGCTGTTGGCTGATTCACATTTTGGATTCAGTTTCATCTGTAATGTTTTTGTATGGACACAAATGGTGCATAAGAATCTTGTTCACAAAATGGCCCAAAAAATCCTGATCTACATGAAAAACTTTAAAGGCTGAGTAACTATATTTCTATCTTCACAATCCTCAGCCTGTTAAAAGTTTATGATAGGCATTCTGTAGTTTTGTTTTCGAAAGAAAAATTGAAGGGGAATAAACCTGTATCAACCTATATTTCAACTCCTCTTCCTTTGTTTTTACATTACCCAGTCAGATTTGTACAAAACTAGAGAATATTCCATGCCATAGCCTGTAGTCATTTTGATCTGACTTCCAATTACTATAATTTCTTTTAAATTTGAATCTGTCATCTTCAATCACATATACCAGTCGCTCTCAACCTTGTGAGACTCAAGCCATCCCTTGCTAGACTTGAGGCACCCCACAGAAAATGCCAGCTTCAGTTTTCACTTATTTTTTGACTACTGAAAAAAAGATCAATTCTTCTATTGCTGGCATCTCCCAGCACCCTGAAAGGATCTCAAGGCACCACAGGCTATACATATAGCTCTTCAGTAAAAACATGTAATAACCAGTATTGTTTCACAAAGTGACCAGAACATGTTTTCTTTAGACTTCTCATTATCCCTTTATTTCTACTTTTAGTGAATGTTGATGCAAGATGAATTTATTTTATAACATTATGATTTACTTGGAAACCTTCAGCAATCTATTAATTGTGATAGGTTGAGTGACATAGGAGTATCCTGCATATACTGAATATTTATTTCCCCTATGTCTCCATTCAAATATGATGCTTGTAGGCTTCTTTATTTATTCCGTTCTTCTAAGTGATATGTAACTAGCAATCCTTGCCAAATAGCTGGTGTTCATACATGACAGCCAACAACAATAGTGCACATGGCACAATGTCCTCTTAAGTATACTTTAACATGATGTAACCATCCAAATATACTTGATTCTGGTTAATACAAGATGACCCTGAATTTAAGATGACCCCCCAAATAATTATAAATGTTCCATATTTAGAATCTAATTATATACATATAGAATATAATTACTGGAAGGTCATCTTAACCCCCCCCCACTACCACCACTGCAGTAGGGAAAGCAGTGACAGGGGGCCAGGTAGTGGAGCAGGTAACATGGGGACAAGCAGTAGAGGGCAGGGGATGAGGAGACAGTAGGGGGACAGGCAATGTGAGAGCAGACAGTGGAGGGGAAGGAAGTAGGGAAAATAGTATGGGGGCAGGTAGTGGGGCTTGACCCCTGCCCCTTGTCATGTAACACCTTGCCTCCAGCTGCATGTCCACCCCAACTACTTGCTGCTGCTGTAATTGCTCTCCTGCCACCTCTCACACTTAGGTCCCACTTCCCCCACCCCTTCAACAGCCTCTGCACCCCCCCACCCCAGCCCACAGAGAAGCATATGTTCCATGCCCCAGGCTGCAGCAGCAATGGCGCCTGCTAGAGCCAGAGTGGGCCAGGCAAGCTAAACCAAGCCAAGGGCAGAAGCTTTCAGGAGAGGAGGCAGGCAGCAGCTGTAGCTCTAGCTCCTGCCTTAGCTTCCTGTCCCCCTGCCACCTCATACCTCAAATCTAAGACAAGGGGTTTCTTTCCCCCCCCATGTCACTCATCTTGGATTCAATAAATGTTACTTATGTTACTCATCTTGGATTCATATTTCCCTTCATAGTGGGAGGTTCTGGTTAATGGAATACAGGTAGGAACACTTTAACAGTACATTCAATTTGCAAATCTTTAAATAATAGGAAATTTCAGGAAAAGCTATTCATTACAACTGTCTCAACACTATCTCGTCAGATCGCTGCTTTGTCATTCCACCAGTATGTCATATTCTCATTACCAGACAGTGGATGTTTAATGCAAAACAGAGACTTTCTTTAAAGTGCAAGTTATAAAACTAAATGTAGTTGTAAGATAAAAAATGTATACCACAACCCCCCTTTCTGTTATTATAATTAGTTAAATAGTTGGAATGCATCATTTTTGTATTACTAATGAAGTATGAATCAGTTTTTTAGAAAATACTTTTTTTCTAGTAAGTCACATGCTGCACTAATGAAAAATCAATATGGATCCTTTGGACCAGATATTCAAAGCTCTATAAAACTATGAAATCTGAAAAATGAAATATGCAAGTTCTAGCCATATCTGCAAGTTATGTTGCAGATACAAATGAGTAGTTAGCCAAACCCAAATTAGTGTAAAAGAAAGCCTTAAGATGTGTACTTACTCAGGCTGCCTGCATTCAGGTATGTTAATGATGAATTTGCAGATTCACATTTGTGAGACATGAATAAGGAAAGCAAAACAGTAAGTGGAAAGACTGAGAAGCCGACCACTAAAAATAGCCATTTTTAGACAGAGCATTATATGATACAAATAAATTTAGGTGGAACTTTTGATAAAAAGAAAACTATGCAGCCATTTATACAAGGCACTGACTATAATTATCTGAGTGAAACAATATAAAAATAGTGAGTTTCTACTAATTAGTGGAAAGTAATTATGTCCTGGGGTTGTTGTTTTAGTTAAGACTTCTGATTGTAGCTGCCCTTTCTTCTCTCCCCTCCCCAAAATGTACACCTCCACTTCTGTGTGCCAAGATGAGGTAAGCAAGGTAGAAAAGAAAAGGAATGATCATAATGACAAGTGAAAGCAGCATGGCTAAGTAGAATTGGCAATCAAGACAGATGAGAAAAGCTGATGATGTCAGAATGAGTAGACCAGATGTACTGACAGCTGCTTGCTCTGCTGCTGGGCGGGTCACTACCAAAAGAACAGGATGCCTCCAAGAGAGCTCAATTAGCAAATTCCAGGATGGTCCAAACACATCTGAACTGCCGGAGCATCATGTCCTAGCTGGAATGCCCTTGAGCATTCCTT
Source organism: Gavialis gangeticus (assembly GCF_001723915.1). Lineage (NCBI taxonomy): Eukaryota > Metazoa > Chordata > Crocodylia > Gavialidae > Gavialis > Gavialis gangeticus. The sequence goes on from NW_017728992.1 coordinate 97,934,492, forward strand.
GTCTCCTTGCTGACACGGGCATACTCCAAATCCAGAAGCAAGCCACTGCAGATTCTCCAGTCACCTGTACCTCCCATCAATTTCTCAAGCATGCTGGAAACTAACGTCTCTATAACAGCCATTGGAGACATCCCTGGAACATCATATATTTTGTGGTTTCAAGCATGCCAGCAGGAGCAGGTGGACATATCTGGGGACATTCTAGCTGGGAAACACTTGTGCTGAAGGGCAAGAGAAAGAGGCTGAGCATGATGCAGAAAATGCTTTCTGCTGGGCCCAGCATGTGAGGTAGGAAGTGGAGATACTGACAGTGCTGGACGTTCCACTACCATATCCTTTTGGCAGACGTAGGGTTTCACAAGACAAACGTTATAGGTGACGTGTAAATAGTACCGCACCATTGGCCTGAGTCTCCTTGCTTTGACATAAGTGCACAATGCTGTGGGAAACCCCACCCTTACTGACTTTCACCCCTTCTGAGCAAGCCAAGTGAGCTTGGATAGAACTTAAAAATGCACCACAGAAAAGTTTAAAGTATTCCTAGCTTATGGACACAGAGCACATTCAAACCAAGGCTGATGCCAACTACAACATATTATTTGTATTTCCTAATGTAAATACTATTTGATGGAACACAGCAATTCTGAGTGAATTTATATTTTGGCAAGTACTACTTTTCATACTATTGTAATTTGCATTTTTCTATGTAGCAATATTTTTTTTTAGAATCTCTGTTTCTATTGCTGGAGCAGTAGTTAATTTTTAATCATTAATAGCCATCACCTTGGATTTTCTTTACTGCAGTTTTCACAGAATCATTGAATAATATTTAAATGGTAATGTTGCCATAATTTGACTTCCAATCAAATAATTATTTTGTTTTATACTAGAATACAAAACTGCCTAAAACCAATAAACTACCTCCTCCCTTCCCCATTTACAAAATTGTTAGGCTTGTTTGAAGCTGGCTAGGAGACAGAATCTCTTTTATGCCAGGTCTCAGCTAGTAATGATTTTTTATAGCCAAGTTGCAGCCTCCTGAAGCTACGGAAGCAGCCAATTTATTACCTCCTCCCCAAAAAGGTCTTTTTATTCTTTAACTGTTTCTCAAAAACCTGACTTGCAGTTACCACTTATTCCCAGGCTATATAATTTCCATAGCAACACTGCTTACTGTGAAAAGCAAAGCTTTAATTGACTGAGCCATGTGCAATAATTTACAAATGCTAAAGGGAAAGAAGTAACTGCTACCAGTAATTTTTTTTTTTGATAAATTATCATCACAACTGCTTTTAGTCTTTCTGTAAAAAACATTACATTGAAAAAGTTTCCACTTCTAACAGTAAATATGGTTTGTGAGAAAGCAACTGTAACTGATTTTTGCCAAGCCTCATTTACAGTTCAGTTTATTTTCATGTTGTGCCATAACAAATTGACATGTTAATCTAGTCACCTTTAGAGAAACTAAAAACATGGTCTACATGTCAATTCACCTTACTCCACAATGGTGTCCTGCAACGCACTGCATTATGCTGGGCAAGCTGCTTCCTGTACTAGAAGCAGGGCAGCTGCCTATGCAGTGCTGTCAACAGGCAAATATCACAGAGCAGTGCTAAGTTACCTGCTTAAAGTACTGCATAGGCTCAGCCTGGCTGCTTGTGTTTTAAGAAGCAACCCATGCAGAGCAGAACAGCATTCTTGAGGAGACTGCTCTGGAGCACAATGTTAACTATGTAGGGACTTGCTATCACAAGTCAGACCTTGCAACCTGCCCCCACTGTCACTGGCCACAAATCTCTGACCCCTTTTCCCTGCCCCAAGAGAGAGCAGCAAGGAAAGCTTCAGAGGAGGGTGCTAAACAGGGGATGGGTGGCTCAGTGCAGCTCCGTACCTCCCAATCCCATGTCACCACAGGATGAGTCAGCCCTTATGCTGTAGGTTGCCAACCTCTAGTGGAGAGCATTGTCTATTAGCATTTACCATTTCTTGATTAATACTTAACTTAAAATAGAGTGCCACCAATTTCTCAAAGCCATTGTCTAAGCACATCCATAGCAGCTAAATGATTTCTTTTATAGAGAAAAAAAAAAGAAGTTGGGTCTGTGGGCCCAATTCTGATGTTGCATTCCTTCAGATCTTGACACACAAGTGAAGTTCCTATGCAAGCAGCCCCATTACAGTATGTGCCCTGCCCAGATACACACTTAAAGGAATGCCTTGCATAGTAACTTTTATCAACCTGTGTGACTGTCAGCAGGACACAGGCCCTTAATCTCTAGGCACAGGCCCTTAATCTCAGGCTAGGGACAGAAGTTACACATAAACCAGCTTAAGTGATCAGAAACTGGTTTAAACCTGTAACAAAACAAAAGAACAGTGCACATAAACCAGTTTCAAAATGGCTGAAAGGTGGTTTAAGATAAACCTGGTTGAATGTAATATCAAACTTACCTGCTTTGGGTCAAACTGGTTTATGAAGCTTCTGTCCCAGACCCATTCCTGGTTCAAGTTAAATCAAAGCCCTGCAGCATCCCCGCATTTTGCAGCCCTGGGCTAGGCTGGGCTGGGATGTCAGCTTCCAAGAGCAGGGCTGGCCTTATCCCTCTGCTCCCTAGCTGGAGGGGGGTGGGAAGAGAGAAAGAGAAGCAAGCCCAGCTGGGGATACAGCCCAATCTACAGGAAGTGGACTGCCCCCACCAGATAAACTCCAGCTAGGGACTGAGGCCGGGGAGAGCGGCTAAACAACCCTTCCCCATCTCAAACTTATTGCTGGATACAACTGTGGACTACAAATCCCAGAGGTACCTGGAAGCAGGAAATGGAAGTGATGAGCAACCCTGCAGAGTTCTGCTGCTGTAATTCTGGACTGCAAATCCAAGACCTCGAGGGCAATAGGAAGAGGAGGTGAACATACAGCCAGAGAACTGTACTCTAGTGCCCCCCCGGCTTCTGGCCTGAGCCACTGCAGGCATGTGACTGCATTTCCAGAATAAAAGAAAATGTCTGATCACTTCTGTTTCAATTTAATCTGTATAGTTTAGACAAACCTGCAAAGACTGAATCAATTCAGCCTCAGGCTTTTTGACTGTCTGTACCTCGCCTCAGTCTTGCCTATGGATTCTGTTTTTTAGCTGAAGAAGGGCACAGACTGCTCCTGCTCCCATATAAGACAATGAGTAGCAAGGCCTCACTTCAGAGGCTGCAGAATTGGGCGTTGAAGAGCTGTATTAGTGTTAACAGTTAGAGCTAAAAATCGAGCTTAAAAAAGAAAAAAAGGCAATATTTTGCATGAGTAATATTAGCAGTCACTTTTCATCCTGAGCAAAGTTCTCTACAAACCGATGCTTCCATTTTCCTCAGTTGTTTTCCACAGAAATTGCCCAATTTGCTTTCTTCTTGCTGCAGTTTTCCTCCCCAAAGTGCAAACTTTGTGTTCAGTGTACTTCTGTCTCTGAGCTTTCTCCACTAGTTTTCTTTTTCTTCCTCTTCTCTAATATCAGCCACTGACTTGTTCATTCCCTCTGAGCAGGCAGAAAGGGAACTGGTTACAGGTTTCCCTCAATTTATGTGGTACATACATTCCTGGGGAAGGGTGCATAAATGGAATTTACATAAAGTGAACGCACTTTATAATGTAACAAATAGGGATAGGATCCCATGGTGGTGAGAGAGGGAGGGAGGCGGGACTAGGGCAGGGCAGGGCAGGGCAGGGCAGGGCAAGGCAAGGCAAGGCAAGGCAAGGGGAGGGGAGGGGTGCCACTCCCAGGGCTGCACAAGGCAGCAAAGCAGAGGGAACAGAGCTGCACTCACCCTAGCCCCGGCTGCACTGCTCCACCTCTCCCCTGTGCCTGGTCTCCATCTGTCCCCACTCACCTCTGCTCCTGGGCTGCGCTGTGCCCTGGTGCAGGCAGCTGGTGCCGGCTGCTCCCAGGGCCACTCCAGTATGGGCTGAGGTGAGTGTGGACAAGTGGAGCCCTGGGTGCCGCAGCACTTGCCCCAGTCCCTGCTGCAGCAGCCCTGGAAGCAGCCAACACCAGCTGCCTGTAGCCACTGGGCTGCACTATGCCCCTAACCCCCCAGGGCTGCCTGTCCCCACTCACCCCAGCTCCTGCTGCAGGAGCCCCAGGAACAGCCAATGCCAGCTGCCCCCACCAGGGCACGGCGCATCCCAGGAGCAGAGGTGAATGGGGACAGATAGAGCCCAGGCATGGAGGGACAGGCAGAGCACAGTGCAGCCCCAGCAGCTGCAGGCAGCTAGTGCCAGCCGCTCCCGGGGCCACTGCAGCCAGGACTGGGGTGAGTGCTATGCCCTGCACTGCCCAGGGCTCCGCTTGTCCACGCTCACCCCAGCCCATGTTGGAGCAGCCCCAGGAGCAGCCGACACCAGCTGCCTGCACCAGGGCACAGTGCAGCCCAGGAGCTGAGGTGAGTGGGGACAAGTGGAGCCTGGGTGCAGGGGGACAGGCAGAGCATAATGCAGCCCAGCGGCTACAAGCAGCTAGTGCCAGCTGCTCCTGGGGCTGCTGCAGCCCAAGGCTGGGATGAGTGCCACACACCACGCTGCCCAGGGCTCTATTTGTCTGCACTCACACCAGCCTGCGCTGGAGCTGCCCCGGGAGCAGCCAACACCAGCTGCCTGCACCATGGCATGGTGCAGCCCAGGAGCTGGGGTTAGCCCAGGCACGGGGTGACAGGCAGAGCATGGTGCAGTCCAGCGGCTGCAAGCAGCTGGCACTGGCCACTCCTGGGACTACTGCAGATGGGACAAGTGGGGCCACGGCCCTTTCCCCTCCCCCTACAGACATACCTGCTTAGTCGAGGGGGCATCTATGCTGATCGTATAAGAGCACATTTACCTCACATATAACAAATTATGGGTCTAAATATGCTCATTGCATAAGAGCAACTTTGCATATAAAGAACCTGCATAAATCAAGAGAAACCTGTACATTATTGCTAGTGCATCCTCCCACCTCTACAGCCCAGCATCAACAGATAATGGAGATGTCACAACAACCTCATTCCCTTGGGGTATTCCCAGGACCATACTACATAAGTGGCCCCATTGGTTGCAGGGGCTGTGATTGTCCCTGGCCCATTCATAGAACTCGGAAGATGAGTTGGGGGAGGGGCGGGGACACTGTTTTTGTACCCTCAGTACATATCTACACAAAGGCCGGGGATGTCCTCCTCTAAACAAATGACAGAAGCCACGAGTAGTAGCAAAATGTTATTATTCATAGTATATAAAATATCAAAGTGGCATTATACATCATATACCCATGTGACTGTAACCACATTTGGTATTATAGTATAATACACCTGAAACAAGACTTTTTCTTCTAACATCCTTCCTCAGAAGCAAGAGAACAGTCTTCTTGGAACAGAAAAGCCATATAGAGTGCACTTTCCAAGTAGTCTGCAGGAGGCATACATGAAAATCTTCTTAACATAATAGGATTAGTGCACATACCTCCCACACAGCTTTGGGATTGTAGTGTATAGGCTCCATGAGGATTCTGCATACAACACTTCATGCTGCCTTTTTTATTTTTGATAATAATCAGTAGGAGAAACAGACTATTTTTGAATAGAGGCATATAGAACAAATAACACTATTGCCTACAGAACACAAATCCTTGCTGTAGTTGCCAAGAGCTTAGCTCTGGGAGGTTAAGAATTATGTTCTAAAACTATTTTTGAACTGAACCTCAGAGGCTTAGTACTTATACTCATGATGAACAAGTTCCATTGTCCCAATTCACCTACCACCTGTCCCCTTAATTACCTCTCTTTCTTAAATGAACTTTTAACATAAGTCAGATATTTTAAATATCATAAAAATTACCACTTAAAATAAGTTGAACTTCCAGACAGGGGTTATCTCAGAATTAATAGACAAGACAGGTGTCATTACAAGAACTGTACCAGCTACATCATTTATTTTGCCTTTGTCCAAACTCACTGCCATTGCGTGTTTATTTTGTGAATTGTGATGTTTGGCTCCCTGATGTCCAGGCACTACCTACGTCAACAATAAATGTTCTCTCCAAAGTCTGTGACATTTGGGTTCCAAATACCATGATGTTCAGAATTCAGTATTCATAGCTCTGTCAGGTAACCCTTTGTCTGCCAAAGTATCTGTTGACCCTGTACTGTTACTCCTAGAAAGGCTCTCCTCCATCTGTGGTTCCACTAAAAACTATTTCAGGGAACTACTTTGTAGTTCCACCTGGTATTGGCAAGACTTACAAGCTAAATCTGCAAAAGGCTTCTAACTCCACCCTTTGTTTCTTATATTTATATTTACTTGTATTGTAATGCTGCCCAAAGGTCCCAAACCAGGTTCCCTGCCCCATTTTTCAGTACAAATGTATAGGGCCAGACTATGAGTATGAAGAAATACTAGAAAAAGTTTTGCCTAGAGCAGTGGACCCTCTCCTGGGACTGCATCATGCTCAGAGACAACACGTTCTGTACTTTATAGAGAACAGCTTGTTCTTTCAACTCTACACCTTTATGAGATGTAGTGTGGCCAGGATGGGAACATGATTTCACTTCATCATATACAAGTAGGATTATTTTTGTGAAACAATCTATGGGTGAACCAAAATCTGGCCCATAGAATGAAATAATTCTTGCCCTCAGTGAAGAGTTGAAAGTATTAGGGAAAAAAAATACAAGGAAAGAGAAAAGCAGAAAACAGAAAATAGGCAAAATGGCAAAAAAAAATAGCATCCAACTACCTTGTTAGTTGTATATTGATTATTCTCCCTCCTGCTCCACTCCAAGACAAGCAACACAAAGAGAGAAAAGAGATCCTATCAAAATGTATACAATATCTATAGTTAAAAAGGGGGGTTCTTGTTTTACATATGGTTAGCAGGAAACCAGCATGTGTATAAACTGAGTTTTCAAACTATGTTTTAGTCTAGATAATGAAATACTGAGCAGAGTATAAAACAAACTACATATGAATTCAGTCCAGGATGGGGGGCAATACTGAGCAAGGATGAGGAGCTTGCATGAGTCAAATGACCTTTATTCATTCACCACAAGCATCTTTGTCCTATGACTCAGTTGCTACAGAGTAAATTTTATACACAGGACTATCCAAGATATTTTCTACACTTTTTACACTACAGAAAAAATACATCAATGGTAAGCAAGATCCCACTGCTATATCTTCATTTGATGACCAGCCGAAACCCAATTTTAGCCACCTACTATCGGAATGCATGCCTGCATTGTTGAAACCTTTGACTGCATCCTACATTACATCAGGTCTCCAGGGAGCGATGCACAAAGCTACTCAGGAATTTCAATCTTTCTTCCAAACAATTTTGTCAGTGTACAGAATGCATCCTCCTGTGTGTTCACCATCTCATAGAACTACAGACTGTAGTGCACTGGTAGACTTTACAGTATGTGGCTTTATTTCTAATATTTTTCCTTGCAAACTGTACAGTACATTATTTTTACAATACATATACATTATTCATCTCTGGGTAGTTCACTTATACTGAATGTGCACACTCAGTTTCCTAAAAAGAGAGAATACATTTGGCTTTCTGAACAAAACCAACTATGCAGTAATGTTTTGAATAAATTGTGAAACTGCTGTGCTTCTCTTTAGCACAGGGAAATAGATTAAAGTGTGTGATTAAGACTGTTGTTAGATACACATAGTATGAAATTACACTACACCTCCTCTCTGCCTTTAAGAAACATCTTTGTCTTGAGAGAAAGTAAATCATGAACAGTGTCACGACTTTTTGGAAATCTCATCTTACCTAGTTTTATACTTTTTATCTTGTAGCCAAAGGGTCAAATGCCTACTTTTCAGGAGACTGTTCACTGTGGAGGAGAGATTTGTTCACATGTGTAAGCTGACTTACTGATTGTGTTCATAGTTCAGGGATGGCCAATCTGCCGCACAAATGCCACAAGTGGCATGGGAAGCCTCTGTGTGTGGCATATGTCAGACTAGGGAAGGGACAGGCAGCACAGCAGCAGATATGACAGGTAGGAAAAAAACACAGCATCAGCACAGAGCTGGAATCAGAAAGCAGAGCAACAGATTGGGCAGCAGAAGGGGATCAAAAGTGCCACTTGAAGAAGATGCAGAGCTAATTTGTGGCACACCCGCCAAAAAGATTGGTCTCCACTATCATAACCCATTAAGATCATTTTAAGCACATACCTAATTTGGATAACTTTAAAAATTAGGTACTATGAATTTAACAACAGATGGCTCAATTGAACCAGTACAGTAAACAAAGGTTATAGACTGAATAATCTAGATAGCAGTAACTGAAGTTCTCGTGTGTCAAAAATGATACAATTCCCTGCTTCTTTTACTTATCTACTTCCTTTCCACATTGATAGCAATTTGCAATTTTCCCCCTAGATAGCTTTTCCCATAACTGATATCAGAAATCTCTAGCATACTATGCTGCAGTGATATGCATCTTTTCTGCCTCTTTCACTTGGCTATCAGCAATGGCTTTTATTTTCAGCAACACTGTTCACTCTCTTTCAGATGATGGTAATGTGAATGGATATGTATGCTGGAAGGACAAATGCGGATACTGACACCTAGCAACTGATTGACAGGGACTGTTTAAGTTCTGTCATATGATTGGCATGTCATTTAATGATCAAATCTTTGTCCTCCAGTTAAAATTACATTGATGCCTCATGTGAATTTTAGTTTCTGATCATATATATTGTATGTATAGGACTATAGATCCATTCACAGAATTTACTACATATTACGTGTGATCAAAAATTGAACAAGGAGAACTTTTCTGTACCTGTGTGAGTCCTACTCCACATTTCTATCAGCTCTGCCTATAGAATGACAAACACTTTTTTACTGAAGTCTGGATCAGTTCAGCAATTTATACAGAACACGGAGGAAAGTGGTGGGAATTGAACCCAACATTTGACACAGCTTATCAGGGTCTTACATGGTGCATGAGTTTTTCTGAATTCCTCGTTGATTTGAGATACCCAAACTGTAACACCTCTAGAATGTTTTCCTCTATTTGGGACTGACCCTCAACACTGAAGCCTTTTGTTTATCCACAGAAGCACTACAGTGAAAGTGCAAGCTTTTCCCACAATGTCATTGTAGCTTAACTCTGAACTATACCTGCATGCTTAATCCTAGGACTGCCAGGAGGGGTACAAGTTATTACAAACTATGATAGTGGACCTTCTAAAATGGATGCTGTAACAGGACTGAGCCCCCCGGGTGCAGCTGCGATGCTCCTGCCACACCTTTGCTGGAATAATTTGGTTATGAAAAAGGAGGCTGCTGCAGAGTCCCAAAGCAAGCCCTTGTCTAACGGGACCCTCCCAAACCCAGCCAGTCCCTGTCCTGCCCCTTAGACATTAAGTGGAACCCTTCTAGCCCCATCCCTGCTCCAGGATACCAGTTGCCTTACATGCTATTCATGGCTCCTTCCACCTCCTACAGCCATGCCCATGCCTCGAAGATGGTATCGGTTATACACTTCAGTGGGGCTCCCAGTACTGTGTCAAGCCTCCTCAGACCTCCACACCCATTGTTGGGACCTCAGCCTTCCCGGCTTTGGCCCCCTTCTCTCTAGCTGGGCCTGTTATGCTAAGCCCACTGGGCTTTGGCTTATGGGCTCCAGCCCCTGACTTGCCCTGTTGGGCCTCTCCAGCTTCAGGCCCCTAGCCCTGGTTTTGCCCCTCTCAGACACTGGGCCCCTGGCCCTCCTGGCTTCAGGCCACCACTTTTGTCTTGTCTGGCTCAGGCATTAACCCTCCTGTCTTCTGCCTGGCAGGGCTCAAAACTGCACATGCCCTCAGGCACCTTTGTGACTTGCACCCCTGCCCTTGGCAGGCTCAAGCCTTCATGTGCCCTCAGGCACCCCTGTAGTTTATGCCTCTGCCCCCAGCAGGGCTCTAAACCTCAATATGCCCCTCAGGCACGCCCTGTAGTCTCCTCATCAGCCTGTATAGTGAATCCTAGTCCAGCAATTTAAACCATAAATCAAACTATAAGCCCAATGGCTACAACTAAATCTATCCCTACACTGGGCCATACTTTCCTGCAAGCCATAAGTCTTATTTGCAAGTCCCAGGGCAGCTCAGATACCAGTCAGTCCCTCTCCTGCACCCATCTTGCTTCAGAGATCTTCTCCCTGCTACTTGCAAGGTCAGACTGACTGTCTGGTCTCAGGCACTGCCTTTATGTGCCTCCTAAGTCCTGCCCCTTCCTGCCAAATGACTCCTGTCAAGTGTCACCATGCCACCAGTGCACTCTGCAACTGGCCACTAGGGGGTGCTCCCCACCCCCCCCAGTCGCCAGCTGGCCATTGGGGGACACTCCCCCCACATCGTGCCCCGCTTGTGCCCTCCCAGACTTGGGAGGCACCAGTCACCCATGCCTACAGGGGTTTCCATTCTGGGTCTAATGCCCAGTCTGCTTTCCCTGCTGTGTCTTAGCTCAGCTGAATGCAGAGCTTTGCTTCTGAGCTGCCTGCCCAGGACAGATTACTGCCCTGTTACTATCCCTTGGAATAGTCACTTCCCCCAGGGGTAGTCTCTATCTGTGAGACTGCTAGTCTGCTTGCTTTCTATAAGCTAGCTGACTAGCGATTAACCTGCTTCCTAGCTGCCAGCCCCCCATTCAGCCATCTCAGCCTGCTGCAACCTCCCCTTAAAGTAACAAGAGCCTTCTGGCTCCCTGTTACAGATACTTATTCATTGGTAACTAGTCTGGGTCCATGAAGCTTATTTTCATATGTCAAATAGTCATGCGAATCTTATCTATATTTCATAATTGAGTCACTTTTCATCAAAGCTACCTATAAACTGGCTGCCTAGAGGTGAAATGCCTCTTAACATCAGATACATAAAGCACCCAGTTTGGCAAGGTGTTTTATTCTATATAGCCTCAGTCTGTATCAAAAGATGTTTGGCAAGTTGAATAATACACAGGTAGTTTATGGAAATCAAAAATAGCTGTCCTACGAGTTAATCTGGAATTGCACCAATCCCAATAAAGCATCAGGAGGAATTTTCCTGTGCAAAGGAGAGCATACAACTTGTCAAAGACTTCATACAAGAGCAGAGAAGTTCCTTACTCCTTCCTGTGCTGCTATCTACCCATTTAATAGTCAATCAGATCACAGGTAGAAAATTAACATAAAAAAAGAGAGTAAACAAGGATAGCCAAGGGACAGAAAAGTTTTCCAATGATACAAGAAAATGGAGAGATGTGTGATTGAGAGAAAGAAAGGAAAGCTATTCCAGGAAGCAAGACTTGTGGAAGAAAAATGCTCTTGAATGCTCTTGAGTGCTAATGTAAAAACAGAATGAAGGCCAAGTGCTACACATGCAGAGGCAGCCACGTGCCTAGAACAAGGTCTGTCTGGCAAGCTGCAGAAAAACAATAAAGTGGTAGGAGATTGTTTGTTTGTTTGTTTGTTTGTTTGTTTGTTT
>NW_017728992.1:97945983-97947217 GCF_001723915.1 Gavialis gangeticus
CCTACTGCCCAAGTGCAGCACCCTGCACTTGTCCATATTGTATTAACTGAATCATGTTAAGAATATGGATCCAGTGACACATTAAGATAAAATGATGTGGTAGGAGCCCTTCCTAAGGGTGAAAAGGTGAATATTAGGGCTGTGCGAAGCTTTGGGTGCTGATTCAAGTCGGAGAAAATTCGGCCCAATTCAGCGGCTGAATCTCCAAATCCAAATCGAATCAGGGGACCAATAAAAAGGCCCTAATCAATTCAAAGCTCTCTGAATCTTCAGAAAAGATTTGGAGAGTTTCAAGCAGTCCCCAGTGGCTGCAGCAGGGAGCTGGAGCCGGACTCAGAGCTGGTAAGTAGGGGGCGGGAGAGCGGGGACTAGAGAAGAGGGAGGGGGCCATGGGGGGGACCTCTGCCAGCCCCTTCCCCTGCCTGCTCCTCCAGCCCTGCCACCCACTGTCCAAGCTCCCCATGGTTGCCCCGCCTGCCTCAGATCCCACTGCTTTAAAAAAAAAGCCCCACTCATTGGGTGCTGCCGGGTGGGGCAATCCCCACTGCCCCCCACTGCCCCACACTGTGTAAGGAGCTCTGCATGAGCCCCCAACCCCCCTTGCTATCCCAGCTCCTCCCATGGCTGCCCCACTCACCCCAGCTACAGCCCTTTAAGAAAAAAAAAGCCCCAAAAAGCCCCTGGACTCACCAGCTCCTGAAGTGGCCTCAGGGCTTTGGGGGGCCCATGCAGCAGGAATCACCCCCTGCCAGGCAGAAACTGGTGAGTGAGGGGTTTTGCAGGGTTTTTTTCTTAAAGGGCTGGAGGTGGGGTGAATACAGCAGCCATAGAAGGTTGGGGGAGTGAGGGGGGGGTCGGGGGCTCATGCAGAGCCCCCCATACAGTGGGGGGAAGTGAGGGACAGCAGGAATCACCCCCCCACCCAGCAGCACCCTATGAGTGGGGGCTTTTTTTTTCAAAGTGCCAATCTCCAAATCAGATTCGGCTAAATCAATTCAGGACAGTGATTTGAATCACTGAATCAAATTACTGTCTCCCAAATTGGCCATATCTGAATCCAAAGCGAATACTAGCCGCTTTGCACAGGCTAATGAACATAAGCATTGTATGCATGTTAGCATTAGGGGTGTGTGAAATGGCTGTATTCAATTCAGATTGGATTCAGCCTGAACTGCGGACAGTGATCCAACTCATTGATTCGGATCGCTGTCCCCAGTTCAGTGTGACTGAATCC
>NW_017728992.1:97952217-97969888 GCF_001723915.1 Gavialis gangeticus
TGTGAAATGGCTGTATTCAATTCAGATTGGATTCAGCCTGAACTGCGGACAGTGATCCAACTCATTGATTCGGATCGCTGTCCCCAGTTCAGTGTGACTGAATCCAAATCTGAAGATTCAATGCCAATTCGGAGAATCAGCAATTCGTCCATAGACACAGTTTTAAATTTTTTTCTACATACATCAAGGCACCAGGCATGTCTTGTGAATGCTGTGATGCTGGGGCGGATAGAGTATCCCACAGGAGTGCAGGAGGGCCCGCCCAAACATGTAAGTGGACCAGAAGTACTTCCAGTCCACTTCCAGGTCCACTGGGGAGTACACAGCCCCCTCTCCCCCAGCTCAGCAGTCGACCATGGGGGGACCCCGGGTGCCTCAACAGACCCAGGAGGCAGCAGTTGCTAAGCCAGGGGGGGCACGGGAGGGAACCCAGCACACTCCCTGGTGGACCTGGAAGTGGACCAGAAGTGCTTCTGGTCCACTTCCAGGTCTGCTGCCAAGTGGGCTGGAGAGCCCCCATGCTTCTATGGGATGCTCCATCTGTCCCAGCATTGCAGCATTCATGATCTGCCTGGTACCTTGAGGTATGTAGAAAAAACATTTAAAGCTGTGTCTATGTCCAAATTGCCGAATCTTTCCAAATCTCTCCATATCGATTCGGAGGGTTCCAATTCGATTTGAAGAAATTAAAGGGTCTCCTGATTTGAGTTGAATTTGGAGATTCAGCCAACAAATCGAGCCAAATCTCCGCTGAATCGAATCAGGGACTGAAGCTTCACTCAGCCCTAGTTAGCATCTGGAAAGCTGGAATCTAAGGACACCAAAGGAAAGGCAGCTACAAAGAAGAGAGATTGATAACCCCTTAGTCTAAAAGAGGGCATGGCAGTGCAGGGGTATTAGTGGTGAGGTATCATTCAGCAGATGGAAGATAACCTGTGCCATTTTTCTAACTTGTTCTTCTATTTTGACATATCGGAAATACTATGCTATTTTATTAAATATTGTTTGTAATTAAGCTTTCTAGCTAATTATGAAACAAAACAAGAATAAACCAAATCTTTATTTATTACAGGGTGCTGACAGATGTGCAGACCCTCGTTCTAACTCATGGCACCTTACATAAAGCACCATGGGTTAGAGCATTCGACCCCCCTTCCCGACCCCATAGACGTAAACCTGTTGGGTCAGGGAAAGGGGGACCAACATTGAGCCTGTCTGCAGGAGCCAGAGAACCTGCCTGCAGTGAAAGAGTAACCCCTCTCCCCCCCAGCTCTGCCCCCTCCCAGCTCCAGTTCTGTCTGCAGGAGGGGAGGGGGAAGAAGGGAGCAAGCTGTGGGCTGGAGTTTGCTCAGCCTGAGCTGGAGGTGGATGTTGTGGGGGCCTGGTGCAGGGCAGTGGGAGTCCAATCCACCAGCCCTGCTCCAGCTCAGGCCAGGTAAATCCAAGCTCACTCCCTCTCCCCTCTCCCTTCCTACATACAGCCCCACATCTGGGGCTGGGTCATCACACCACAAATTAATCCTAAGGAACACAAGTTCCCTAAATTGCTCCAAAGTGAAGTGCCTTCATCTGATCCCTAATTTGATTTGTCATGGAATCAGCTACGTTTAAAGCACTCTGCAGCCATGCATATGTGTCACGGCATGGCTGTAGAGCACTTTCAGTGGGCTGATCACACAGCAAATATAACTTCTGTCTGCACCCACAAGTTATTTTATTCAAGGTTTCCTACATCACAATGCAAAGGACTCCATCCAAAAATTCAAGTGATTTTCAAGTGATATTCAGGTGATTTACCAATAGGTAAACTGTTAAAAAAATATTAAGAAATCCTTGGGAAACAATATAATCATGACTTAAGGGAGGTGAGGGAAGGAAAAGAACACTCTGCAGGGGTACTGAATAACTGGCAGTCATCAAAGATCTGTTAAAATCTATGACTCAAATTCAATATAACCTTCATAAAATGAATTCACCTGTTCCATAGCAGCTGATTGCTCATGGAAAACTTTGAAAAACGTTCTATTTAGAAAGAATTTTGCCAGATGTCTTATGTTCCTCTGTCTTTTTCCCTTACCTGGATATATTTGCATAAAAGCAACAGCACTCCTACTTAAGAATTCATCTGCTTCTGTGATTACCCAGATGAAGTCATAATTCTCTGTGATGACATAATCATTTTGGTAGAAATAAATGTGATGGTATAAACACTGTGCTATGGATTCAGATGGGCAATAAGTAATAGAACCAGGCAAACTCCTAAAAAGGAATATCTTTGAAACAGTCCCTTATGAAGAAATATCCAGGGAGGAAACAAACAGAAAATGTGATAAGCAAACAGCAGCGTCTCTGACAAAAAAATGTTTTCGGTTTTTCCCAAAACAGTAGATGCAGTCTATTTTCCACATTCGAACATTTAAAAAGTAATTGAAATCCTTTTGAAAGACACACAAAAGCTAAATAGGGCTATCAGGGCTATCCAACTGGTAGGCCACAGGCTGCATGTGACTCCAGACACTGCTCCCCCCAACTTTTGCTCCTTGCTGCTCCTGCCAAAGCTCCTTCCACTACCTGTCTTCTCCCCAGGGTTGGGACAGAGCATTGCAAGCTGTGGGGCTGAGGGAGCCCCTGTCTAAAGGATTTGGAGGGATCTAGGGACCCCATGTGGCATCTGTGCTGGTTTAGTGTAGTAAGAATCACCCACTGCACAGTAGAGGGCAAGGGTGGCATGTGAATGATTATGGTATGCATCACATGCACGCATACAGGATTCCTCTATGGCACAGCAGGGGCCCATGTGGTACACCACAGGGGACTCATGCAATGTGCTGGGGGTCCAAGTGGTGCATCAGAATGGGGTCTGTGCAGTATGGTTGGGGGGGCTCATGTGGCATGTCAGGGGCCTATCCAGTGCTGTTGGCGGGAGAGCTCATCTGATGCTGTGTGCAGCCTTTGGCCACTCAGAAGTTAGACAGCCCTGCTTTACGTGATTAAAATCCATTTCTAATCCAAAGCATTAACATTTGAAATACAACATAAAAAATAAAGAATGACATTAGACAGATAGATTTTACTGCAGAACAAATCAAACTATATTTCACAGTCCATCCACATCTCTTTCCAGATTTCAACAGGGTCTAGGATAGGATTAAAAGAATGGGGATTTGACTAGAGTATGATTCTGAATTACACCCATTGCTATGCAAGAAGTATAGTCCTACTAAGTAAATGACTGTTCAGCAGAGAAAAACCTCTTCCATGAGCAAGGGATACAGGAGAAAGCCAGAACTTGGCACAGAAAAACTATCAAATAGCTTTATAATATATCAAAATTATGCTACCTTGTTAGGAAAATGATGATGCATTACTGTGGAATAAGAAATTTGGTGCTCTCCCTCTCAGGTTGATGCAGTAAATAAAACCTAATGATTTCAAAGCAGTAAAACTCCTTTGAAATATTGAGAGATATTTTTACAATAAGTTTTACAATGATCAGCATTCCTAAAGCGGAAAAATATGCTAAGTCTATTGCCTAAAAGTACATTGTTTAAGTATTATAGAATCTTGAGTATACACAGCAAATGTTTTTAAGTTCTTAACAGTTTCCTTCAAAGAGTAGCCCAACATTGCAGTGTGTGTGAGTCTAGCCTGGACAAGTGGAATACATTTTCAAATAGAAAGGACTTGATCCTACTGCATCCAAAATCTATATAATTCTTCCATTGTAAATTTCAATTGGAATGAGGACAGACTCTGTGAGTCAATGCACTTAAAATTCCTATCTGACCATATTTAGTGAAACGATTTTCCGTTCCCGGCTCAGTAATACTCTTAGTATTCTGAACTTGCCTCTTCTGAGCTTGTAGACATTTAATGGCAATAGGAGATTGAAGGGCATTAGAATTCTGCACCTTTGCATCCTGCTAGCTGAGAAGATTGACAAGCATCAGACTTGCCAACTCACCCAGCTCCAACTCCAGAATGAGGAAGCGTATTTGGGCACAATTTTTAAAAGTGCTTCACCGGAGTAAACAAAGTCTTTTCTCTTTTTTAAAAACATTGTAGTAATTCTCTGCAGAGAGTGATTCATAAAATTTGTATAGCTAATTGCAACAGTTTTCTCACCCATATTGTAAGTCACTATATTTTGCCACCTCCTCCACTTCCTCATCTTTACTGTAAGTGTAGTGAGAAAAGACAACTGTGCATAACTATTTTAATTATACCAGAACTAGCCTTAGCAAAAGGAACATATTCAGTAGGGCGGTTCTTTTTAAAAGAGCTGTTGTGAAGTAGCCATGGGAGGGAATCATGAGCACATTACCACTCGTTTGTCTGGCTATCTTATGACAGAAATCAATTGTTCCTCTTACAGAATGCATCTCAGAGGACAAAACAATGCAGGGTCTGAATGCCTTTCTTGTAAATTTGTCTCTCTCTGTATGTTTGACAGATGACAAAACTGCAGTTGTAAATACCAGCTTGAGGGAGAGATAGAGGCCCAGTCAGATTCCCACCCTCGCTCCTTATATTGAAAATCCCACCAAAAATTTTAGATTATTACAGTGATACATTAGCCATTTCAGATAACAGCATGTAACCCAAGCAACAGAAGTTGTAGACAACCATGGTAAGGGCCAGCCCAGAATTGCACTTGAGAAAACACTAGAAGATTCTCCAGGTAGTTCCCCCTGACCCACCCCCAGTTTTCCTATATCTTGACCTCTTCCTTAATTCTCAAATGTCTCATAGGGATACCTAAATATCTCATGAAGATTTAAAGGGTAAATTGAAATGGACCCTCAGGTGAATAGGCATCCTTTGCAATGTCTGCAGTAGCTGATGCAGTTCACCCTTTCAGATGGGTGAGGAGGTAGGCAGCAATATTCTCTACAGAGAACAAGCCATATCAGATCAAACCAACTTTGATCATGTTTCCAACTTTGGCCACAAATACATTCTCTGGAGAAAGGTGTAAGAACCAACATCCCTAAACGTACAAAATAATTTAATTAAAGGTGAATATGAGATAATGCAGAAAAAACAGCATCAGGCTTGTAGGAAGCTTTTCACAATATTGGTAAAACAGCAAGGGTTCCAAGACAGTTACTAAAATGAGACAGGAGAAGGGGATAAGACAACAGATAGTGCTCTTAAAGAAGAGTCAAATCAGAACACTGCTTCAAGGAATAATATGGCAGGGGTGAAGAGAAAGAAAAAGTTAGTGGGACAAAGTGAAAGATGGCATTGGATATAATTAGAGCAACTTATTACTGAAAGAAGGAGCATTGGCTGAGCATGGAGAAAAATTGATGTAATGGAACAGGGGACAGAATTCAGGCAACAGAAAGGGGGAAAAGAATTTTATCAAGGAAAACTATTCTCATTAAAATACCCTTCTCAACCAAGTATTATGAATTTACTTTGATTAATTGCATTATTTTATTATTTTTCAAGTTCCAAATAAAAAAGTCTGATGCCTTGGGAGTTAGGCCTACAATGCTCAGCTGCCTGGAATAGTACCTGCTACTGTCTCTAGGGAAGTTATATATGTTTTATTCATCAATCTTCAAGAAAATTTGTTTTGGGTTTTTTTTCTAATTTTGGTTTTACTTTATATCTATTATTATTATTTGGTAACTATAAGCACTGTAAAACATGCCTTCAACATGTCTTTTTGCTGTTAAAGTGGATGATTTTTTATTGGGTGTAGAATGAAAATGGGTATCTCTGTTTAAACAAAAGAACAAACAAACAAGCAAACCACTTCCTTTTCCTCATCAGGAGGCTTTCAGCATCTCATGCTTAATGTCCAATCAAATTAACAAATGAGGGCCCCAATTAACAACTTTAGACATGTGGATTTCTCACATGATGAAGGGCTATTCAAAATAGGTATGCAACAGTCTGTTACCAGTCTGTCCTTCAGTCACATCATAATTGGATTTCATTTACACAAATAATTTGTCTTCTTATTCAACCTCACTTACCATAATTTAATAAATATGTTTTATGTGGGACCTATAATAAACTGTAGAGCCTATATAATAGACCCCAACTATTTCAACCGCTAGAACTTGCTACAGCTTATCATGAGCATACAGTTAAGCTAGAGGGGAAATAGCTCTTGTATTTCATGGAGAATTCAATGATTGTGAAGTTTTTCTGTTCCAAATTGGAATAAAAAGAATAAAATGGGGTGGGGAGGCACAATCTTTGAAATGAAATATTTTTCTTTGGGGTTTTGGGTCAAAGAGTTTTGTTTCCGTAATTGTTATTGTTGTTTCACTTATATATTTAAAAGGGAAATGCCAGAAGAAATTCCAAAACCAGAGGGGATTTTTTTTATGACCTATTATGCAATATCAAGATTTTTTTTAATGTTGATAAGGAACACCTTTCCCCATTATTTTTCTCTGAGAAAAATGGTTAGAACAACTAAATGTATTTTATGAAAGGTATGTCATGACAATTTCTTATCAGTTAAAGTTGTGTGCTATGACTCCATTCAGAAGGACAGCTCCACATTTGTAGATTCCTTTGTGGGTATAAGGCTCTGAATAGTATTATAGTAATAATTAAACATTTTTCTCCTTAAAATGATATCCCAACATTATAAAAAAAAATCTACTCTTCTACAAAATGTTTTCATTTCTTATTGGCAGTTTCAGAACAAAACAAATCTAAATGTAGCTTTTTTCCCCAAATTCTCAGCTTTCAATTGTGTTTTTTGGGAATTAAAAGGAGTTTCTTACTATATACCCTCTTTAGAAACAGTAGGGAAGGATAAAAACTGGAAACATGTAGAAAATCTACTTTCTCTTAACTTTTCTATGTTTTCTCTAATTGCTAGTGTCAGGAGAAATTGTCATGGGGAAACACAAAAATGTTTTTCAACCACCTAAAAGTACATTTTTAAACTGCGCTCTTTCGCTGAAAGGCAACTTTGTGTTGTTGCCAGCCGTGTCCATTTTTAAGAGGCTTAGGACAAAGCTGCAGAAGCATTGCTATAGCAGAAGGCCTTAAAAGCCAGTGTTCGAATGACCATACTTTAAACCTTTGAAGATGTAGCAACTAGCTAGGTCAGTAAAATAAAGGAAGCCATCTATATATTTAACTAGACATAAAAGCTAGGGACAGACATTCAAAAAGCCTGAGCCTTATTTGATTCCATCTTTGCAGGTTAATCTAACCTGCCTACACTGAATCAGTTTGCAACTGCACAGACATTTCCACAGGACTAAAGAAAATGCAGGCACATGCCTGCAGTGGCTCAGGCTAGAAGCCAGGGGGAGGGAGGAAGTGGGGGAGGGAAGAAGGGGGGGGGCTGCAGCAGTCCTCCCTTCCCTTCCATAGTGCTGAGCTGAGGGGAGGCATAGCCAGGCCCCAAGAAGACGCTCTGATTAGGGAGGGGTGTAAACCCCCACCCTGCCTACACCATCCTAGGCTTTTCCCTGGTCACTGCTCAAGTGGTGGGAGTGTTGCCAGACCCTAGACCCAGGCTAGCCCTATGAGGCAAAGGGGGTGTGTACAGTGCAGTGGCAACACATAGGGGGGGCACATGCACCCCCTGAGAATGCCGGTGTACCCCATGTCTGGCCATGCTCCCCATTTAGTCAATGGATGGGGGGGCAGGTGGGAGCACCAATGCCCCCCTTATGAGCACCAGCTGGGGAGTGGGGCCAGCAGCAAAAGCAACCACACTGCTTCCAGAAGTGGCCTCAGGACTTCTGGAAGCAGCATAGCCACTTTTCAGTGAGTGAGATCGGGGGTGGGGAACCCCCCAGTCAGTGTGATCGGCCACCAAGGGATGCCCCCCCCAGTCACTGACTGCTGTCAGGGAGGGCATGTGCCCCCCCTGACTCAAGAGGCACCAGTCACCCATGGTACAGTGCATGTATCTGTTGAGGATACTGAGCTTTTCAATGTCCCTCTTCCTGGTTCTTCATATTGCCTGCAAACCTGGTGGGTGAGGGAGCCAGCAGGGAGGTGATAACTCAGTGTTTACAAGCTCATCATCCAAACAAAAGCCTCTCTCACTAGTTCCAGCTCTTCTTAAACAGCTTTTTCCAAGGAAGGAACAGAGGGACAGCTGACCTGTTGATTAGCCCCAAAAAGCCCTAAGCAACACTGTTCTGTCTGCCTGTCCTAGTGAAACTGGAGGCACATACACACACACATACAGACACCTCTCAGCATTAGCTAGCATACCACATGCCTAGGGTCTGTGGGGCTGAGGTCTGTGCTGTAAGAGATGGAAAGGAGGAAGGGGAAGATTCCTGCTTGAGCAGCGAGTAGCAAGGTGGGGGTGAGGCAGGAGGAAGCCAGGCAGACCCTTCTGTGCCTGCAGTCTCCTCCGGAGCTCTGGCTAGGAAACAGAAGGGCAGGGCCAACCCTGTTCTCTGGAGCAGAGCACAGCCCAGCCCAGGGCTGCAAAACATCTCAGATGCCTGAGGACTCTGGTTTAACTTAAACCAGGAAAGGGTCTGGAACAGTCATTGCATAAACTGGTTTAACCAAATCAGTTAAGTCTGATATTACATTCAATGGGGGTTATCTTAAACCAGTTTCAGCCATTTTGAAACTGGTTTATGTGCACTGAACTTTTGTTCTGTTACAGGTTTAAACCAGTTTCTGATCACTTAAATCTGTTTATGTGTAAAGTGTGTCTCTAACCAAACAGAGCACAAGAAAGACTGAGCAGGTATTTAATAGCAGCTTTCAACTACCTGAAGGGTGGTTCCAAAGAGGATGGAACTAGTGTTTGCAGTGGTGGTAGATGATAGAACAAGAAGCAATGGTCTCAAGCTGCAGCAAGGGCAATTTAGGTTAGATATTAGCATGAACTTTCTCACAGGAGGGTAGTAAAACAGGGTTCAGCTTTGAGCAAGAGATTGGACTAGATGACCTCTTAAGGTCCCTTCTAGCCCTGATTTTCTAGGATTAAAAAGAACCATACATCATATAATCTAAATACACTATATTTTAGCTTTATCTTAAAATATTAGAAGCAGTAATGAATGTAAACAAATGTATTGAATGTTATTTTGCTATAATAGATGTATTTTTGTAAGAATGCTTAGATAATTTGTAAAAACAAAGCAGCCTTGTCAGACCATGAACTAAAGGTGAAGGAATAACAAACCAGAGTGAAACAAAATTCCACAGTAGGAAGGGAATGGAGTTAAGGAACCCTCCTTTTTTGCTCCTTTTGCTTACACAGAGATATGAATCTCAGCTAATTGACACCTTTCAGGTCCAAAAGAAATCTAGTTTAATCAGGTCCTGAATGCAGGGGCAGCAATGAAAGTGTGCCATTAGCTTCCCTCAAAGAGTAACTGACAGAGTAGACCATGAGAAGGTTGCCACATTCTATCCCAGAGAATGGAGGCCAGAGCACAGGGCTGGAGCATGCACACTAAGTTTGTGGATTCCAGCCTTAATAGTGTCATGAGGACAATTACTAGATGCCTTATGCTAACCCCAGTTGGCAGCTTACCAGTCCTCTCAGGCATTCCCCCCAAGTGACACCTGGATACAAGCTGCTACCCTGGCCCTAGGCCCCAAGATCCAGACCATTCTTTGCACTCCAACCCAGTAGTCACAAGCCAATAAACTGTCTACCACTTGAAGTCTTGGGACCCATTTTCCACTCAGGCCAATAAGCTCATTGAATCTGCAGATGGCATGTCACCTACAGCATGGACCTCTGTAACAGGGAACCCTAACCCTGTTACAAGGAAGCATGTGTGCCCGTTTAAGGCCCAAACTTCCTGGGCACGGAGGGTTGGTGAGGAAGGGGTTAACTGCTGAACCTGGACTGCTAGTCAGCTGACCGGAAGAAGCAGGACTATAAAAACCCTGGGTTGAATGGCAGTATGGAGCTCAGCAGCTGAAGGGGATGCGGTGCCTCTGAGAGCTCCATGAAGAAGCTTGGGGAGCGATTCATGGCTGGAAGAGGGAAGCTATGGAAGCCCCTGAGAGATGGCAGCTGCACCCCGGCCAGGACTGTGGACAACGGTGCGGAGCTGAGGCCCAAAACAGGTTCAAGTGAGCTGACCTGCTGCTTTGTTGCAGGGTTTTTTGGTGATTATTGAGTAACACCAGTGGTTTGGGTGAGGCTATTAGGGGATGGAGGAGGCCTCATTTTTGGGGTGCAAGTATATATTTTTTGTTTGGACTGGCAGGGTTTGGGGTTGCACCCTGGTTTTGAACTTGCAGCCCCCTAATTGGGGTACTGGCACCTGTGCCTCTGGGCCAGGAAGTGCCGTGCTCCAGAAAGGAGCAGAAAAGGGGACCACAAGCCTCCAGACACTAGAAGGAAAAGCTAGAGCCTCAGAGTCAAACCCTGTTTGGTGGGTTTGGATGGGGAGGCCTAGCTAGAGAAAAAAGGGGTCAGGCCATCCTAGGAGAGGCCCCAACATAATAGGCAGTCTCCCGCTCACATAATAACTTCCATCAAGACGTGGCAGGTAAGATTCGGGTGGGACAGAAGCGTTCCAAGTAAGGCATGGATGACCAAGAAGATGGTGCTGGGGAGGGCGACTTGTTACAACCTCCCACCAGTGAAGCAGGAAATATGCTGCACAAGAACAGCAGCTGAAGAACTTCATCCCCAACACCAGCTTCCACCCCTCAGGATGCCAGCTGCCCTGCAGAGCCTGGACTACTCTTAACCATCTCAGAATGGGTGTTAGATGGTTTAAGGCAAGCATATACCCTTGAGACCTCCCCAATGATGCTGGCTGTAGCAGTGGTGTTCAAGCTCAGCCAGCCAGTCACATCACTGAGCTCTAAACGTCTTATTGACATTGACCATTCTACTTGTTGCTGGCTTTCTGGGCCTTACGCTTCTAAAACATGAGTGTGTTATCTGGCATCTTACAATCCAGCATGCTCCACTAACTGGCATGCCAGCTTGTAAGATAAAGTGAAACCAGAAGAGCCCACTGTGGCACCTCCAGTTTCTCTGAGCCCCCACTGCTTGGGGCAAAGCAGCCTGCGCTGCTGAGACCCCACAGCCCAGGGGCATAACAGGCTGTGCAGAGCTGTGTGGGACCTTCCTCCCTGTCCCATGGGGCCCTGAGGGAGGGGCAGTGATGCTGCAGGAGGGGCAGAGGGACGCCCCAGACATGGCATAAGAAGCGGGAGCAGGGGCCACTCAGTCAGCCAGCATATTTTGTTATCCAGCATCCGCCGTTCCCAGGGAATGACGGATAACAGAGATTTTACTATACCTATAACTTTTGGTATTTGATTTTGGATTTTTATCATGGAAAATCAGAGCCTCCTCTGCCCCCTTAGCTCACATAACACAGGTCCAGGCCCCTCACTCCCCACCCACAGCCCCCACAACCCTGCTGGTGCCCCTCACTCCCCACCCACAGCCCCCTATACCTGCTGGGACACCTCGCTCCCCCCAACAGCTCCCCCAGCTCTGCTGGTGCCACTTACTCCTCCTACAGCCCCTCAGCCCTCCTGGTGGCCCTCACTCCCTCCCCCACAACCTCCTGCCCCACCCCCAGCCCTGTCAGAGGGGGCCCGCAGCCCCCTGCCCCCACAGCAGCACTCAAGCCCTGTGTGCTGGCCGCAGGAGGCAGTGGCTACTGAAGCAGAGCAGAGCACAAAGCCTGGCTCCTCCCCCACCCCCCCTGCTGCTTACTGCCTGCCCAGTATAGTCTCAGGTGGGGAAGGTCAGCTTCCTGCCACTGCATGCAGTGCCCCTTGGGGGCAGGGGGTCCCATGCTCCCCAGATCTGTGCATGGGGTGGTGCAGGCTACCCTGGCAAGGCATCCCTTGCCTAGACAGCAGCAGCAGCTCGGGACTGTTCCCCTCTCTGCTGCCACATGGGCAGGGGATGCCTCACTAGGGCAGCTCAGAGCTCATAGCAGCAAGGAGCTTCCCCACGCAACCCAGCCGGGTTGCACCCATTAGGCTGTCAAGGCCCCAGGAGAGGGCAGCAGGCTGGGGAGCCCATGGTTTCCCCCACCTTGCACACAGATCTGGAGGGCAAATGTCCCCCCTGCTCCCCCCAGGAGTATGCTCAACACTGGGGAGCCAGCCCCACCCCCACCACCTGGATGAACTGCCTGTTGCCCCATCCCACTCTTCACGGGCCCTGCAGCTGCACATTCTATCCCCGGGCTCCAAGCCCTATACACCCTGCCCCCAGCTGGGCAGTAGTCCTAGCCCCAGCCCCAACCCGAATCCTGTCCAAATCACTCCCTTCCTCCCTATGGGGGGCCTCAATTCCCCTCCTCCCCTCACTTACCTGTGGGAGCTGCTCTCCAGGCTGTCTGGTGGCCATGTGCATATACATGGTAGGATATGCCCCTGCCTGACCACCCTATTCCTTCTCCCACCCCCAGCCCCTTGCAGGCTGGAACTCTGCCAGCCTGCAGAGATCACTTTACAAAAGTGCAAAATCTGTGCGTTTCTCCATTAAAATGAAAAAAAAAAAAAACATATTTTCCTTGAGTAAAGGGGGAAATCAACATTTTTCTCCATTTTTCCATGGGAAATGGAAAACCTGGATCCATTGGCGACATGTAGGGGGTGCACACAGGTGCATGTGCATGCCCTGAGACCGGCCATGCAGCCCCTGGAAACACCAGCCATGAAACCGGAACTGCACTTCTGTCTTTGCCACTGGGGATTTTTGGGTTCAGCGATCCGCCGCTGGGGGACCCCCTGGTCAGTGATCTTTCCCCCAGTCAGCAATCGGCCACTAGGGTACCCCCTGGTTAGTGATCTGGTGCCCCCACCAGACTCAGAATGCACCAGTCGCCCACACCTGGATCCCTGGTCATCATCATCAGGTTCTAAAAGTTTCAGTGAAATAAAGAAATTTAAATAAAACCACGCAGAGATTAGAATATTGGTACCAGTCGCCTACAAATATTGCATTTAGGCTAAAAGGAAATTTTGGATGTCTACATTTGGACTTCTCTGAAGATCAGTGAACCAACTCAAGTTCCCAGGGGAACAGAGAATCCTGACTAGGAATCCTGACTAGTGGACTGGTGTTTCTTCCCTGAATACAAGGCTACATAAGCATTGTCTTTATTGATGCAAATAAGTCTTTGCTATTGCATAAAACTTTCAAATTGTGACTGGAGTGGTCTCATTGGTCAGTCAATCCCCTCTCACTCACAGTTAAAATTTAACATAATGTCCCCCACAAAGTGTATTAAATGTATATTAGTTATGTTGTTTTATATATTATTTATACTATGCATATTATATGTACACATTTTGTCATTAACTGAAATTGGGCCAAGATTATAATCCTTGTACATACACAAACACATGTACATATAAAATAAGCATATATGCCATATTTTTTGTGTGTTTATATTTGTTTTGTGCAGTGTGTGTGTGTGTGTGAGAGAGAGAGAAAGAGACAAAAAGAGAGAGAGCCTTCAGAATTCTCACAAGGTGGTGTGAAAGAGAGAGAGAGAGAGAGATTGCTCATTCTACTATTATTATTATAATATTGTAAAAGCCTTAATCTGTCTGTCCATAACACTTTATTTGCACTCTGACTGGTTGATAAACAATGGAACGGATGGAATGGGAGGGTGCTGTTGGCCTCGCTTCCCCCTGCCCTGCCCTCTGCAGTCGGCAATGATGGAGCAAGGCCATTGGAGCTGGCCTCACCCCCCACTTCTCCTTGGAGTTGACAGTGGCAGCAGCATGGGGGTGGGGAAGCAGGGTTGGGACGCCATGGTGGGGCAAGGCCACTGGCGCTGGCCTTGGCCCACCCTTCCCCACTTCCATCATCACTGCCTGCAGGGCCGACCTGTCCTCCCACCACTGCCCCTGCTGCTTCCCTCCCTGTTCCCTGCTGCTGCAGCCCAGCTTCGCCCCACTCTTGGGCCCAGTCCTCCTCCGCATAGGGCCCAGCAGGAGGGAAGGGGAGAGTGGGCCCAGACAGGGGGGGTCACAGGGCTCCATCCCCGCCTGCTTCCCCCCACTGTCATTCTTGATGGGCAATTGGCTAGTACTATAATATTAATGTTAATAAAAAGTAGTAATAAATTTATTATAATTGTTTTATATTATATTACAATAATACATTATAATTATGCATTATGCTATATGTGTTGTACTGCATTTTTATTAATACAATATAGCAACATGTAATAATTGATAATATATTGTTATACTGACTATCATAAAATCATAGTTACAGATGATGCAGAGAACATTGAAGCATTTCATGCCCTTTTTACTTCAGTCTTCAAAAATAGGTGCATCTACCAGATGAGAAGTGCAGTTGACTGCAAAGATAGAGAAGGAGACAAGCAGCCTAGAGTACTAGAAGAAGAGATTAGGGATTACTTAGAGATGCTAGATGCTTTGAAAATTGACAGGACCAGACGAGGTGCATGAAAGAATTGGCTGAGGTAATTTTGGAGCTATAGACTATCCTCTTTGAGACCTTGTGGAGGTTAGGTGAGGTCATATGACTGGAAAAGGGTGAATGTAGTGCCTTATCTTACAACATTTCGATTAACAAATTCAGGAAATGTAGAATAGATGAAAGTACTGACATAATGGGGTGAATCATCATGCTCAATGAGTAGTCATCAATAGTTCAGAGTCTAGTTGGGAGGAGTTATGAAGTGGGGTTCCCCAGCGGTCTGCTCTGGGTCTGGTATTATTCAATAGCTTCATTAATGATTTGGACAATGGGATTGAGTGCACACTTAGCAAACTTATAGATAATACCAAGCTGGTTAGAGTTGCAGACACAATGGAGAGCAGAACTATGATCCAGAATGACCTAGATAGACTGGAGAAATGGTCTGCAGTCAATCAGATGAGATTGAACAAGAAGTGATGCAACATCCTGCACTTGGGACAGAATAATTGCTTACGTAGCTACAGACTAGTCAGTGCTTGGCTAGGTTGCAGTATGGCAGAGAAAAATCTGTAGGTTACAGTAGTCCACAAGCCAAATATAACCTAACAGTGAGCCCTTGTTGCAAATAGGCCTACAGTATACTGGGTTGCATACTGGTGTGCCACTTGCAAATCAAAGGAAATTAATCTTCCACTCTATTCAGCACTGGTGAGGTCTTACCTGGAGCACTGTATCCAGTTTTAGGCCCCAAACTTCACAAAGGATGTGGGCAGATGGGTAAATCTAATGCAGAATGACAAAAATGATCAGGGGTCTGGGAAGCAAGACTTCATGGGAATGGCTGAAAGAACTAGGGTTATTTAGTCTGGAGAAGAGAAGACTGAGAAGGGATTTGATAAAAGTCTTCAAATACCTGAAGGTCATTTACGGAGAGGATAGAAATAGGCATTTCTCTGTGACCTTAGTGGGCACAACTAGGAGCAGTGACCTCAAGCTGCAGCAGAGGACTAAGAGGAACCTTCTGACAATGAGGTTGGTCAAGCATTTGGAAGCATTTACCTAGAGAAATGGTAAAATCTCCATCCTTGTAAAATTTCAAGAGCAATTTAGACAGATACTTGGCTGGGATGGTTTTAGTCAGGGACGATCCTAGTTTGAGCAGGGAGCTAGACTGGATGCCATCATAAGGTCCCTTCTAGCCCTACTTTCCTTTGATCCTATGTGAACAAAGTACATATATAAAGATCAGTGGCAAAATGAGAGGTTCACTTTAGAACACACACTGGTTATAGATAAAAATTCAAATAAAAATGTTACTAATGTATATGTTTTATAGACATCTTTTAGCCATTAACTAACCTGATTTATTACTAAACTATCTCTTACGTGGTCCATCCAACTTTTTCACTGTTTATCTTCAAACAACCTGTACTAGTAAGATGCTTCTGTTTGTTGTTTTTCTAGTGTGATTATTAATAATAAAACCCTGTGGAAACATCTAGGTAAAAGTAATTGTAGTCTTTGACTATGAACATCTAAAACAATAATGCAACAGTCAAACTAATTTGAACTAATGAAAACTGGGAGACTTTAGGAATTACTCTGTTTGCTTGCCAGCCAACTTGCAAAATTTAGAAGCCAAGGCAATGCTTTATATAAAAATCAACCTTGTTTAAAATGTATACATAATTTCCTAATGTACAAGCATATTCTATAAAAATAATTAAACTTAAATTAGGAGTTTTGCACAAACATTTTACCTGAATGTTTATAGAGGAAAAAGGAAATGGGCAGCTAACTCTGTCTTGGTTTAATGTGAAGCATGGATTAACAGGGTTTTACAACAGTTATATGGAACGCACAAACTCCAGAAGCACCAGAGCTTGGAGAAGTTAAAATCTACCTATTGAGCAGTGTTTTCCAACCTTAGGAAATGGAGCCTGCAGAGGTTTCTATCCACCAGAAATGGTGTGGTAGTAAAGCAAAGGAGGGGAACAGTACAAGTGAAGAACATATATTCAAAACATATCTTCACATACACACACCATATTTCTTACCACAGAGGCTAAAACACACATACATGCACATGCACACACAGAGCATATTTATTACTGCAGAGGCTAATAAAATCATTGATGATCCTCAAAAGTCATCCACCTTCCCTTCTTGTATCCAATTTTTGTATCTATATCTGTTCTCCCTGTTTTAATGGTATGCATTTCTCCTAATATCTTTGAGAGAGAGAAGTACAGATGTGGAACTGAGGCATACAGAAAGTGGATGAACTGACCAATATCACATACTCGGTCTGTAACTGAGTGGGCAGTTAAACAAACATGTCTCCCAAACCCCAGATTGCTACCCTATACACTAGAAAAGCTTTCTCTCTCCTGGTTTGGCCTAATCTAGGAGTACTCAACCCCCCATCCCGTTGGCCAGATCCAGACTCCAGCACCATGTCATCTGGCCTGTGGGACTCCCCACAGATTTCATGGGGACCTGCACAGGCAGTGGTCTTCTGCACTAGGCTGGACACACAGAGCATCAGAGCCCAATTCTGGTATGCAGGAACCAGGTAGGGGCAGCACGGGTCCCTGAGAGCCTGATCTCTTCATTGTGCAGGGGTGGCACAGGTCCTCATGCCACCTCTGCCCAGCTGGGATCAGGCCCTGGAGCCCAGCACTGCCTCTATCTGACCCCTGCATACCAGGAGCAGGCCCTATGGACCCATATCGCCCCCACCCAGCCACAGCCCGGCTCCCACAAAATGAAAGTGGCACAGGGCCGTGGGGCCTGATCCCACATGTGTAACAACCTGACAGTGACAAAAAGCCAAGCTGTCATTGGGCTAAGGTCCTATGAAGTTGTTACCACTGCGGGTCAGCAGTTGGGGAGAAACAGTTATGAAGCAGCAATATCAGGGAACCCGTATGCAGGAACAGAAGAGTCCAGTGTGTGGATGACTCTGAGCCTAAACCATCAGGTGGCCAGAAGTCAGAGAGTCAAATGCAGCAAGGAATACAGGTAGCCACTGGGAAGACAATCAACAAGACCACAAGAGAGAACCAGATCCTGCCCCTGAAGCAGTATTTCAAACAAGGAGTGAGAGATGGGTTCAATGACCAGCACAATAAACTGAATGACAACAGCACCTAGGCAGCAACATGAAGGACTGGCAGTGAAGACCATTGACAGTGGTAGCTGTGTCTCTGGCACCGAACAGACTCTCTCTCTCTCTCTCTCTCTCTCTCTCTCTCTCTCTCTCTCTCACACACACACACACACACACACACACACACACCC
>NW_017728992.1:97969912-97971439 GCF_001723915.1 Gavialis gangeticus
CACACACACACACACACACACCCCCTCCCATAACAGGGGGGTTTCCTCAGTTCTTCTTTGTTATTATTATTATTACATTGAAAGATGTAGCAACTACCAAGTTCCTGAAGGTTGGAATACAAATTGTAGCAGGGATAATTTGAAAGGTGACACCAGAAAGTTCAATGTGCTGGGACAATTTCTGAATAGCTCTGAGCACACACTGAACCTCAGGGCTGGAAGCAGTAGCAGCAGCACCAAACACACAGCTCTTCTAATAAGGATCTGCGTTTCTGCAACCCAAATGAAGGTCCTTTATTATTCTGTGCATGAAACAACTTGGGGGCATAAGGGGGGTGCAACCCAGCTCACAGACTGGCTCATGCCATTCATCTGATCTGCAGGGCCAAAACTGTGAGCACCCTTAGCCTAGCCTACTCACTGAATTATTCAGCCCAGACTTCTCAGTGACATTCAGCTCAGCCTCAAGCAGCACAAATTGAAGCTGCCTTGTACCAGAAAACATCTGGTGTTCTTGTGAACCAAGAATTAAGGGGAAGGAACTGAACTACCAGCACAAAGGGCAGAGAAAGGAGAATACTCAAAGAGTTTGCAAAAAAGAAGAAAAAAATAAGAGAAAAGGTACACTAGGGAAAAAAGTACAAGACAAAAAAAGTAATAGAAAGATAGTAACAACTATACAGGGCAATCCAGTTAGACTTAGAAACCACTGCTGTAGTTTATCATTGCAATCTCAGGAGGAAACACTCAGCCTTATTAGTGCACAGTAAGTGAAATGTATGCAGATGTGGAAGTGATAAGGAACAAAGCAATGTGAATAACTTTTTTGCTTTGGCAAAAGAAAAGAAAAAAAAAAAGAAAAGCAGCTGTTGAGCTCAACTGAAATATTTTATTTTACCCCAAATAAAGTGTTTTTTAAGAAAAGATTTAGGCAGATGCTGAACCAAAATGATATTTTGTAACAACAAACCAAAATGCATTTCATGTCAGAACTAAAGTTTTGACACCTTTCTACGCCAAACCCATTTACAAAGCACCAAAAACTCATCAAATAGTTTCAGTCTGACCCAACTGATTTTTTTTCTGATAGAAATTAATTCTGCAAGATAATGAGTGCCCTCATCTCTACTGGAGTGTGACACTGGATTACACTTGGGGTTGACAGACACCAGCTCTATACATGACAAAGTTACAGTGAAACTGAATGGAAAACTGGCAGGCAAAACTGGCAATGCAATTTTCAATGGCCCTAGAGATTTTAGTGGGACCCAATCTCAACTGGCTACATGAAAGCATGTCCTGAGGCTGCCCTAGCTTATGTTGGTGCCAAGTCTACAGGGACCACTTTAGCAGCTGAAGGTGCCATAGCCTAGAGATGCCCCAGCCATCCTCTTTTCTATTAGCATATCCTGCAGGGAGTAGTGAATGATAGACTAATAAACCACCCAATAATTGCTATAAGCAGGTGAAGTTTCATATACCCATATTAATGGATGCTGCATTAGCTTTGTACCAAAGCAACACAAA
>NW_017728992.1:97976439-97991108 GCF_001723915.1 Gavialis gangeticus
GGGGTGGGGGAAACCTGAACTATACCAGTCATGTGACGCTACCTAGACATTTCAACTCCGAAATATTTTAGCTTTCAGCTGAAGGATCTAAGGTAGAAGGGCAAAGAGGCAGTGGTTCAGTTTCTCAACAGTGCAAAAGTTTGTGAGGAGCAGGTTTTTAAATCGATTCAAAAGAGATTCTTCAAGCAGACAATCGTTTACCAAGAGAAAGGAAAAATGAGAGGATCCAGCCATTTTCCTTCTGAAAGTGGGGAAACAACCAACCAACAAAGGCACAACATCTCAGCAACAGATCTACTC
Source organism: Gavialis gangeticus (assembly GCF_001723915.1). NCBI lineage: Eukaryota > Metazoa > Chordata > Crocodylia > Gavialidae > Gavialis > Gavialis gangeticus. The sequence continues at coordinate 97,976,740 of NW_017728992.1, forward strand.
CCTCCCCCACAATCTTGTATTATGTATTCATGAACCTGATAGAAGGTTATAATCATCTAGTTTGATCTCCCACATAACACAAAATTTCATTTTCATCTAGTCATTCCTCCATTGAGGTCAATAGCTTATTCTTGACCTAGAGTATTTTCCTTTCCTTTTTAAAATTCAGATTGTTAGCAGCAGGGAACTTGCTCTTAGATCTCTAGGGACCTTTAAGTCCCATATGACATGTACCAAAAATAACAGAAACAAACACTCTTAAGTGACATTATGCTAAGAAAGTTTCCCTTTTTCAGTATATATGTTTTCAGTTGTACGCCACTGGATAGCAACAGCATGTAAACAAGTATGCAGTATGCCAGATGCGACACAAGTGAAAAAGATGGACCCATAAGCCTTTTGCTCTTGTGCTCAGTCACCCAATAGCAAACAAGCTTTGTAACGGGGAAAAAAGAGATCCACTTTAAGAGGCACAAGCTTAGGTATAGACCCCAATTAACAAAAGAACCATAAGAACAGGAAGTCTATAATGTGCTTGAGTGGGAGTGCAGGTTGCAGACAAATTAAGATAGCCTTCCTACTGAGAGCAATAACTTCTCTCTCTCCAGTGTGCTGTTTATAAGTAAAATGCATATTAATAGCTTCACTGAGCAAAGGGTATTGTAAAACTTAGGTATTGCAATAATAATGTCAATATCTTAAGTCCAAGAAATAAGTAGATTTTGTATTTACATACCATTGTATCTTTCATCTGAATATCTGAAAGTTTTACAACTTAAATTCCACACCAAAAACCCTGTGTGGTAAATTTTGATATACAGTCAGTCCTCGACTTACATTTCAAGTTACAATGTTTCGCACTTACAATGTTTATAAATTGACACCCTGTTTCAGCTTTACAATGCCAGTTTCAACTTTACAATGCTTGATCCAGTGCGACGCTATGCCAGTGAACAAGTTCACTCCGTCTCTCATCTCCCTGGAGAACATCTGTCCAAACTTCCTTGGACACTTTCTTTAAGAAAGCAGACAAGACTCCAAAAAAACCTGCAGCCAAGACTCCTGAGAAGACTCCAGCCAAGAACCCTTCAAAAAGTCCAAACAAGAGCCTTTCAAAAAGTCCAGCAAAGTCACCTTAAAGAAGTCCTTCCAAATCAATACAATTGCTATTTACAATATAAATACATTAATGTAGCTATATTAGTCATTTATAATTGATCAAGTACAAAATTCTGGGGTATTTTTGGTGAAAATAGGGTATCGGGCCTTGGTTCAGGAACAAATCCCCCTTTTATAACATTGTTTCTTATGAGAAAATTGGTTCCGAGTTGCGACGTTTTGACTTAAGACGCAGTTTTCAGGAACAAATTGTGTCATAAGTCCAAGGACTTTCTGTATTATACCCATTTAACCAAAGGTAACCACAAGTCACTAGGAACAAAAAAAGCTGCTGATTCACACTGACTCTGAGCTTTGAGCTCTATCTGCTAAATTATGCTACTTTCATTGCTTACCACTTTTTGATTCTTTCTAAACCATGGACTTTTTATGTGATTACTATGCATCAGCAAGTGAGAAGATATTCCTAAACTATGCATTAACTAACTGGCTGAAGGTTATGGAGTACAAATATTATTTAAACTATTCAGACTTTCCTTTCTTATCAATATATTTCTCTCTCTCAGGGGTTTACTAAAGCTCAGAAATTTCATTCTTCGGTATTACGTACATGCATGCACACATACATATAGGTATAGGAAAAAACTAAGTAATTTTTATATTCCAAGCAATAAATACGAGTCGGTGATGATTAAGAGCATTACATTTGTACTAATTTTCAAGTGGTCTTCTTTTAACCAGTTGTTCTTCCAAGAATAAATTATTTTTCTCCATGTTCCATTACACATGCTCAGAGAAAGAACCATTTTAATGGCTGTGAAATTAGTCTGGTGGTCTCAGACTCGCTGCAGGAACACATGTCTACATCAATAAGAACAAGCACACTAATTGGCAATTTCATTGGCATTCTCATCACAGAAGCTGGGAACTCCACAGAGTTTAAAGCCAGAAGTGACCATCATGATCACACAGTCTGACAAGCCGCAGGACCTCCCTCACGTCATTCTTGTTTAAAGTCCCAACAACTGTGATTGAACATCTTTTAGAAAAACATTCAATGTTTATTTTAAAATTTACAGTTACACAGAGAATTCACCTCAACCTTCACTTAGTTGTCCCATCAGATAATTATGCTATTAAAAATGTGCAGCTTATTTCTGATTTGAATACCCTTAGCTTCAAGCTTTTAACCATTGAAACTTGTTATACTTCTGTAGGCTAAACTGAAGAGCTCTTCATTATCAAATCACCTTCCCCCACTGCCTCTTCAGGTATTTATAGACAGGCTGATTGAGAAGTACTATTAGCTCCTAGAACTTTTCATCGTGGTTTCCAATCCTTAATCATTGTTGTGGCTTTTCTCTGAGCCTGCTCCAATCTATTAATAGCCTGCTTGGATTTTGGATGCCGCAACTGAAAACAATGTTCTAGCAGTGGTCACCCCACTGCCAAAGAGAGGTAATATCCTTGTACTCCTACTTGATATTCTTCTATTTATGTATCCAAGGATTGCATCACCTTTTCTAGCCACAAGATCATATTGCAATCTCAAGTTCAGCTCATTATCCACCATGATCCCCAAGTCTTTTTTTCTCAAGTCACTGACTCCCAAGATAGAGTCCCCTAATCTGTAAGTATTTTCTATCCTGTAACTATCCTTTGGACCCTTACATTTGCATATGTTGAATTAGTTATTGCTTAATTGCAACCGGCCTCCCAGATGATTAGGATTGCTCTGTACCAGTGACCTTTCCATTTGCATCATTTTACATTCCTCCAATCTATATATCATTTGCAAACTTTATCAATAATGATTTCATGCTTTCTTCCAAGTCACTGATACTATATTAACTAACAAAGGCAGGAACTGATCCCTGTGGGACTCCACCAAAATACAGCCACTCAGTAATGATTTTTATATTGAGAATTACATTTTTGAGGTCTAGTAACCTGTCTTTCATATGTAGCAGATTGATGTTGCATCATTCTAGGTGCTTAATGAAAATGGCATGCAGTATACCGACTTAAGTGCTTTATAGAAATAAAGTATATTGCATCAGAAGTTTAATTTTAGCAGTTGATGTTAAACATTCTGCTTCATTGCCTTTGGAATGAAGAGATATTTCCTCATCATCCTCAGCTGGCTTTTTCAAATATAGAAAACAAAATTGTGGAACACCACTTAAACAATTCTACCATTTCCAAAACCAAAAATTGTTCCTTTTGCTTCCAATACACTTAAAACTATTGTACTTAACTCAGATAGCCATAGATTTCTTCTTTTGTCCTTTCACTTCTCATATAAATTTTCATCTTCTAATTTATATACATGAATATAAGCTATTTTTTAACTGATGATTTAACTTCTTTTCTAATCCAAAGGGGTTCCAAACCATGTAGCCTTTGTTCTTGATGAAGGTCATGTCCTTTGGGGTTCTAGCCTTTTGGGCATCTTGTAAAATATTCTTGAGCTATACCCAGTCATTGCTCACATTTCTGTTTAACATTTTTTCCCTAAATTATTTGGCTCAATTATTTTCAGGTTTGTGAAATTGGCCTTTTTTTAAACACTAAGTGTATCTTTTACTAGCTGGGACCTTATTCTGTATGCACATTAATATGAACAAGTCATGACTACTTGCACTGAAGCAACTACAGTAAAAGCTTTGTTATCTGGCATGAGTGGGGTAACGGGGGGGTGCCGATTATCTAAAAATTCCAGTTATCTGGGCTTGCATGCAGTGGTGGCAGTAGCAGTGTGGGGTGGTGGACTGTGGTAGCAGCCACCACGTGCAAACTCCTTTCTCCCCCCCCCACCTCCCCAGCCAGCCAGGCAGCACCTGTGTGGGCCTGCAGAGGGGAGTTGCTGCCCTCGCTCCCCCCCCGGCCCTGCTCAAGAAATACTTCATGCACATTCCAGATAGACTCGGCAACGATTCCAGTTGCTAAAGTGAGGATTTGTATTGGGAGATATGGGAAATTCCAGTTAATAGAGTATTCCAGTTAGTAAAATGCTGGTTAACACAGCTTTTACTGTACTAAGTTATGGTTTTGTTTTCAATTACTTTTTATTTGTCAAGATACAGGCTAACAGACTTCTCCAGTGTTGAATGTTAAGATTTTCCCTTCCCTTAATGACTCTTGGCAACTGAAATCTCTTCTAACCTATGAAGGAAGCCCATCTGATGCAGGATTAAAACATACGGGGCCTGTCTACACATTTATTAATGTGAAGTGGTTACTGCAGGTTTAATTTAGAACTTGTATAATCAAGTACTAAATAAATGCACAGTAACCAGAATTAGTGCACAGTCGCACCATCAAATGCCTTTTTAGCAACAAAAAGTCCTTCTTCAGATATGTAGAAAGTAGAAAAAAACAGCAAGGATACTATTGGGCCCCTGAGAGATCCAATGGGGCAACTAACATCAGATGCCCAAGAAAAAGTGAATCTCCTAAATGACTTTTTTGCATCAGTTTTTCACCCTCCCACAAGGATCACACTGCTAGGAATGGCACAAACCAATTCAAGAGCAGGTGATGGGCTCAAAATGGATGTGGATCAGGTGAGGAAACATCTTGAGAAACTGAACATTCAGAAGTCTGTGGGCCCAGACAGAATGCACCCGAGGGTCTTGAAAGAGCTGGCAGACATCATTGCACCCCCCTTGGCAGGAATATTTGAAGAACTGTGGCACTCAGGCACAAAGCAACAGCCAAGTGGTGGGAGGCAGGGGAGAGCCAGGGCTGGGCTGCAAGCAGCTCCACAGCCCCATATGGCTCAGCCTGGGGGGAGTGCAGCCCTGGCTCTCCCCACCTCCTGCCACCAGGCTGCACTTTGTGTGGCTGGCAAAGCCAATCAAAGTGCAGCACCAGCACTGCCCACCTCCTTCCACTCCCCAGTGGCTTGCAGCCCAATGGAGGGACACAGCACGCAGCACCAAGGATGCGCTCCACCTGCCTCCACCAGGCTTAGTGCCCAGCGACTTTCAGCCCGGTGAAGGGAGGCAGCGCACAGCACCAGGGCTGCTCTCTGCCTGGATCCACCGGGCTCAGCACCCAGCAGCTTACATCCTGGTGAAGGGAGGTGGTGCATAGCACCAGGGCTGCACTCCACCTGCCTCCACCAGGTTCAGCACCCAGCAGCTTGTAGCCCAGTGGAGGGAGACAGCACCCAGGGCTGCACTCCACCTCCCTCCACTGGGCTCAGCACTCAGCGGCTCCCAGCCCTGTGGAACTGAGCCTGGTGGGGGGAAGTGGAATGCAGCACCAGGGCTGCACTCTGCCTCGCTCAGCTCCCAGCACCAGTCCAGCAGAATTATGCCTGTTTGAATGCCTACAGATGTGACTTTAGACAGTTCATATGCATTCAGTGAACTGAATTTTCAGCAGGATTTGTTAGCATGAACTCAGTTCAAGGAAAGCATGTAATTACAAGGAATGCATGGAGCCTTATTTGGAGAAAATATACCTTCTGATTTTAGTTTTGATTGTAATACCACCTGTAATAGGCTGGAAAGAGGCTTTGGGACACCTCAAGGGAACCAAAGAATGGGGCTTAAATTAGGGCAGTGCAGAGTGCCTGAGGCCTTTCTCTCTCTCTCTCTCTCAGAGCATGTGCGCCATTGCCTTCTCTCTGATAAACATGAGTACCTCTTCCCGGGACTTTTGTTTGATTACCAATGCTTTTAATTAAAACCTGTACAGCATATAATGGGTAAAGTCTTAGATATATGCAAAGCCTTGTTATTTACTTCTTTTCTTGAGCATGGCGAAGAAAAAATTTAATACAGCAATCTGAGGACATGGAAGATTCGGCCACAAACACCCAAATCTTCCTGGTGTTATAAGACTTCACTTATAATATCCTTGGTTACACAACAGACTGCAAAGAAAAAAAAGTGAAGTGACCTCAGGTCACACATTAGCTTCTGTGAATCCCAAACAGCACTGTAACTATCTCCCCTCCTTAGAAAGAAAAAGAATGACTTCAGTTCGTATAGTACACTGCACTCCACTTAATTATGTTATGCTTAATGTGGATAGACACTTCCTTGTAATATGTAACAGGGAATAGATATAGCTTAATGACAATAAGTGGCAATAACTGCTGCTTAAATTGGGGCAAAATTAACATAAGTTTCACTTAGTAGAGATGCATTTGTTCACTAAGAACTGATGCTTTTGACTTAGTGCAAAATTCTGAGCTCTAGTCTTTCAGTGGAGAAATATCCTTGGATATGAAGAGCACAACAGATTAAATAAAAGTCATTTTGTTCCAATATTCTTGTCCAATACATTATATCATTTCATTTTAATTTTTTCTTATAATCTATAAGACACCTCATAACCTCTCAACTGGGATCATTAGAAGTAGACCAGGTGTACCAATTTGGAGAATTCTTTGATATAATCAGAATGAACCAACGTTCTTTTTAAAGCCATTACAGGCTTAGCAAGAGCCATATGACTGCTTCTATGAATTTTTCCTATAGCCAAAAGTATTGCAGAATTGTCCTCTCTCTGGTTAAGTAAATTTATGTAAAATATGTTTCTACAATGAGTTTAGCACTCTTATAACCACCTTGGAACACTTTAGCATTGAGGCAGCTATACTGAAGTTATGGATGAGGACACAGAGGCACTTCATTATAGAAAATTACTGTAATCACAGGAGGTCCATGCCAATAGCTCTCCCTGCTGCTAGCACGGTTCTCCCGTGACAGCAGCACTGCAGCTGCTAGCAGAGAAATCCTGAGTCTGCCATTACCCAATAAAAATAGCAGGACAAAATATCATGGGTGCTGATGGGTGCTTTCTAACAAAAATTTAGCTAGGGCTTTGGGATTTTAAAAAACTTTTTTTTAATTAAATAAGATGAGTATAAAGGTTGTAGCATTATTCTAACAGCCAAAGAGCAACGGGAGGTTTAAGAGGTTGAAATGTCCCTTCATACAAATAATTGGGGTTTTAATTATTGTAAAAGGTAGCTTGGCTCAGTGGAGAAAAGATTGAATGGAGGCTTCGGTGATTTGGTTCTGACTCCTTGCTGTACTGCTTAACTGCTAGGAGACCTACAATAAGTTGCTTCACCTCTTTATGCCCTTCTCACCCATCATCTTGCTAGCTTATGAGTTCTTGAGGACAGCCTTTCTTCCTACAATGTCTGGAACAATGCAGTTCCAATCTTGCTTGGTCCTCTGGGCATTAGAGAAATCTAGGTGTTTTTCAGCTGATCAAACAAGTTTTTATTTGAAAGCAGGAGGTTGCAAGGAGGCCAGGTTTGAAACCAAAAGGAGTAAGGCCAAGAAAGCAGCTGAGTCTTGCTGTCAGGTGCTGTTTCAAGTATCCCATGTTTACTGGCATTGAATGCCAGCCATTAAAACTTCAACTTCGTTAGACACAATGGCTTTCCACACACACATACCTTTACACAATTTAAGCACAAAGACTAATATTTTGTTAACATGCTCTTGGTCCAAACTTGCCAAGGTTCAAAGTTTTATGTGAAGACAGGCAATATAAACATGTTAAAAATACAGGAGTTTGGACAACATGTTTTATGACTTCAAAAAAATGGGTCAGTTGCAGTTTTGTACTAAAAGTTCAAGCAGGAATAACTTAAAACTCCTCTTTCCCCCATTCTGTATATTCAGTTTAAATGTTGCCAGGTAAAAAAAAAAACCAACCCAAAAATGGTGTTTTTTCCAAATGCTTTCAAGTAAATAATATTTATGACTTCCCAGAGGTATGTGCAACTACCTATTGTAATAAGCACAGCTGTGTTTCTTCTTGTGATCCTGGAATAATTTTCAGAAGTGACTTCTGAAGAGCACCTGAACACCTACATCTGCATGCCCTTGAATGGGTATTCTATTGAGCAAATTGGGTAACAGTGTGTAAGTGACTGATTTCTGCACACAGATGCACAGAAATACAGGTGGCTGTAGAGCACAACATTTTCAAGATAACTTTTTAGAGACGCGTTTGGAAATCTTCCCACAACACATTTTAACTACTAGAGTGATTTATATTTCTGTTTTAAATAATGAAGTCCCGATTTCCAAATTTGTGCCATGTACTGGTTTAAATCTGTGCAAGGTGATTGCGTCTGCACGAGATGCTACAGTGCCATAGGATCGGCAGTCACTAACCGTGATGCTACCACTACTGCACAGTAGCAACAAGCAAAAGCAAGTGCTAAAAGACTGTGCAGTACCAACTGAACAGGCAGGGGGACATTTAGATGAGCCCAGAGAATATAAAATATTACCAAGTGAGAATGGCGGTAACTGACATGCACTTTTTTCAGTAATCTCTCAGGGTGGAACACTGTGGAATATCAGGCACTGAGTCTATAATATGCAATAAGGATTGAAGTGTCAAATAAGCACAGCAGCACCATCTTTTTTTAGTTCTTTCAAAGAATATGACATGCAAAAATGTAAGATAATACATTTTACACTCTTACAGGAATCACAAAGTTATGGTTCCCATAGCAGCCAGAACCTGGTTCTATTTTGAAAATATCACTCCAGATGTGGAACTGCACTGAGGACAATGGAATCACACCATATATACATATACAGGACTCCACTTTTGTGTATGTGATTATACGTACACACACATTATTTATGTATATATGTGTGTGTATATGTATATATGTGTGTATATGTACATACATGTGTATGTGTGTTTATGTATGGGCATATTAAGGCTATGCAAAATGGGCCATAATCTATTTGGATTCAGATTCAACTTGAATTAGGGACAGTGATTTGATTCATTAATTCAGATCACTGTCCCCAATTCAATTTGGCTGAAACCGAATCTGGAGATTTGATGCTGATTTGGAGAATCAGCGATTCGGCCATAGACACAGCTTTAAATGTTTTTTCGACATACCTCAAGGTACCAGGCACAGCTCATGAACACTGCGATGGTGGGGCAGATGGAGCATCCCACAGGAGTGCAAGGGGGCCCGCCGCGTGCTTGGTGGCAAACCCAGAAGTGGACCGGGTCTGCTGCCAAGCATGCTGAGGAGCCCCCATGCTCCTGTGGGATACTCCATCTGCCCCAGTATCACAGCATTCACAAGCCGCCTGGTACCTCAAGGTATGTAGAAAAAACATTTAAAACTGTGTCTATGTCTGAATCTCCGAATCCTTCTGAATCTCTCTGAATCAATTTGGAGGGTTCCGATTTGATTCAAAGAGATTAAAGGTTCTCCTAATTTGATCTGGATTCAGAGATTTGGCTACTGAATTGGGCCCAATTGAAACAGGGACTGAAGCTTCACACAGCCCTAGTACATATGTATATGTGTGTGCGCGCACACACGTGTATATATGTGTGTGCGTGTGTGTGTATACACACACACACACACACACACTCACACACACACATATATATACACATATTGTCAGCGGATCCGCCGAGTACCCCCTCTATCCTCGTAATTCCTGCCTGCCACGACTTGGATCTTAAAGAAATGAAATAGGGAGGAAGTGGTTGTTACAGAAGAAAGTACCCGTGGGAAGTACCGTGCTGAATAAACTTACTTTTAGTGCTTTTATTCAATGGCTCTCTGTTGTTAACAAGACACTCCCCTCGTGAGGGAGATCGCAGTCCAAGGGGTTAATCTTGGGGGTCTCCAGCCTCCTGGCCAGCCCCCGTTCTAATGCTACAGTCAAGGGATGCCACACCGTGTTTCACTATTTAACCTATTAGTGGCTTGTTACGGCCGCCGTCAGTCCCGTCATTGTTGTTAATTAGTCGATTAGCGGCTTGTTACAGCCGTCGCCTGCGGCTTTCCTCAGCAGAGCCGGAGTATAGGCTCAGCCAGCAGGGAGGGGGAGGCGGCGGTGGCGGGGAGGGAGGGAGGCTACACAGACCCAGATGGGCGCAGGGTGGGGTGGGGCATGGTGGCGACTGTTGTCAGGGCTGGGCAGGAGGGAAGGAAGGAAGGGAGAGAAGGAAGCAGGGAAGAGAGGGGGGATCACTATGGCAGCGCCCCCCGCCTTCCAGCCCCAACAACATTGGGCAGGGAGGGCGAGGTGGGGGGAAGCCCCACTGAACAGCAGAAGCAGATGAGGGGAGGGATCTCCCATGCCGAAGGCTGGAGGAGGAGGCAGCAGTAGTGGAGGGAGTCTGTACATGGCCAGCCCCAAAGGGTGAGTGAGAGGTGAGGGGGGTGCATGTAAACACTCCCTGAAATCTGTTATTCTTGATGGGCAATTAGCTAGTGTATACACACACACACACACACACACATACACACACATACATATACATGATATTATGTGTGTATAACACACACTATATATAATTACTAAAGTTAGCACCAAATATCAAATATAAAATAATCTATATATGAAAGAACTAAATTACAGTCCTTAGAATTTATTTGGTTTTCTGAATGTATTGTCCCATTTTAACATGGATAGAAAGCATGTGTATTGTTCTGGATTAATGCTACATTTGTAGCAAACTTTATCCACCTATTAATAAAGGGTTTTCCCTCTAAAAAATTTCAGTACCAGATAAGAGAAATTATGCTCATACTTGGTACAGAAATTGACATTTGTATAAATATAACAACATTTAGATCTACCCAAAAAAAAGTCATGAAACAACTAAGCTCTTATCACAGATATACAAGACAGATAAGCTCAACAATACTATTTGGTTGATTTATGCCTTAGAAGCAGTATAATACAGAATCCCATCTGTTAATGTATACAAAGAAGTTGCAGAAAAGCTACCACACTTTTAAGAGCACATCTCTTATCTGATAATATAAAAGTGTGCTAAGTGCACCACACATTCCCAGGATGGGTACCCAACATAGGATATCTGAATCCATGACAAGGTACTTGTGTGGGGGAGGGAGGAAATCCTTGCTGCTGTCCCAGGTGCTCCAGCAGGACAGAAGAGCCCCTGCTTATCTGCTCTGTCCTTCCATGGGAGGACAGGGGATTGGGGGGTATAATTAGGCCTGTGCAAGTAGGTAGCTATTCAGTCTGGCCACTTTGGATGCCAGCGATCTGATTCAGAGCTTTGGACTGGGTTCCCACTTCAATCTGGCCGAAGCAGATCCGAAGCTTCGGAGCCCCCTCGGAGATCCAGCCATAGGGTATAATGGGGAACCAATGCAGTACCTATAACTTTGTTTTTTGCCTGATTTGGATTAAACTTACAAGTGTGGTAGCCTCTGCTGAGAGCATGAAGCCTGCCATGTTTCAAGGAGATTGGTGCAGGGTTTTGGGGGGAACTGCACCCCAAATACTTGAAAGAAAAACTCATGTCACATCTATATGAAAACTGCAGGGACGGTATCCCTTGCTGAGGCCACAAATCCCTGCCAAGTTTCAAGGAGATAAGTGAAGGGGTTGGGGGGAAACTGCACCTCAAGGTGCGGACAAGCAAAACTCGTGAGATGGGTGACACTGTGTGTGTTAAGGCGCAGCAGGGTGAAAGCTGCAGGGACGGTAGCCCCTGCTGTGGCCACAAAGCCTGCCAGCTTTCAAGGAGATAGGTGCAGGGGTTCTGGGGCCCTGCACCTCCAGCTGCTGACAGGCAAAACTCGTGACATGGGTACTTGTGCAACTGTGTCTGTCTTGGGGAGGGTGGGGGGCGGGAAAGGGAAACTACTTCTTGCCTGGCTGCTAAGCTACTGTGTTACCAGTTACCAATTAATCATGATTCACTCAGGGACTAGCTCAATACACAGTACTTAGCTACTACATAACGAGTTAACGAGAATGGATTAACACCTACAAAACCACAGACTAAGGAGATGAAATAATCAATACAGACAATCAACTGCCCCAAGACAGACACAGTCAGTTGCACAAGCACCCATGTCACGAGTTTTGTCTGTCAGCAGCTAGGGGTGCAGGGCCCCCTGAACCTATCTCCTTGAAAGCTGGCAGGCTTCGTGGCCTCAGCAGGGCTAGCAGGTCCGCAGCTTTTACCTACCCTTTACTTTAACACACACAGTGTCACCCATGTCACGAGCTTTGTCTGTCAGCAGCCAGAGATGCAGGGCCTCAGAAGCCAGACTCCCCCTGCACCTATGTCCTTGACAGCTGGCAGGCCTTGTGGCCCCAGCAGGGGCTGCCACCCCTGCAGTTTTCAGCAAGCTGCACCTTAACACACACAGGGTCATCTATGTCACGAGTTTTGCCCATCAGCAGCTTGAGGTGCAGTTCCGCCCAGACCCCTGCACCTATCTTCTTGAAACTTGGCAGGCCTTGTGACCTCACCAGGCGCTGCCAGTTTTCACCCCACCGTGGTGTAACACATAAACATGACATGAGTTTTGCTTTCAAGAATTTGGGGTGCAGTTCCCCCCAAAACCCTGCACCAATCTCCTTTGAAACTTGACAGGCTTCATGCACTCAGCAGAGGCTACCACACCTGCAAGTTTCATCCAAATCAGACAAAAAAAACAAGTTATAGATATTTCATTGACTCCCCATTATACCCTATGGCCAGATCTCCGAGGCGGCTCCAAAGCTTTTCTGAAGTGGTTCGGAAGCTCCAAACCACTTCAGAAAGCCTAAAGAAGCTAGCGCTTCAATCCAGACATGCTGCTTCGGACACCGAAGCGTCCAAAGCTTCTCCAGATCCAAAGCCTCTCACAGCCCTCGGTATAATTCTCCTGCTGGATGCTGCTGTGTAGGGAGAATGAACCTAAGGATCAGAACTATGCTGGGGCAGGGATTTCCTCCTTCTTTTTCAGATAAATTTACACTAGAGTTGGTGCAATGCAGATTGCTATCACACAATGTGTTCGTTGCTGCAAGTGCAAATTAAAGCTGGATAGCAAGCAACTATAAAGTTAGTACACATTTTTTGGTCTAACTTTATATGGTTGGAGCTCTCTATTGTGTTATAGGTACTTTACACCTGTAGCTAATGTCAATTAATTGCACACTTAACCAGTTAATTGAAAAATAACTGTAACTTGTAGAGGGGGGCCTGTTATGGGACAAACTGGTGAGAAGCTGTAAACAAATATATGGGGTTTTAATAACTTAAAAGGGAAAGGAATTATTCAAGACAGTACTAGAGATCTAAGTAGAGATAACAGGATGTAATTACAAAAGGTTACAAAAAGGCAGAAAACAGGAATTTCTTCAACACAATGGGATCCATTAGAATGTGAAATATTCTTGCAGTAAAATGGCAAATGCTTCATAGCTGGAGACATTTGATGAGACTGGAAGAGGTAATCGAAAATATAGTGGAAGGCATAATCTTGCATAGCATAAAAGCACAAGAGTTCCACTGCAATATTCCAGTATCTAGTTATACCAGCAGCTCTGTGCAAATGTTGACTCTTCTGGTACCAATCGTATGCACAAAAGTGCATAAGCTTCCTTTTATAATACTGTAAATCAACATTAACAGAGAGACATTGGACAGAGAAAACATCTCTTATAAAATTGTTGTGTAAAAGATAAACCAAAATAACATACTGAAAAAATAGGAGGTAATATTCCATACATGACATGTACAAAGCTCTTAGATTTTTGGATTCACATTTTGAACTATTCCTTAGAATGATACAGCAGAGATTTAAAAGGACCAAATGAAACCACAGTTCAGTGGGCAGCTCATCCAAGGAAGGAAATGCCCACTGGCATGCTGAAATATTGTTCATGTAACTTTCACTTTAAAAAAAATGCATACTGTATCTATCACACCTGCTATACACCTCTGCTATATAACTACTTTCTAGATACTGATGAACTTAATTACACCATTCTCCTGCAAAGTAGGGTAGCAATAATCCCCATTTTACAGAGACCTGAGGTACAGGGAAATTGCATGACTTACTCAAGATCAGAAAGGTAATCTGTAGCAGAAGTAGGAAAGGAACCAATATCCAGTTTAACCACCTGCAAGCATTCAACAGCCATGAAGCTAGCACCCAAAACTCAAGGGTTTTGTTCAAGAATCATCATAATTATACAAATAATAATAAAAGTGTCATTCTTTTTATGTGTCACTTGTTATTTGAACTTCAGACTACATTTGGGTCATTTTTTTTCTAATTTTATCTACACCCCAGGGTACTCCAGATTGTACCAGGGCTGGGACAGGGGTGGACTCCCTTAAGTGCCTTGGGCTGCTGGCTTTGCAAGGGTTGCTCAGCGGGCCAGCAGTGGCGGTAGTCCCCCCATCTCCCAGTGGGCTTAGTTTAAAGCCCGGTGAAGCAGGTCAGCCAATTTGTCTGAGAA
>NW_017728992.1:97996108-97996534 GCF_001723915.1 Gavialis gangeticus
CTGAGAAGAGCCTCCTCCCCAGGGGAGAGAGGTAGAGGCCATCTCTTCCCAGCAGCTCACTGCCTCTCTCACCAAAGAGCAGGCTGTAGTCATGGAAGCCAAAGCCTTCCCTATGACACCAGTGCCACAGTCTTTGGTTAACTACATGGATCTTCCTCTCCCTCCTCAGCCCATACCCCAAGATTGGGAGGATCAAAGACAACACCACCTGTACCCCCCGACCCTTTAGCCCCGCTCCCAAATCCCTGTAGTACCCCAGGGTACTCAAGAAGCTGGCGAGCATCATAGCCCAGCCTCTGGCACAGATCTTTGAAAACTCCTGGTGTTCTGATGTAGTGCCCGAAGACTGGAAAGCCAATGTGGTGCCTATCTTCAAGAAAGGGAGAAAAATGGATCCGGCTAACTATAGGCCCATCAGCCTGACTT
>NW_017728992.1:97996545-97998950 GCF_001723915.1 Gavialis gangeticus
TCAATGATCTTCCGAGGCCCCTTCCAGCCCTAATGTCTATGGAATCTATGAAACATTAAGGATTAACATTTGTCCCTTTTTTGAATAAGAAGTGAAAATCTTGTGCATTCACATGACTGCAATAGCCGAAGACATAAGGAAAACACCAAATATGGTGAGACACTTTAAATATCAGGAGGGTCGAAAATATTGCACATCTCCTGCATCCCAGTGCAATGCTTTAGCTTCTCTTTACTTTCCTAGACAATATTTTTCACATTTAGTTGTCAACTACTTAATGGCTCCATTACCATCACATCCATTTCAACACATCTTTATAGTGTAAAACTGGTTTGTTCTGAAGTGTAGTGTAAAACATTGGAAATCCTCAAAGTACAGAAAAGTTAAGCATTTATTAGAAAAAAAAATAATCACTCCTCTTGCCAAGAAATGAACTGCCTAGAATTTTACAGGGTATAACAACCAGCTGCATAATGCCAGTGATTTCTTCAGCTTTTTCAGCTTTGAGTTGATTAATAAAATTAACTATACAATGAAGAAGTTTTTGCCATTTACAGCCAGGTATGTTCGAAACCCTTCCCTCCACCCCTGAAATTTAACAATAGGTCAAGCAAGTAAAAAAAATCCAAGCAATAATGCAGTCTTTTGACTTTCATTGGAACATCACCAGATTGACAGCATTGTAATCCTCATTGAGAAGGGAGTTAAAGAGCTTAGGCTCCAAGGAACAGGCAGGAGTCACCAGTACGACTGCAGTCATGAAGCCAAAAAAGTTCTGAATCCCCACAATATATGTTTGTTAGAACAAATAATAAGTCCTCCCTTTATATTCACCTTCTCCTGTAGGTGTGTACATGTGCAGTCATGATTCATTACTTTTTTTCATCCACTGCCTATGATTTTCTTCTTTTCCTCTTGTCCCTCACACACCTGTTAAAATGGTATAATTCAATGTGATCTTATTAAATTTATAGAATTGTTTTATTCCAGTGAATTCACTCTTGTGCTTATGCAGGTACAAGTAACTTCTCATTTGGAAGCATAGGTCTACACAGCACCGTGCTATTTCAGCTTAAGTGTGACATAATGTTAGAGGCATACCAGAGGCTTTTCTTCTGTAGTCAACTTGACTAATAGCCATTTAAGTTCTCTGCCAGTGTGCACAAAACAGTAGATCCTGATTTTTTTGTAAAGACCATGGCACTGTCTGTGATGTCTGCTGGAGATAACTACTAGAATAAAACACATATTTTGATGCTGTGCAACCACTCCCTATAAGATCATATGTAAGAGCTATTTACTCAATGGAATGACACCATCAGGCCTATTCAACAAGCACTTAATGGCAGAACAAGTTCATTCTAACATCCTGTTATGACCAGCAATGGATCTCTGATGCTTTTCCTATCTGTGGTTTGTTTGGTTTTTTTAAAACAGGCAATCCACAGCCCCTTATGATGATTTTTCTGTCTTGCAAGTCCATGGTTTCCTAAATTTTCCTCTGGTCTGTATCAAGGCATCCAGCTGGTCCACATCTCCCTCCTATTTTTTGGTGGGTGGCCTGGTGACAGTCCCATCACATCCTGGATAAATGAAGCATTCTTTCTAAAGCAGAAATACCTGAAAAGTCTTCTCAGGTCCCACTTTTGCTGTTACAACTCTCGCTCAAAAATTTTGTGATCCACATTAGCAAACCCCCAGGTCCTTCAGTCTTTAGAGAGACAAGATTACAGCCTATCTATGATCAGGACCTCTTTTGCAAGCTTAGACACAGAATTAAGGGCCAATTACAGTTCCCTCAATGATTATCCTTTTTGTACACCAAATTAAGATAGATACATTTCTTAATGATTCTCCATCCTTGACAGAATTATATAGATTCTTAGCTATATCATCTTCGGAAACTCAGAAGAAAGGTGGAAGGTGACGTGTAGACTGACGTCTTGATTTGCTGAGCTCTCCCAACACCTTCCAGTTTATACTAAATATTTATATGTTTCTTATTTTAGTATATATTCTCCAATTGGTTTTATTTGTATTTCTTTGTTTCACTGAGACTTTAGAAACTGGACTAAACTGGTTTCCCTATTGCCCTTTTGCAATTTACAGTTCTAGAAGGAAGGATTCCTTGTGGCTTTCCTCTAACCATTTGGGAATGGTGCTTGCCACATTCAGTTCATTTCACTTTGCCTACCAAGTTAGTTGTAACGTCTGCAAAGGTTCACACTGAAAAAGGCTTTTGGCACCTTCTGTTTTAGCCACACTTCTTGAAAATGACCAAGGCTGGTAATAGGTGTGTCATGGCGCGGGGCCCTAGGGATGGCCATGATCTCCCCTAGCGCCCCCTACCGTGCCAAGTTCGCGTTAAAGCACCCTCATTCTTGCCCACCACGTCTTGATCTTTT
>NW_017728992.1:97999028-98002573 GCF_001723915.1 Gavialis gangeticus
CTCGGTGCACCCCAGCCTTATGGGCTATGCGTGGCTCCAGCTGCCCCTGTACCACACTCCAAGCCTCGCAGATATCCCAGACATTGTTCGGTCTGTCTGGCTCTCTGCACCCTCTCTGGCACTCGGGCTCTCCACAGTCCTCGACTCTCACCGCGCCCTCTGGCACTCGGACTCTCCGCGGCCCTTGTCTCGCAACTGCGCCCCACAGGCACTCGGGCTCCCCATGGCCTTGTCTCGCAACCCTGCGCCCTCTGGCACTCATCAATCGCCACCCCCTTTGCTCTGGGGCTTCTCGCTGCCCCCTTCACGCACCCCCAGAAGCCTTTTAACTCCTGGTTTCATTTCTTTTCTATACATGACATATTTCAACTTTACCATATTCAGATAAAGACACATAGGTACAATTACATTCTTCTCGCCAAAAGGCCAAATATTAAGTATTATTAGCACTTTCCAAGAAGCAGTTATTTGCTTAATATTAGGTCCTTGATTAACTTATTTGCTTAATATTAGGGTCCTTGACTAGCCAAATATTAGGGTCCTTGATTAACAAATTCTTATTTTATTATCCCAGGCCACTTTTACACAAGCTGCCTGATTATACACAAGTTTAAGCATACATTATTCACAACTTAGGCTTATGCTAGGTCAACATTCTTCACCAGTGTGGTCTGTGTCACTGACCATGCCTGCAAGAGAATATACAGGGCATCTAAAGGAGAATGACAAAATAGGAAATCCATCACCTTTTATGAAAAGAGGTATGGTATATGTAATAAAATATGGGTGAAGAATCCATAGAGTATCAACAAAGGGTGGGTAGAAGTGCAGGAGCACAGATAGAGGGACACAGGTAAAGTTGGTGTTGGAACCAGAATGAAAATTTTCTGAGCACGTGTGCTTTTTTTTAAAGCTTTGTATTCTTTGAGATTTGAATAACATTTTATCTAAAATAAGTAATGCATCTAAACCAGGCTTGTCCAAC
The DNA here is from genome assembly GCF_001723915.1 of Gavialis gangeticus. Lineage (NCBI taxonomy): Eukaryota > Metazoa > Chordata > Crocodylia > Gavialidae > Gavialis > Gavialis gangeticus. Next base: position 98,000,014 of record NW_017728992.1, read on the forward strand.
ATATGGCCCGCAGGCCATGATGCAGCCCACCAAGCCATTTTATCTGGCATGATGTCCCTCGCTTAGGGCAGGCGAGGAATCCTGGCGCCTGCTCCACGCTCCACAGTGGCAGCAGCAATGGTGCAGCGGCAGACAGGGCCAGCCCGCAGGCCCCAGCCAGCAGCAAGGGGAGGGGAGCTGCTTACCCCCGCAGGGCCGGGCTCATCATGTGAGCCAGGTCCCGCTGCCACTGCCCTGAGGGCTGCACGGCACGGGGCTGCCCCAGCCTCACCTGACTGGAGAAACTGGGGACAGCACCTGCAATTTCTCCTCCAGCTCTACCCGTTGCCCCCGGCACGTGGCCTGGGGAGCTGCAGCATGGCCCACACCCTGCCCGCATGCATGGTGGAAGGAGGCACTGGGTAAGTTCTGGTGCAGAGCTGGGGGTGCCTTGGGGCCGGGCCGAGCCAGGGCCGTGGGGCGCGCGGTTGCCAGAGTTGGGCTGGATGGGAGGCAGGAGGAGCCCGGCCCAGAGGCGCTCTACATCCAGGCGCCTCCTTGGCGGTTCAGGTCCTGCTAATGTAGCCTGCATGGCTGAGGATGGGGGTCTGCATCCAGTCACTGGTGGGGAGGATGCGCGTCCGGGATCTCCCGTGCTCCTGCCCCAGCCTCCCCGCCCTGACACGAGCCTGTGCCCTGCACTGCACTGCCCCACGCAGAAAGCCAAGCAGCTGCTGCTGGCACTGCCAGCCCATGCCTGCCTCCTTACCTGCCCTCTTCAAGCCAGCCCCGTTGCCCTGCCCCACAGCAAGGCAGTGCCTGCTCCCCTGGCCAGTCTCCCCACGGGCACTGCGGCTCTCCAGGCCCGGTCACCTGCGCGCAAGGCGGGCCGCTTCTCATGTGCTGCTGGGGACGGGAGGAGGTGGGCCGGGTCTGCACCAGCCAGCAGAAGCAGTGGTGGAGCTGTGTGCCACTCAGGACGGGACAAGCCTGCACCGGTTAGTCCCGAGCAGCACACAGCTCCGCCACCACTTCTGCTGGCCGGTGCAGACCCAGCTGGGCTCCTCCTGTCCCCTGCAGCACATGAGAAGTCAGTTTCAGCTGCACGCTGCTTTTCCTGGCCGGTGCTGACCGGGTTCTGCCCAAGTGGGCCCTGCAGCACCATGTCAACCCGGGCATGCATGCCATGTCAACCGGCACTATGTCAACCCCTGCAACTTCATTGGTGTCAAAGGTCACGTGACATCACTTCCTGATGTGATACCACTTCCTGTGAGGTCTTTGAATATGGCTCGCCAGCCCACTAGATGATAAAAAGTTTGTGATCTGGCCCCACATTCAAAAAGGCTGAACACTCCTGATCTAAACATTAGCAAAAGTAGAGCAGACCACTGAAATTACTGACTGATCAAATGCTTCAGTTTCTCTAGGTCTGCTGATGTCTTATATAAATCAGTAAAAATATTTTAAATCTAGTAGTGGTTGTAAGAATAATTTCAGAAATCTCTATCTTTGGGTACTTTACAACTGATAAGTAGATATCATGTAGTATTTAAAATTTAGTTTTCATTACTATTTTACCATTCTAATTTACAATTCTTCTGTGCAAACCACAATAAAATTTTAGCCTACAGAAATACATTTTGAATTTTGCAGTACTAGCAGGAAAAGCAATTATTTAGGATCCTATTATAGTTCAGCTTTAAAATCAAAGACACTCAAAAGCATTTGATTTAGGAGGAAGCTGTTGTGAAAATCTTCATCTTTTCTAATTCAGTCTTTTTTTGTTTTTCCTGCTTCATTCATCCTACCTCTTTTTTTCACTTGTTACTATGAGTCCAAGCCTCTGGTGAATTCTGTGACGTTTAACATCACATATTGTCACAAAACTGACAAACAAAGGCAATAAGCAGAGAGTTGACTGGCATGAAAGTATTGTAACAATGGCACAAAGCAAACTAGCATGCAGGAGAGGTGCAGGTTTGTGAGCCTAAGTCAAAAAGAATGAGTTGACAAAATGCATAGACCTTCTTCCTCCAACCCTTATTTTAGAAAATCATAGCAATAAATTCAATAAAGAGTTTTTCCTGTAGAAGAAATACAGAATCAGGCCCTAATTTAGGACATGTGCTGACATTCTCGGGACCTAATCTATGATAATGTGGCTTATTTTAAGCTATGTGATTCTAGATCAGATCCCCACTTGTGCACACATTAGCAAGTGCTGGGAACCATACTGGGAATGTAAGCTAAGTAAGTTGTGTTGGGTAAAGGGGTGGACAGGATTGGGGGGAGAGATAGATGGTCTACCACTGGGGGGTTTTGTGTCAGAATAGTAGTGAGTAGGAAGAGATGGGAGTAAGCGCATAGTTGCCGGCATGTCTTTGGTGATTCTGTAGGTCTGTGAGTAGTGTGGCGGAGTCCGATCTACACCCACGGAAGTAACTGCATGCAATATTAAGGTCCTCTCTTGCTTTGCTGCACCCAGATTCCTGTCGGCCTGTGAGAGGGGATGGCCCTGTTCCAATAATATTGGAGCACCTTTTGGTCCTTGTGTATTCCTACTGCAAGCAGTGTCCTG
>NW_017728992.1:98007573-98009626 GCF_001723915.1 Gavialis gangeticus
GGGATTGTCCATCTAGGGAGAGGGGGTGGGAGAGCTAAAAATAGCCCACTCAGGGCTGGGGTAGGAAAAGAGCAGCCCAGGGCTGAGGTGAACCTCTGGGCTTTCCCAGTCCTGGGACTACTCTCTGAAGACGTACACACATGCAGCTGAATCAGACATAGGCTAGCCCAGTCTCCATAGTGCACCTTCTTAGGGCCTTGTTACATAATAATTATAGGTGGCTCTGGAGCTCTTAACCCCTGGACTGGCTGCGTGTTAACACATTTATGTGACTTAAAGCAGTCACTATTCAGCTCAAAGTTATGCCACTTCAGGGCAGGATTATTTCTAATCCACATAAACTTGCTCTTGTTCAATTAAGGTGTGGCCCACAGCTATTTCACCCAAGTTGAAGTCTTTCAATATATCAGGATGTTCCAAGGCTGCAGCACTCGCTCTGCCAAGTGCGAGAAGCAAACCTGTTTTGGTGGTGGCAGGCAGCACCATGGTTAACAGGTGCTCCAGGGCTGCAACACCTGCTCTGCCTGACTTGCCCAGGGGACCACCATCCAAACCAGTTCACTGCTCCCACCAGGCAGAGCCAATGCTGCAGCCCTGGAGAATCTGGTGACTGTGGTGTCTCCTGTGTGGTTCTCCCCCCTCAGCCAGCAACCTCTCTTCAGCCATAGCTGCCTCATCCCTTTAATGCCCCCAAACTGAAAGGGGCTCAGATTTAAGGGGCTCAGTTTTTAGTCACAGAAAAATGCAAGGAACATTATGGGAACATTATGGGGTACTTCCTCTGGAGCCATATGCAGCTCCTAGTCCTGCCCTGCTCACCAAGCCTCTAGTGGCAAATCACAGCTGTGCAGGTTAAGGACAGTCAGAGATTTTTTTTGTCTTAAGCTATGACTGCTTCACTAAGCCAATCAACACTAAGCTGATTAACATCTGTGCAGTTTACAGCATAAGGTGCAAAAGGCTCTTAGGTGAACTAAGTTAGATTGGGATGGTCATGTTTTGCCAGACCTAAACTCCCTGAATGCATGTAAAGTTTGGCACTTACATTGACCCAACCCTAATGATACTGATCTAAGTGTAATGTCTGCATATACCCCTAGTAAAAAGTGTCTTGTTTATCTTTCTTTTAAGCAGAGATCTCAGAGAATTAACTGTCATACACATTTCGGACTCTGTTTCTTAATGACATTTTCATGATACCATCTTCATTTCGTTTTTAGAAATGTCAATCACAGCAGAATGGCCTTGGCAGCTGTTCTGAAAAATTGCATATTTTCAATGGACAGGGATTAACTGAATTACACCATTTGCTTCTTTCATAATTTTCTTCTACTCCATCTGACAAATATAAAACAATTCAGGATGCTAGAAAGGGATATTTACTCCATAAATAATTGATAAATAGCTTAATTTATGTCACACGTGCCACTGGTCTCTCCATATATTTCTTCTTGTTTATAAGAGAATATGTATTGTTACACTTCGAGCTGCTCAAATGTTGCTCAGTGTTAGTGCTAGCTCAAGTTTGGAGTAGTCATAGTTTCATAGTTGGTAGGGTCAGAAGGGACCTAAGCAGATCATCAAGTCCAACCCCCTGCCATGGGCAGGAAAAAATGCTGGGGTCAAACAACTCTGGCTAGGTGATTGTCTAGCCTCCTTTTGAAGACCCCCAGGGTAGGAGTGAGCACCACTTCCCTTGGAAGTTGGGTCCTGCTCTTAGCTGCCCTGTGTAGTAGTGCCTCCTGATGTCTAGCCTGAATCTACTCTCAGTCAACTTATTGCCATTATTTCTTGTTACTCCCAGTAGTGCTTGGGGGAACAGGGACTCTCCCATTGCCTGCTGGTCTCCCTTGGCCAGTTTATAGATGGCCACCAGATCCCCTCTCAGCCTTCTCTTGTGGAGGCTGAACAGGTTCAGGTTCAGGTCCCTGCCCTGCTGCCCCCTGATCATGAGAGTGTCCCTCCTCTGGACCCTCTCCATGTTGTCCACATTTCTCCTGTGCAGCACCCAGAACTGGACACAGTGCTCCAACTGTGGCCTGACCAGTGTCGC
>NW_017728992.1:98014626-98014970 GCF_001723915.1 Gavialis gangeticus
TGGCTATGAAATCTATGATTAAGAAACAAAAACAACATAGCAGGATTATAGAATACTTCCCAGTTTGAATAGAGGGAGATATGTCCTCTCACAAAAATGGCTGTTTTGTTGTTATCAGTGCTCGCTAGAATTAAAGTGTAAACTTCCAGAAAGTGCTAACCAGCTTTGAAAAAACAAGTTTGAAAGTCTTAAACTGGAGAAAACTGGGATCCAAGAGTCACAAAGGAAAGACGCAAATTTCACATTACTTCTAAATATTGACACATGCCTCCATCTATAAAACTTAGTGCCCATCTGTAATGGGTCCCCTACCCCATCACTGAAAGAGAAAGCCAAGGATCAGC
>NW_017728992.1:98019970-98020538 GCF_001723915.1 Gavialis gangeticus
TCACCTCTGTAACCTGTCATACATTCAGGCAAGCAGGAGCTTGGAGGACTGAAAAGTGAATCCCCTCCCTGATTCCCGTTCTGGACTCCTTCCTGCCCCCTGGGGATCCCCCACCCCACCCCTCAGAGTTCCCCCCTGCCATCCTCTGCCCCCGCACACATTCCACTTACTTGCGGCTGTCTGGCCCAGGGGAGAAAGTAGGGAATTGCTAACCTGCCTGTCTAACCCCCCTGCTGGGCTGCTACTACTCTTGGGCTGAGCCATGCCTAGAGAGCAGCAGCAGTGGCACCTGGGCAGGCAGGTTAACCTTTCCCTGCCTGCTCCCCCAGGACAAACCGTGCAGGCAACCACAAAATGCAAGGTTCTCCACCTTGGGAAGAAAAACCTGCAGCATTCTTATAGGCTAGGCAGTGCTACGCTGGCTAGCACTATGGAAGAAAGAGACTTGGGGGTCATCATTGACCACAAAATGAACATGAGCCTTCAATGCAATGCTGTGGCTAGTAAAGTGACCAAAATGCTGGCTTGCATCCACAGATGCTTCTCAAGCAAATCCCAGGACATCATT
>NW_017728992.1:98020598-98032416 GCF_001723915.1 Gavialis gangeticus
CTGATGGCCACCTATAAGTTTATCAGGGGTGACCACCAGTATCTGGGGGAACGTTTGTTCACCAGAGCACCCCAAGGGATGACGAGGTCGAACAGTCATAAACTACTGCAAAACCATTTCAGGGTGGACATAAGGAAGCATTTCTTTACTGTCCAAGCTCCCAAGGTCTGGAATAGCCTGGCATTGGAGGTGGTTCAAGCACCTACATTGAACACCTTCAAGAGCAAATTGGATGCTTATCTTGCTGGGATCCTATGACCCCAGCTGACTTCCTGCCCTTTGGGCAGGGGGCTGGACTCAATGATCTTCTGATGTCCCTTCCAGCCCTAATGGCTATGAAATCTATGATTAAGAAACAAAAACAACATAGCAGGATTATAGAATACTTCCCAGTTTGAATAGAGGGAGATATGTCCTCTCACAAAAATGGCTGTTTTGTTGTTATCAGTGCTCGCTAGAATTAAAGTGTAAACTTCCAGAAAGTGCTAACCAGCTTTGAAAAAACAAGTTTGAAAGTCTTAAACTGGAGAAAACTGGGATCCAAGAGTCACAAAGGAAAGACGCAAATTTCACATTACTTCTAAATATTGACACATGCCTCCATCTATAAAACTTAGTGCCCATCTGTAATGGGTCCCCTACCCCATCACTGAAAGAGAAAGCCAAGGATCAGCTGGCCAGCTTCAGCCTCCTAGACAAAATGATAGTGGCAGATGGACCTTGAATAAAATGCCCTTCCCAGATGCTGCCAACAAAGTGCAGGCAGTGATTGACAGGCCTGGGGTGGAAGTTGTGGGTCACGTGGCCCAGAGAGAGATATATAAGCCCAGGACCACAAGCAAGGGGGCAGTCTGATGCTGAAGGCTACAAGAAGCAGAGCTCCTAGGAGTAGTAGGGCCTGACCAAAGAAGAAGGAAGGACTCCAGGCTACAGGGAAGCTGAAGAAAGCTGCTGTACCACAAGGCAGGCAAGGATAAGTATTTTGGGGCCTTCTATCATAGCTTTGCCACAGTGTGGTGTTAACCCAGGGTATGGAACCTTTTGTTTGAGGGTGGATGCTCATATTTTTTTATTTGTGTTTAAATACCAGAGGACTAGACTGTGGCTATATGGGAAAAGGAAGCCACCAAGAAGGGTGCCAAAGGCACCCCACATCCTAGACCCTTTGAAGGGTCTACCATTGCTGTTAGGAGAACGACTGTAGTGTCAGCAAAGACTTGGGGCACAAACCCAGAGCCCATAAGGGCAAGACCTGGGGGCCCAATCCCAGAGCCCTTGAAGGCCTACAGTCCTGAGACAGTGGATCCCAGGTGGAGGGGCCCAGCCACAGTAAAGTGGGCAAAGGCCAAAGAATATCAGCCCAGACAAGGGCCTAACACCCAAACCCGTCTGCCATCTAGGGGCAGCCTCCTTATCCAATCATAACAACAAGGTGTGGCCAGTGAAAAAAAACAGGGTGGGACCTAATAAGCCAAATGGGGCAAGCAAGGCCACCAGGGCATGACTTTGCCCCACTGCCAAACCCACTACACCATCCTCTTCACACAGTCTGAGATATTAAGGCCAGACATTTTTCCTTAAGAGAGATTCATTCAAATCAACAGCTTTCATTCTTTACTGAGTAACATTTTGGAAAAATACAGTTGTCCTACCTTTCCATTTGGCAAATATTCTTTTTTCATTTTTTTTTCCTTGTGGGGGGGAAAAAACCCAGAAACCTATGTTTTGCTTATATCTTCATCTGCATATGAAAGGAGCCTGTCCACAAAGTCCTGGGGAAATAAATGTGTGTGTCTTTTAAAGTTAACTGTGGTCTCTACAGCTAGGTACAGACAGTCAAAAAGCCCAATGCTGAATCAATTCAGTCTTTTCAGGTTAGTCTAAGATCTACAGACTAAACTGAAACAAAAGTGAACAGACATTTACCTTTTGATTCAGGAAAGGCAGCCACATGTCTGCAGTGGCTCAAGCCAGAAGCCAGGGGGCCCTAGAACACAGCTCTCTGGCTGTGTGTTCACTTCCTCTTCCTGCTGCCCCTAAGGCCTCTGGGATTTGCAGTCCAGAATTACTGCAGCAGAATTCTACAGGGATACTCATCACTTCCCCTTCCTGCTTCCAGATACCTCTGGGATTTGTTGTCCACAGTTGCAGCCAGCAGTAAGCTTGAGCAGGGGAAGGGGTTTTTGACCCCACTCCCTGTCCCTAGATCCCAGCTGGGGTTTGCCTGAGCAGGGCAACTCTCTCCCCACACCTAGACTCAGCTGCATCCCTAGCCAGGCTTGCCCTTCCCCCTTGTCTGCCAGCCCTCACAGCTCCAGCTAGGAAGCAGAGGGGTAGAGCCAGTCCTGCTCTCTGGAGCAGACAGCCCAGCTCAGCCCAGAGCTGAAAAGCATGCTGGGAGACTCTGGTTTAACTTAAACCAGGGAGGAGACTTGGACAGAAGTTGCATAAGCTGATTGGACCCAAATCAGTTAAGATAAACCTGGTTAAAAGTAGTATCAGACTTAAACCAGTTGCAGCCATTTTAAAACCAGTTTATGTGCACTGGGCTTCTGTTCTGTTACTGGTTTAAACCAGTTTCTGATCACTTAAGCCAGGGTTTATGTGAAACTTCTGTCCCTAGCCTATGGCAACTAGAGCTCAACTTGTTGAAAACTAATGCTCAAATTGGGGAAAACAGTATTGATTTGCCTCACATGCTCAAAAACAACAATGTTGATCTGCCCTTTGTCACTCTTCCCTCCAAAAAAAAAAGACAACTTTATGTTAAGCCCCCAAAAGCAATAGTACATTCCAACTATTTTTATTTGTGTTTTTTTCCCTAGTCAATCATTTATTTTCTTCTTTTTTTCAGCTGACAGAAGTAAAGTTGAGGACATGACCCAAAAAAAAAGAGTAGGACTGCCTACTTGACCTCTTTTCTGAGAATACAAAGTGTTTTTTTTTTCTCATCAGGAGTGATGGATTTTTTTTTTTTAAACAAATCACATTTAAAAATCTGTAAAATATTCTTACCTACAAAATTACAAACAAAGTCAAAATCTGAGTTTAAACAAATTTTTTAACCCCTTTATGGGAAGAAGGATTATTTTTCTTTTTGTGTGAACAGCATTTTATCTTCAGGTACAACAAGCAGAAAGTCCCCTCTTTTGTCTGTTGTCATTGTTTTAAATGATAAAGGCATGCATGCCAATGTCATATTATTGAAATTGACCTGTTTGGTAACTTTGATCAGGCAATAATTTGGTTTGTGCAAAGCCTTATAGAAATGATCTGGTCAGTTTTCTAGTTTTATATAGGACAAACAGATTGCACACAGAGCCACTAGAGGCAGTTATTACCTTACTGTTATGCCCTTTGAATCCCTTCCTGACATCATACACAAAAAAGAAGCTGTTTATAGCATAAACTGCAGTAACAAAAAACAGACACTGAGCATCTGGGATACAATCTGCATTTGAGGACGTAAGAGTTTCAAGCTAAATTCAAGCTGAGACACCACTGGAGTGACTGATTAGATATTTGTTCTGTGTTGCTTAGTAAGAAATCCAGTGGCAAATAAAAGCTAAAAACCGGTATGTTGGCAATATTAGAGCTGTAAAAGAAATCTTCTAGAATCTACCATCAGTCCCAAATAAGACAGAAGAGTTAAGATTCAAAACCAAGCTAGAAATCTACTAGACTCAAGTCCACAAATGTTGGACCCCCAAGCATATCAGCAGAGGTTGCTTCAATGCCATCCCCTTAGAATAAATATTCTGAAGTCAGACCTTTAGATAAAACAGGGAAGAGAAGCATAAATATTCCTAAAGGAAGCAAATGCTTGAATCTATACAACCCAAATGGGCTAATTCTAATTTTAATGTCTTGCTCTGTAGAGATCTCCACATTTTTTACAGCAAGGGAAAAAATTCAGTTACAGTTGCAATACATATGTTTTGTATTTTAGCTAATATATACACATACAGGTTGGAATTCATTCAGACATGTGACTTGACTTGCTACAAATGTCTCAGTTTTACAGCTACTGAAAATCAAATTCTAAGAACAGGGATCAGAAAAGGCTGGCGTCATTCTTTTCTTCTCAACCTATAAGCCTTTCACAGTTGGTAGAAGGGTAGGACAGTTAGAGATCCACATATTCGTATTAAAGAGACAGAGAGAATATTTTATTCTTGTTAGAAGACCTTCATTTGAAAATGTACATTGTGAGTGCAACACTTTATGCAGCAAATCCATGGACCCTATTCCTTAGAAGAGAGAGCTTTTAAAATGAATCTGCGGCCGTGAACAAAGAATGTAAATGGCAATGGCAACAACTGGGATTAACTCTCTTAAAATATCAGAACATTAATTTTGCTAATGTTAATTAAATTCACACTATAGAAGGTGCTTAGGGAAAATTAGAGGGAGGGAGCTGGCATCTGCCACAGAGCATGAAAGCAAAATTCTTACACAGAGCAAAGGAAGGTTTCTTCCTTCAGTGTCCCACACAGGAGGGGTATCCAAGATACAGCCCATGGTCCGGATCTGGCCCACAAAGCCCTGACACCCAGCCTCTGGTGCTGCCCTTGAATGTCATATGCAGCACATGCTGGCCTGGTACTGTTCTGGGTACTCTGGGATCCATGCCATATGTGGCACAATCCCAGACCAGCTGGACTGGGTGCCATGCACAGCATGGATCCCAGAATGGACATTGCATGTGGACCAGTCTGGCCTGGATAGGCACTACTAGTCACTCACAGCATCCACTCAGAGCCAGTACAAGACCTGTGCTACACATGGCACTCACATTAGCTGGATTGCACCACACATTGTACCAATCCTGGCTGTATACCACACCTGTCCCAACCACTCTGGGATGTACATTGCATGTAGTACTCATGCTAGCCAGTCTGAGACCTGCACTGGACATGGGCACCACATGCAGCACAGGTCCTGACACAGCAGGAGCGGGGATCACATGTGGCACATACACCAGGTGGCCAGAATGGTGCTACATGTGATGAATCGGGCATGTTAGGACAGGGAAGTGGGGTCTCTTGGCCCAATCCAGCCTGGGGGCAAAATGAGTTTGACACCCCTGACTAATGAGTTTCATAGTAAGGCTCCTTCACAAGGAGCTGCTAGGATGACTTACTGTCGTGTCTCTCCATGAAAAAGCATAGCCAAGAATACAAAAGGTCTATCCTTTTTCACTTTTGGTCCTCAGGGCAGTTGTAGAATGAGAATTTAAATTTCCCTTTTTCAGGTCTAGTACAGTGGTTCACAACCTTGTTAGACTTAAGGCACCCCTCCATAACTTTTGTGAATTAAGTGGCACTCCATTTCAAAAAATTATACTGTACTTACCTCCTTGTAAGGGGGGCTGGGCAGTGGTGGTAGAAGAGCAATCAAGCAGGGAGAAACTTGAGCCTGTATTTATCTGCTTATCTCCTCACACTGAGTTGCACCCTTCAAAGGATCTTGTGGTATTCCCTGGTTGGCAATTGCTGATCAAGTATTTTGCTTCCACTTACTTTAGGTAATACAAGCTATTATTTTATTTCTATAAGGATTTTTTTTTAAACCAGAGGTCTGCATTCATAAATGTGTGCAAATATCCCATTTCTCATTGCTACAAAAATAGCTTAAGACATAGCTTAGTATCATAAATCACATACTGCAGTAGTTCCAAGGACCTTAATCCAGGTAGCCTCTCTCCCCATCCCCCATGAACAAAGGGTAAGAATATACTTTCATCCTACATGTGTTTATTTTTGATTAAGGAAAACAAAGAAAAGAAAGAACAAAACTAAAGTATGCCTGTAAAAGTATACATGCGTCTTCTCTCTCTAGGGGTCTATCAAAAGTTTAAGGATTTAAGACACGAAGGACTATGTGGGTGCATCTACACATGCCCTTTACTGCAGAGCATACTAACTAGCTCCTAAGTAAGGCATCACTGTCTACACATGTGCCCAGATTAGGGCACAGTAAATTAATTAACTCCACTGTTGCATAGTGCTGTCCAGAACAAGTATTATCCTACAGTGGACTAGTTATGTGCACTGAAATGCACATGTAAATGGTGACCATAGCTGGCTGGGGCATTTGGGTACTACAGTTCAGGATCTGCCTTCTGACTAGCCCCACAGTGTAGGACCCTTATGCCCCAGCCAGCCATGGTCACCATTTACACCTATATTTCCACAGTATGTTGAGCTGGGGCATAGTAGCTCTGGGCTAGCAGGCTGACCCCCTGGCCCCTTGCAGCCAGGGCTGCTCTACCCCAGCTCAACATGCTGTGGTCCCTGATGCATGTGTAAACACTGCACCCAGGAGCAATAACCTCTAGACAGACTGTGCCAGAGTTTATTGGTACATGTTAATTGCACATGTAGATGCACCCTGTGAGTATCATGAGAAGTTTTACCCTTTAACAATTTTCTACATTTTCTTCTAATCTGATGTTTAGGGCTTTTCAGGAAATGGGGAGGGGGAGGAGCATGTTTTTAAAAAAAAATCTGGCTTTTAAATGGAAAAATCTTTATAATCTAAATAGAACTGTTAAAAATCTCATTAAAAACATTTTAAATTACCTAAATTTAAAAAAGTAGCCAAGAGTACATATTAGGGCCTTACTCATCAGTGGGATTCTCAGTTTTCCTGGAAAAAAAAGATTATTTTGAAGTATGGGAGAGCTAAGGTTATATGCACCCCTCAGATCAAGAAAATTTGCAAATATTATATAAGTTACACCCTGGACTAGATTCCAACTGGTATAAATTAGAGAGTCAGTTAGAAACTTTTGATTTTTGTTGGTAAAACATGCAGATTTCTCAAGAACAGATTTGGTTGGAAAAAGTCAGTTTTCAACAACACTAAAAAACCAATAAAAAGTTTCAGAATTGTCAAATTGTTTTGTATTGTCATTTCCAAAATTAAAATTCTGATTTCCAGTTTCAAAACAACTTGTTAATTAGAAAATTAAGTACAGTAAGATTTTGAAAAAGAAAATAAAACCAATCCAAATAAAACAATGATTTTTTAAGTACTTAAATGAAATGATTTGATTGATATCTGAATTTTTGGGAGGAGAGTACTTTGGTTCACAAATTTTTTAAATTGCAATATTTTTGTCTCAATTCAGGATGGGAAAATTTCTCAAAACCCCAAATAAAGTTTCTGGCATGGGAAAATATGTTCCCTGATTAACTCATATAAATCCAGAGTAACTCAATTGGCCTCAGTCATTGGCGACATGTAAGGGGTGCATGTGGGTGCACATGCACCCCCTGAGCTTGGTGGTGCACCCCTGGTGAAAAGGCAATGCCAACACTATTAGCAGTGCCTGCAGGTGGTCACCACTTGCCTCTTCCCCCACCCCACCCCCAGTTGCCGACACCACCAGTGGCATCTGCGGGCAGTCTATGCTCACCACTGGCTGTTGCAGATGCTGCTGGCAGCATCTGTGGGTGGTCGCCGGCCACAGGTTGGTGCTCACCACCCCCTGCTCCCACACTGCCCACAGCACCACAGCTGCCTGCAGAAGCTCCCTGCTTGCCGCCGTAACGTTCCCGCCACTGCCAGCACCGCCAGTGCCTGTGGGAGCTTGCCATGACCCCCGCCCCCGCCAGCCTACAGGGACAGCTGGCATTCATGGCCTCAGTAGAATTATTCCAGATTTATATCAGTCTTGCACTTAGATTACAAGAAAGTATAAAGCAGGGCCATGCCATAAGATGTCTGTTATGATATGGGCATAAATTAAGATATTCTGGTATAAAAATTAGATTAGGAAGAGAAGAACCACGTCCTTTGAACTGTTCATATGTGAGAGCACTTTAGCAGGGCAGTTAGATTCTGTGTCCCCACAAGATAATCTATTAAAAGTTCTATGAAGTGTCTACTTGTAACATCTATGCCATGTATTATGATATGCCAAATGATATTATTCTGGATGGGTAAGGTCCGGTTTTCATATTTTTGCTTATCCACTCTGTCACAGTGGTTTCAGTAATACTATCTGCCTATCTTAGGGGTTTAAGGATTAGACCTCTGGTTAGAAACTGGAAGGCAGAAAATAGTGGAGTAAGATCCTGAAATAAAAACAAGTGAAAGAAATCTCTAACAGTTCCAGACTTTTTTTATCACGTCTATTTATATATTTCCTACCCTTTGAAAACATAAAATTCTAGTCCTAATTTATTAATGGAGTGTGCTGGCACCAGGTTATTTTTAAATTCAGACTAAAAATGGCCTTCATGAACTAGAGCAAGCAAGTAGCATCTGACAAGAGTCTCAGAGTTAGTGTGAAATTTACTCTTTAAAATTGCTGCTGCTTCTCCAAAAATTATGTACCGTGAGCATGTGGCTCCATTTGTGTTTGCTTTTTGTTTAATTAGAAAACAAAATGTCTGCAAAGTGTCACACCAAAAGGATGTCACTATTAGTAGGAATATAAATTATTATCTTAGTTGATTTAAACTATTCCTTTCCAATAAAAAAAGATCTGGTCAAAAAGGTGAGCAGGATTCATAGCACCATAAAAAAACCCTAACACTTTCATTTTCTGATATTTTTTTCACACAATTCAGAATTTTCACTTATTATAATCAATAAATGTTAAAACCAAATATCCAAAAAGCATTTATATATATATATATATATATTTATTTTTTTTTCCCCTTTTTCCTCCTTTCTGAAAGGCAAAATGGAAAAGGGAAGAGGGAGGAGAAAGGAAAAGGAGGGAAGACCAAAAATGCCAAAAACATTAAAAATCTTATAGTTTGTCCAGTATCCAGCATTTTGTTAGGAAAAGATAATATTTCTAAAAATGGGGAAACACTGATACAAAAACATTCTTTTAGCAACATTCAAGAAAAGTTTGGATTCAAAACTGGCCTGTATTTATCCATTAATGTTATTCACCCTTTTAATTATACATTGTTTTCCACTGGCTATCCTCATCACAGCTTTATAAATCCATTAGAGCTACTCATTTGAGTGTTTTAGGAAATGACTAAAACTGAGCAAATAATTTCCAATGAACAATTTACTTGATAACTTCATCAAGAATCTCAACATTACTGTAATAAATATTTGTCACAGGGGATTTCTGGTAAGATATTGCATCCTAATGCCCTGGCCTTATGCCCTGGCTCTAGCACCCAAAGGTTAATTATTCCTTCCCACATGAGAAGGAGCTGTGCAAAGTGTGCATACTTAACTCCAGTGATTGTGATTGCAGATCTCTAGGGACTTGGTCCTGTGCTAGGGTAAATAATGGGAAGTCTTCCCACAGACTTTAAATGGGAACAGAATTAAATCCTAAGAAAGAAAGTGGGAGTCTTGGGCCCAGCTGCAGAAAGTCCTAGTCTCCTGAGTAGCCTTTAGCCTTTAAATAGATTGTAGTCAATGGAATAACTTATGGGAGAGAAACTACTGTCCTTAACAGGGGCTTGTAGGATCATAACCACTCACACAGCATTATTAAATACTATATATACTGAGCTTTTGTATTTTCATAATTTAGTCCACACTGAAAAGGTTCTTGGTTTTATTATTAAATAAGTAAAAGAATTTCAAGTTTCATTCATTTTAAATTTAAAAAACCCTCTGATTTTTCCCCATTGATTCTGAATGAAAAAGCAAAACTCCAATAAACCAAACCTTTGCCCAAGGAAGAAACTATGTATTTTTAGATATATAAAATATTAACAGACCCTTGAAATATCATTTCATACGCTGACATTTAGTGAAGCCGTGCTCTTTCTACAAGATCTTCTTAAATGAAATATTGGGTTCCCACGCACAATTCATAACTTTTAAAAGAACAAATCTGTAATATATTAGCTTTATACTACATTTGTTAATCAAACTTCTGCATTTTCCATGGGTTATTTTTGAATAAAGTATCCTAATCACATGAGAGTTTTTTCCCTTTTGTCATTAAAGTTAGAAAATAAAATAAATTAGCAATTAACATTAAACATAGTGGCTGCATGCTAATAGGCTGGCAATTAATCTATAAATCTTAGCAGTGAATGTACTTATATTATCTCACCTTGGTGCCTGATAAACAATCAATGGACTTTATTTAATGGCTTCATCTCCTGTGCTAATTGTATCCACTTTAAATTAAATTATTCTTATTGTTATTCCATGTAGTGATTTGGTGATATGAGACTTGGGAGGAGATGCTATTGATTTTGGGCAATCAACCTTCATCCATTAGAGCTCTGAAGACAGGAGTTATATAAATCAGGGGCTATTATTTTGTGGATATCTTTATGGACGAACAGGATAGAGGAAATAGGATAATTAAAAATTTGCACTAAGCTGTTTGTTAGATTTATAGGTATGTTTTCTGACAATAAAATGAGTACTGCAAAGCAGCTGGGTGAGGATGGTAACAGGTGCAGAATTTTGCCTCCTTTAGCTGAAATGACAAGTAAACTGTTCAGGGTCAGATTTTTTCAACCTATGTAGGCATTTACAGAAATACCTAAACAGGGTAGGGTCCAGAGTCTAAGGGCAGGTACAGACATTACACTTTTACCAATATAAGTGGTCTGAAACCAGTCTATACCCATAAAAGAACAGAAATTTGGCACAGAGACTGTTTTAAAAACAGCAGGACCTGGTCTAACATTTGCCCCCTTCTTCCCCCCACCAAAGGGCGAATATGTATTCTCAACTATTCCGCTTATAGAAAACCACATGGATTTGGCCTCTGGCTTTTTAAATGTCTGTACCTAGCCTAAAAGACCAAGGCTCCTGCAGAAGAACTTAGATGGAACTCAAGTACCTGAACCTTAAATAGCAATCCAAATCCTGGTCAACTGCTGCCCAGTCCTGGAGGTGATTAAAATCAGTGACTTGATAGTTCCACCGGTGTTGGAAGCTGTTCTGAGACTGGGGCAGAACTCTCCAAAGCAGAACTGCCCCGTTCTGAGCAGCCTGACAGTTCCCCATAAATCATATTCCACAGAATAAGTAAGATCCATAGAATAAGTGTCCTTCCAGCTTAGTCCTAGGGGCACAAGTGTTCTCACAGTATGCTTGAGGTTCACTGACAGGATTAGGCTTCCTAGGTAATCCAACTCAGTGGGGCACACATTTTTTGGCAGGCCTGCCATAATTAGCCCCACCTCCTTCCTAGGTGCCATTCCAGTCCCTTTCCCCTGCCTGATTTGCTGGTCTGCTTTCTGTTTTTTCCCCTGCACTATTTACTGCTTTGCATTCTGCTTCCTACCCTATTTACCACTGTGCTGCCTGTCCCCTCCCTGATCTACTGCAGAGTCATAGAGAAGTAGCACTGGAAGGGACCTCCTGAGGCCATCTAATCCAACCCCCTGCCTGTAACATCCTATCCATCCCTATCCAAACCACCCTATACAAATCCATAATCTAAATTCTTCCTAAAACTACTGTTAAACTTGGCATAACACCCTATCCTGCCACAGGTAAAGCAGGGGAACCACACCAGCCAACATCCTGCTTCCATAAAAGGTTGTTAATATATACTCAAGAGAGTTCTGGTAGAAAATCATGCACTTTGCTACAGAGGAAGGCAAAAAAAAACTATAGTCTGTACCAGTCTGACCATGGGGTAAAATTCCTTCCTGACCCCAAATATGGCAATTGGTCTGATGATGAACAGAGGGGCAAGACCCTCTAGCCAGGAACCTCCAGCTTTGGTCCCAGCAGGAGCATTGGTATACTCCAGTCAAAATTCCAAGCCTTGGCTGCAGCCACCACCCTGTGCCTCTGAAGAAAGATTAAAAACAACCTAACACATATAGCAAAAAGGAGGGTAGGGGGCAACTAG
>NW_017728992.1:98037416-98037918 GCF_001723915.1 Gavialis gangeticus
TATACTCCAGTCAAAATTCCAAGCCTTGGCTGCAGCCACCACCCTGTGCCTCTGAAGAAAGATTAAAAACAACCTAACACATATAGCAAAAAGGAGGGTAGGGGGCAACTAGCAAAACCCAGAAGCATGGGAAATACCCATAGTAGAACATGGGTGTAGTTACACCTATATCAAACCTGACGAGTGTCTGTCCAACTTCTTCTTGAACACCTCCAGTGATGGAGAGTCCACAACTTCCCTAGGCAATCTATTCCACTGTCTCACTGTTCTAAGAGGGAAGAAGTTTTTCCTGCATGCCATATACAGAGGCTGCCTGTGCCACTTGTGCACTCATGCTGCAGATTGGTCACGCCTGATTTTACTTAGTACTTAGTAATTTATGATACTGAAGGAAGAAGAGAAGGAGGAGGATTGAACATGTATGTCACAAACTAATTGTCAAATACACAGAAACAGGGAGGTTGTGGGGGGATGTGGGCATGCTAGAAGGGAGGAATAGGCT
>NW_017728992.1:98037929-98044317 GCF_001723915.1 Gavialis gangeticus
AGGTCTCTTCCGACCCTAGAAACTATGAAACTATGAAACGGGGTAAGGCCTCGGTTCAACTTTTCCCTCAGCTTGAGAGATGTCAAACCCACTTCTCCAGCTCCCAGAAGAGTGCCCTAACTACAACGCTATAGTCTATTCTGGATGGGCAAAAACATACTTCATTCCTCTAGCCTCTACCTAGTTATATCTGTGCCACAATACAGAACAGAATGCAAGACTTGTTGGGCCTGAAAGAATAAGGGAGCGTGACTCAGTACCATAAGAGTTAGCACACCTGGGAAAGAGGAGTCATAGAATCATAGAAAATTAGGGTTGGAAAGGATTTCAGGAGGTCATCTAGTCCAACCCCCTGCTCAAAGCAGGACCATCCACAACTAGATCACTTCAGCCAAAGCTTTGTCTAGCTGGGTGTTAAAACCTCCCAGGATGGAGATTTCCCAACCTCTCTGGATAACCTGTTCGAGTGCTTTACTACCCTCCTAGTGAGAGAGTTTTTTCTAATATCCAACCTAAACTTCCCTTGCTGCAAATTGAGACCATTGCTCCTTGTTCTGCCATCTGCCACCACTGAGAACAGTCTAGCTCCAGCTCCAATCCTGGGTTTTGATCTGTGCTCCCAAAACTGATTCTGTAGTTTCTCTCATCCAATGACCATTTCATGTACATACAGAACCCTGGGAACAGGGACTAGAATCCAGGACTCACCTCTTGCAGCTGAGTTACCTAACCACTAAGCTATGGTGCTCCCTCTCGCTTACCAATTAACCAGCATACTGTTACCAGCCACTTTCATGGGAGGTGAGAGATACGGGCCTGAGATCCCTGTTCTAGTGAAGAGGTAATTGAATCCAAATTTCCCTGGATTCAATGGGTGAGTGATCAAACTAATAAATATTATACAAACAGTGGGTAGCTCCATTTCCTATTCACATAACTTTGTTTCTAAAGAAAATAACGAGCCCTGCCAACTTCTTTGAAAGAAAGCTGTAGACACCTATCCTTAGAAGGTTCCATTTTGTGTACCTCAAGATGATGGAAGAAACTCCCAGCACCCATAAACAAGATGGCTCCAGAGACAGAAAGGGATTTAAGACATCCCAGTGACCTCTGTATTTCTGCTTGACCCTCTTAGATGGGTCCCTGCTCAGTGGCTGGCTTTGGTGGATTCCAAGACCTTTAACTAAGCCAAAAGCAATTCTGGAATCTAACTAAGAGTTAGATGTTATCTGCATCTTGAATCCCATTTAAAAACCCATCCCACAGTGTCCAATCCTCATGTTCTTATTGATGTTAACAGGACAGTCTGACATTGACTTAGATGAGTCAAGATTGGTCAGCCATTTACAAAAACTTATAAGAGGTTGCCCCATGATGAGACTACTATTAAATTCATATTTCAGAGGTTAGAAACATTTAGTTTCACTTAAGTTTTTTGCTTATATCAAGTAAAATTCATGGTGCAAATTAAATCCTGATCCATGTAATGATAGTGTTCCACAGCACAGGAGAACAGGATTCCTTGAGCCCACCCAAAGGGAAATTTAACTCCCTACAAGACACAGATGACAGCATAAAGTATAGTCCAGAGCTGATAACAGGTTTGTGTGAGAATGACAACTAAAATGTGCATCTATAGAGATCCATCAATAATTCTTCTCTCCTCAAATTTCTCATGGAAATGGAGGGTGTAATGACCACAGAGACCAAGAAAAGTGTGAGGTTGTTTATGTGACACAAGTTTCTGACTTGCAGAGAAGACGAAGTGTCAGCAGTAATCAGTCTCTTTTAAGCTTAAAATGGGAAAGGCTGTGTTTTTAGAGCTGTGGGATATTAGCTCTATTGCCACTAAAGAGAGAGGGAGAGAATTACCCAGACTTCTTGCTCTGAAGATTTTGACCCAGGTTTTCATCACAGGTAACAACTCAGGTGACTCAGAAGTGTTAACTGAACCCAACTTATTTATGTATAAAAATACACTTTTTAATTGTTCCTCCAAATTTAACTTTCTTTTAAAAATGGGGGGAGAGAAATTTTACTAAAAGATTTCCTTCTCAGTAGAGAACTTGAAGAGTCAGCCTTGCTAGAACTTTTATAACAGAAGCATACATTTCTGAGAACTGGGGTTTATAATGGGCAGAATGACTCACTCTAGTAGAGCAGTAGTACAGAGCTGCACTCTAATCACTGGTTCCCATCTGGGTCATTTATTTGTGAATTCACCTTAAAATATGAAGCCATTTCAGGCAAGCTTAGGGGTGTTTTTCCCTCCTACAGTTTCACCCTTGCTCCTTCCTTTCACTTTTGCCAATGAACAGTTTTGTTCTTGTTTTTTGCAACCTGCCAGACAGTCTCTGAATTTTGCTTACCTTCTTGCGTTTCTCAGCAGCAAATACATCTCTGACTGTATTTGTGAATCAGTGGTAAGCCCAGATTTTTGGAAACTCTGCCTATTAGCCTGAAACTTCCAAAAAAAAATTCAAAGAGATCAGACATTCTGTTAAAAAAATTTCTATACTACCAGTAGATTTACTGTTTATTAACAACTAAGTTCTAACAAATAAAATCAAAGGGCCACTGTGAATCTTGACTCATGTAAGTCAATGTCTGAATGTCCCATTAACATTAACACTGGAGGAAACTGAATTCTAACATCAAATACTCCCTCCTTGCCCCAGTATAAATTGAGTTGATAAATGTCAGAAACAATTCCAAAAAAGGATTTATTCAGAATTTAGGTAGCCCAGTCCAAAATTACAATCCAAAAAAACTCTGTTCTATGGACAACCTATCCTTGGAGGTACCTATACTTGCTAGATACTTCCCTTTTTACCAAAAAGTTCCCTAGTCACCTGTACACCAAAGTGCCCCAGCCCAGGCAGTTGGGTCCCAGAATCATAAAAATCAAAGGAGTACAAGGGTCATCCAATTCAACCTCCTGCACACATGCAAAACACAGTGTTTCTAAACAATGCTGAGGAAAAGCCTCCCCAGACACCTTTTTAAAACCTTCATAAAGGAAATTCTCTGCAGCTTGTTCCAAATTCTTCCTAAAGTTACAAAGTTTTGTATTTTATTTTTCTCTGAGACCTATATCTGCTTTACTTCAGGACGATCCCATTGCCCTGTTTTCTGCTCTCTGTGGCAAGAATAACAATTGTTCTTCCTCTTTATGGCAGCCTCTAAAATATTTGAAAGCTGCTACCATGACCTCCCCTTTCCCTGTCCCCTCTGATAATCTCCGTTTCTCCAAACTAAGCACACCTAGTTCTCTCAACTTGTCCTTATATGGCTTGAATTCCAACCTTATTTATATTTTTGTCACTCATCTCTGAATCCTCTCAAGTCTCTCACCAATGACCTACTACCTGGCTGATCTCCATGTAGATCCAGAAACAAGGTGGAGTAGCATCTAAATTCCCTGAAGAAAACAGGTCAGTAGATTGACTCAGAGCACAGCTAACACATGTTGACAGCACTGGGTTAGCATAGAGCACAGCAATAGAAGCCACTTTCATTTATGGCTGGAGAAAGAGGAAGTGATGCTGCTGCTACTTTTCATGTAGTGGTTAAAGCACTCACCCAGATGTGAGAATCTTTGGTCTAATCCTTGCTCCTAGGACTGTTTATGCATTTTATATTAAATAATCAGTGGACACACACAAAAAATAATCCTTGAAACTGGTTCCAGAAACCAAGACTCTCCACTCCCAGCTGAATGCTCCAAACAGAAGTCTTGTTCCCTCCTGTGTTTTCTTCCTGGCCCTATGAATATTATAGTGTCCTGTTAGTAAGGACACTCATTTAGTGCTGAGAGAGTGAAGAGGTAATTAAATGCAAGTCTCCCACTTCCTGGGCAAGTATTCTAACCATTAATGCACATCGGCATCCCCACCACCCTCCCCTGCCTCATTTAAAGAGTGAGCCATACTTACTTCTTACAAACAACAGCTGTAGATACCTACCCTTAGGAGTAGGTTCTCAGCTCTGGATCCCAAAGTGGAGCTACCTTACTTGCAGCTCTGATTCTGAAGTTCTCAACTGGGGTGTGTTTTTTAGAAACACCCTTATCTTAAAATGTTTCCTGTTGGCTAGCTCTAGGCAGCTCCCTGCTCAGCATGAAGATGTCTTGGATCTCCCTTTTGAGGTGTACATGTGCTGAACTATGTGCTTGGGATTCCACTCCAGGAGCCAGGCACCTAAACATTAGGTACTGCAGTACCTCACTTGGTGGTGCCTTGGTCATTGTTTAGATCTGGCCCTCAGTGTGTACTAGAACTTATTTAGTTATTCTAACACAGAAGCTAATTGTACCTAGACGATCATTTATAATTTATGAATGAATATATAATCAAGGATAACCATATAAACACCAGGCTCAACTAACCCCATGCTCCTCCATTAATGTTCTATAATAAAAGTGACAACACCATTATGATAGCTCAAACAAAAAAATAATTCCCTTTAAGTGCAAACAAAATACAATTTAGCTCAAAAGCCATTAATCTATGCATTTCTGGTGCCAGAATTGCTTAATTCAGAATTAATGAGTTCTGGTCAAATCAACATTTAAGTGGTTAAAGGGTGCTTTTTGAGTCTTGAGAGTTTTGAACTGAGATAACAAATACAAAGAAGAGATGTTAAATAAATAAACTAAGATGGTTATATATTTCCAAATTATGAGCCTTAACTAGAAATAATGTCAATTTGGTTGACATTCAGCTTCACATGCTAACAGTTTCACTGTCACTGGCTTCTTGGTCAAATGAGCTAGCTCTGTTGAACAGCTAAATAATTAAAAAGGAGTTATTAAGAAGCCATTTCACCAATTAAATAACTCAATTAGTAGGCAGCTTGAGCACAAAGCAATTATGTCATGCTAAGGAAAATGAAGTGAATTTTATGAGGAAAAAAACAAAAACTGAATTCTCTTAACCCTTTTGCTGGCCTAACAACTCAACTATATCTCCCAGATGGAGCATAAGGATGGCCTTAAACATATGAACCATATCAATCATCCCTAATGCTATTGGCAATAAAATCAAGAAGGAGCTATATCATAGGTAGTTTAGGGTTTTTAGCTTGATCCAAATAATACACAATAACTTCATCAATACAAAATATTTCTTCCCTTCCCTGGATTTTATGGTTTCTAGGAACAGTACCTTCCTTTTATATATCAAATTTATCCTGAAGCATTCCGAGGTCTAATCCTTTCTCATGTGTCTGTTCCTGAGGTTGAACCAAATCAGAACAAAGCTATCAGACTGTGAGGGGGCAAAGTGGAAATCCCTCCACTGCCCAGATCTACCCACAAACATCCTGATTATCATTGCCTGGCA
Organism: Gavialis gangeticus; assembly: GCF_001723915.1. Classification (NCBI taxonomy): domain Eukaryota; kingdom Metazoa; phylum Chordata; order Crocodylia; family Gavialidae; genus Gavialis; species Gavialis gangeticus. The sequence continues at coordinate 98,043,272 of NW_017728992.1, forward strand.
ACTCTATTTGGATTACTATAGCTCTAAAGCCTCACTACTGTCACAGAGAGAAAGGAACTATAATATGTTACAGGTTAGAAGCTAGAGGTAGTGTATTTCTATGAATTCTCCATACTCTCTTTCACTAGTTTGACCAACCTTGGACTTACCCAGGCCTACGTAGAGCTGATATGCTTGGAAGTAAGAGACTAGCACTTGCTCCCTGGTACTCAGGGCTCAGAGGTTGTTCTTCTAGACACAGTGGGAGCATCCACACATGCAAGCACATGCGCCTGCAGCAGCTCAAATAGAAGTGGTGCAAATTTGAGCCAGGGCTTTTTGCCTTAGTGCACGTGCTTGGACATACACTTTGTTGTGGAGCAAATTGTACCACTTGGGGCAAAATAACCCTGCCTGGCTGCTCCCAGATCTGCAGCCAGAGCAAACTAGAGCCTGCGACCAGCACCTGTGCTGTCCCCAGCAGTATAAAAAGCCACCCTGTCCTGGCTCTATCAGTACAAAAACCTACCCTGTCAAATATCTCAGAACTACTCACTCTCAGGAGCTTCTGGGACCCAGCCAATTGGTACTTGGGGACACTACCCCTTGTGCCAGCTGAACTGCTGAAGCAGCACTGAGTGTTCCCAGTACCCTTTACCCACTGCAGCAGTCTGGCAGTAGAGGCCACTACCTGGCTATGACCTTCTGTGCACCTGCCAGACCCAGATGGGGACTGCACAGCCAGTAGAGGCATCCGCCCCTCTGGGACAGCTGCAAGTGGGCTGTGGCTGCAGAGTTGGCCTCTGTGTGACCCTACTGCCATGTGTGCCCCCTGTCCAGTCATCTGGGCAGCTATCACCTGAAAGATGTTCCAGATGTGGTGGCCCACTTTGAACTGTCAAAGCATGACCTCCTGGCCCCATTTGGCCAGGAGGTCAGCCATAGCCAGCTGGGTCCAAGGTGCCAGCTCCGAGCAGGCAGGGCCCTGCCACTGACCTCCCTAGCAGGAATTATGGTGTTCGCTACTGGAAAACTGAAAAATCCCTGATAAAAAGAATCCCAAAGTA
>NW_017728992.1:98049317-98050179 GCF_001723915.1 Gavialis gangeticus
CAGATGGCACAGCTTTCCAATATGAATGTGACAATGTATTCTATGCATACATTTGTGTACAGCTAGCAACCTCCCCCCAACCCCAGGCAGCATCACTTAATTAAAAAAATAATGAGCCTCTACTTCCCTTGAAACAGGGGCTGGGGGGGCTCTGGGGCCTCATGGCAGAGCCCCCCCAGGCAGCACAGGGCAGTTGGGGGCAGGAGGGCCTGGGCTGGAGCCGTCCCTCTGCCCCACACTGTGTGGGCAGGGCCCCAGTGAGCCAGCTGGCAGCTCAAACTGCCAGTAAGTGCTGGGGGGGTTGTTTTTTTTTTTCCCTATGGGGATGCTGAGGGGGGCAGAGATTGGGGAGTGGGTGGACCCTGTGGGGTACTCCTATAGTCCCCTCCCCCCTCCTCCAAGCTCCCTGACCCCTTACTTACTGGCTCTGGAGCCCTGGTGCTGCAGCACGGTGCCTGGCAGGCTGCGTGGTTCAGCACCAGAGCGATGGGCCAACCACAGAGATGCTCTGGCACCCAAAGCATCTCTGTGGAGGACCCAGCCTCCTGTTGCCCTGCCCCGCTTTTTAAACTCCAGGTTTTTTTAGACCATATCCAGGGGTCTAATTTTCTCCCTGAACATTTTTTTGTTCCCACACATACCTCTTAACACACCATAATTCCAGCGTATTAATGAATGTGTAGATGCACCCAGTAATTACACTGTGCGCTCAGCCACCCAAGTATAAAAACTGTGTAGCACAACCTAGGACAGAATTATTTAGAATCATAGGAAAGTAGGACTGGAAAAGACCTCACAAGGTAATCTTGTCCAGCTCCCTACTCAAGGAAGGGTCAGCTTTTTTTAAATTATCCCAGTTAAG
>NW_017728992.1:98050646-98050994 GCF_001723915.1 Gavialis gangeticus
CCATGTTCCTCCACAATTAAAACAAAAGACCACTATTAAGAGAGAGAGAAAGAGAGAGGGAGAGAGAGACAGTGATCAGTTGGGCAATATTTTATTGATATATCTACAGTATTAAAGCAATAGTGGAAGCCTACCAGTGTCTCTATCACCATAATGAAGTGAACTCTAAATACAAGTTTCATGAATTCATGAATGTATATTTTGCTGCCCTCCCACAGGGGCTACGGCCCCCCTGCAAGGCCCACATGCCCCACCCCAGCCCCCCACTTGCTGCCCCACCTAGCTCCATCCCCTGCCAGCTGCTGCAGCCCCAACAATGGCTGCCCCACCCAGTCCAACCCCCTGCAC
>NW_017728992.1:98051465-98053239 GCF_001723915.1 Gavialis gangeticus
ACCCACCCAGCCCCATCCCCCATTTGTACCCCCAGGCCCCCATGGCTATCCCCCCAACCCCAGGCAGCATCACTTAATTAAAAAAATAATGAGCCTCTACTTCCCTTGAAACAGGGGCTGGGGGGGCTCTGGGGCCTCATGGCAGAGCCCCCCCAGGCAGCACAGGGCAGTTGGGGGCAGGAGGGCCTGGGCTGGAGCCGTCCCTCTGCCCCACACTGTGTGGGCAGGGCCCCAGTGAGCCAGCTGGCAGCTCAAACTGCCAGTAAGTGCTGGGGGGGTTGTTTTTTTTTTTCCCTATGGGGATGCTGAGGGGGGCAGAGATTGGGGAGTGGGTGGACCCTGTGGGGTACTCCTATAGTCCCCTCCCCCCTCCTCCAAGCTCCCTGACCCCTTACTTACTGGCTCTGGAGCCCTGGTGCTGCAGCACGGTGCCTGGCAGGCTGCGTGGTTCAGCACCAGAGCGATGGGCCAACCACAGAGATGCTCTGGCACCCAAAGCATCTCTGTGGAGGACCCAGCCTCCTGTTGCCCTGCCCCGCTTTTTAAACTCCAGGTTTTTTTAGACCATATCCAGGGGTCTAATTTTCTCCCTGAACATTTTTTTGTTCCCACACATACCTCTTAACACACCATAATTCCAGCGTATTAATGAATGTGTAGATGCACCCAGTAATTACACTGTGCGCTCAGCCACCCAAGTATAAAAACTGTGTAGCACAACCTAGGACAGAATTATTTAGAATCATAGGAAAGTAGGACTGGAAAAGACCTCACAAGGTAATCTTGTCCAGCTCCCTACTCAAGGAAGGGTCAGCTTTTTTTAAATTATCCCAGTTAAGTGTCTGTGTAACCTGTTCTTGAAATCTTCCAAGGATGGAGATTCCACAATTTTTCTAGGTAGCCTGTTCCAGTACTTGACCATGCCCATAGTCAAAAAGTTCCTACTAATCTCCAACCTGAATTTCCCTTGTTGAAGCTTAAGGTCATAGCTCCTAGTTCTGTCCCCTATGGCTACAAAGAATAGTCTCCAGCCTCTCTATAACTGACCTTCAAGTATTTGAAGATTTATCAAATCCTACTTCAGTCTTCCCTTCTCCAAACTCTAGCTCTTTCAGCCTTTTATCTGACATCTCCCTGGCCCCAAATCATTTTTGTTGCACTGCTCTTTACTCTTTCCAAAGTCTCCACATTCTTCTTGAAGCATAGGACCCAAAACTGGACACAGTACTTCACGTGAGGCTTCACTAGTGCTGAATAGACCAGAAGAATCACTTCCCTTTATTTGAGAGTGACACGCCTGTTACTACAACCCAGTAAATCCAGTTAAATAAACATTTATCAGCATTAAAACACTTTTAATGTGTTGTATAAATAAAATAATATACTTCTCACCATAATCCCATGAGGTAAGAAAGCCTTGTGTGATCAATATAAAAGATGGTGGTAACGTACACAAGGCTAAATTGAAAGTCAGTGCAAAGTAGGACTTTGAATTCAAGGCTTTCTGAAGTGTAAGGCACTAAGCTATTCTGGCTCCCCTCCTACACAAAAAATAGAATTTAAATAGTAGAGTATAACACCCAGAATGTAATTTACCCAGGAAATGGAGTTAGGAATGTGTAAGATCCTCAATGTATGGCTATTTGGTTAAATACTGACCTGCACAAATAGAAGCTACATAATCTTGGAAAACTGTGGCCCTGCATACCCTTGTAACTCTTCCCTTTGTTGGCCAGCCTGATCACCTGACTCAAGCTAAGTTTGTTCTACTCAC
>NW_017728992.1:98058239-98067384 GCF_001723915.1 Gavialis gangeticus
ATGGCTATTTGGTTAAATACTGACCTGCACAAATAGAAGCTACATAATCTTGGAAAACTGTGGCCCTGCATACCCTTGTAACTCTTCCCTTTGTTGGCCAGCCTGATCACCTGACTCAAGCTAAGTTTGTTCTACTCACTGGCCGCATCTACACAAGACACTGCCCGCGCAGTTGTTCATTACTACTGCAGAGTAGTGTTGCATAGCATGAAGTGTGATGCAATGGTACTGTGCAGTAGAAACAAGCTACTACACAGTCAACATCACCAAAAAAAATGTTCAGCAACACTACTGTGCAGTAACTCCAGCTCCTAGGGAACAATAGATCTGGCCAAGTACCCCTCCTTGACTCAAAATGTATTTCTCCTGTCTCTCTTCTATTCATCTTTTTTTTTCCTTCCTCAGCTCTAGCTTTTTACCATACCTCAAATACCACCAGACTATGGGAATTGCTAGTTTCCAGGGAAGGGGACTGACTGTCCAGAGCTTCATTCCTTTACCCCACTGAGACCCATGGAGAGGAAACTATAGGTGTTTTATTTTCTCATACAAGTACTAATAGGATAGCAGGAAAGAACAGTGAGGAAGACAAGTGGAGGGAATGGCTCAATAACATACACTTATAGCACAATGTAGAGATTCAGGGTAAATATGCCTTCTAGAAGCTCCGTGCAGCTGAACTTTGCCTGGTTCTTGTACTCCAGATATCTCAGGTATCCCTACATTCCACTATAGTCACGGGGCAGGGGGGAAACTACTGCAGGCCTGGCTGCTAAGCTACTGTGTTACCAATCAATCATGATTCACTCAGGAACCAGCTCAATACACAGTAGCTAGCAAGGATAACTAGTTACTGAGCAAGGATTAACATCTACAAAACCACAAACTAAGGAGAGGAACCAATCAATACAGAGCCAGGAACTGTTTCTGCCCCACGACAAAGATAGTCAGTTGCACAAGACCCCATGTCACAATATTTGCTTGTCAGCAGCTAGGGGTGCAGGGCCCCAGAACCCCCCTGCACCTATCTGCATAACAGCTGGCAGGCTTTGTGGCCACAGCGGGGCCTAGCAGCCAGGCCCGCAGTGCTCCAAGACAGACACAGTTGCACAAACACCGATGTCATAAGTTCTGCCTGTCAGCAGCTAGAGGTGCAGAGCCCCAGAACCCAGAAGCCCCCACACCAATCTCTTCAACAGCTGGCAGTCATTGTGGCCTCAGCAGCGGCTAGCAAGCCTGCAGCTTTCATCCTGCTGCGACAACACACACACGTGACATGAGTTTTGCTTGTCCACAGCTTGAGGCACAGTTTCCCCAAAATCCCTGCACCTATCACCTTAAAACATGGCAGGCTTTGTGGCCTCAGCAAGGGCTAGCACACCTGCAGTTTTGACCCCACTGTGGCTTAATACATGTGTGACATGAGTTTTGCTTTCCAGACTTTGAGGTGCAGTTTTCCAGAAACCCCTGCACCTATTATCTTGAAACTTGACACGTATCCTGCACTCAGCAGAGGCTACCATCCCTGCAAGTTTCATCTGAAGCAGCCAAAAGACAACAAAGTTATAGGTATTTAATTGATTCCCCACTATACTCTACAGCCAAATCTCCAAACTGGATCCAAATCTTCCGAAGTCATTTGGCTGAATCAAATCAGAAAAACAATTCAGATCTCCGAGTCAAATCTCTGCCATCCAAAATCGGCCAAATCCAAATCTGAATCGAATAGTTCCCTAGTCGCATAGGCCTAGTGGGAACTGACCCTCCATTCAACCTGTGATGTGCTTGCTCTCTGTCCCACTGATATTTGGGGTACTCAAAAGATTTATTATTTAATTTTTTCATCCCTCATACAACTAAAAGGAGACATTCTGCTACCAGTTGTTCAGCTTGTAAGTCCCTACTGGAACAAAGAAAAGGGTTGTCCTGCCAAGGGGTTCTGAACACATTTACCCTGAGCTATTTGGAGTCTGTGGTAGAATGGTAATAATATTAATGATCTTTGTCAAGGAACTGGAATTCGGTATCTAAAATTCCCTAAACTTGTGCCAAAAGTAGAGTCCAATTATTGCAACTCATTCATGTTCAGTATCATTTGCACAGAGAAAAAAAATGTTGCACTTGAAGCCTCCTCCTAAAATTAAAATAAAAATTTCTAGCAAAGAAAGGGACAAAAGGTTAATGAGGAAGACAAAAAGACCAAACCTTAAACAAGGCATTCAAACAGCTCACAAACACCTTTTGTACAAAAATCATGAAAACCTACTTAGAGCTGTAAACTAGCAATTAATTCCACAAGATGGCAGCAAATTTGGAGGCTATTTCCCACTCAACAAATGGTCTTGACCCAGCCCGAAGTTTTAATTTAGAATAGCTCCCAAGATATTGCACATGAGAATAGAGATAATATTGCTTTCACATTTGTGGATACAACAAGAGGCAATCCACTTGGGCAATTGCCATTAGACAGCCTAAGCTGACTGGCAGCCTTTTGTAACAGTAACTCGAAATAAAGCCACACTCCCATTTTGAGCAGATGAGAAACTATGGGAAGATGTTCAAATCAGATGTTTATCCAAAACATGTATGTAACTGATATAATCTGTAAATCTTGTGAACATAAGAATATAGGATGGAAAGGCCCTCATCAGTCATCAGATCCAGTCCGCAATTATTACCACAGTCCCATTCAGAAATGTAATGGGTTCCATTTTAAAACAAAGTCATTTTGAAAGAGAAACCATCTCAAAAAATTAAATTAATTATCAAACTTTGATAATGGCTTTATTTGCAGTAATGTTCCCTGAGGAACATCCAGCTAGAACAGTGTTTCCCAAACATTTGATACCTGGGGCACACTTTTTTCCTAGATTAAAATTGATGGAACACTTCACTGTTACACCTGAAAAAGGTGTATTTTTTTCCCCCAAAACACAGAACATATTCCATTTCCCGCCCAAAGGAAATCATACCATTCCTGAGATGTACGTTAAAAAAAAAACACTCCATAACTTTTCTGACTATTGAAAAAATATATATATTGCTGGGCACATTTACACATGCAATTTGTAACCCAGGCGGTACTCCCAAATGTACCCCTTCTCCAACTGAAGGGATCAAAGCAAGTGCACAAGCTCAATGGGAGGTGTAGGCACCCTCCTTCCCCTATAGTGCAGAGCCAGACCACCAATGGGGATTTAACCATATACCTTTTAATGAGAAAAACAGTAGTGGGGACATAACATGTATAAACACAGGGGGGTATAGGGGACACTACAACACCCCAAGGGGGAAGGATTCAACAAAGGTTAGGCACTTACAATCGTAGACATATTCATCCAGTTGACAAAAAACAGATTTAACAAAATATAAAATACAAACAACAGATCAAACGATACGGGTTGGTGCAATACAAAATGCACAAAATACAAAATGTCAGATAAGAAATATAGGGCCTAGGTACCTGGAGCGGGGAAAGAGGGAAAACACAACGACCCCTTTTCCACTGCAACACAAACATCTCCCTGTCATTTCACTCACCCCAATTACAGCTTGAACTCAGATCACCCACATGGTGAGCAGAAACTCTACCACAGACCCACCAGTGCTACTGCTAGACCAAGCTGCTAGGGGTCTTGACCTTTCAGGAGCCCCTGCCTCACATCAAGCTTCCTGGCCTTTTGCTGGAAGAGCTGGAAGCAGAGCTGGGAACCTCTCAGGTCACTGCTCAGATCCTTGCTGGAGCTGGGGAACCTCTCCTGCTGGCTGCAGCCTCTCCTCAGGGATCCTGGAGCCCAGCAGGGAGCCTCTCCTGCCGGCCACACACCGCGCTGCTGAGGGTCCAACTGCTGCCTGCAGGTCCCACTCCTTCAGGTTTTTCCAAGGCAACAGCTCCTGCCCCACTGGCCCAGCTCTTGCCAGCTCTTTGAAGATCCTTCCTTATGGTCCATCGTTTGTCTTCCCCGAGTCAGCTGCGCTGCCCCTTTTATCCCCCTCCAGGTGACCCGAGGGGCCAATCAGGGTACATGTAGGGTGAGTTTCTGGGGCCTGATTGGTGAGGAAAGCAAATCCCAAGCCCTCCAATCATCTTTTGCACTTTCAGAACCCCTGGGCCAGATCATTACCAGCTAGCCCATCACAAATTAATTCAAAGCACAACTCTGGTACATATTGTGCCAGAGTTTATCCTTCTGGATACCTCATTTGAATGTGCATCCAGGACTGTAGAACATCGAGTTAGGTTGGAACTGCCCTGGCTGGAAAGGGGGCCTGGGGTGGAGGCGGGCCAAAATCAGCCTGCCAGCCCAGAGATACTCCAACCTGGCTCAACATGCTACAGGGGGGCTGACTGGGGCACAAGGGTGCACCAGTGTGGGGCCAGCCAGCAGGCAGCCCCTGCACTGAAGGACCCTTGTGCCCCAGACAGCCCCTGTGTAGCATCTATACAGGTGTTGCTGCAAAGTAAAAAACTCTGCCACTGGATAGTACTTGTATTTACAACTACTAACCTGTGGCAGAGTTTATTAGTTTACTGTATCCTAATAGCCCTGCATATGTAGATGCTGAGAAGTTTACTGAGGAACTAATTAAGGAGCTCCACAGTAAACATCTCACATAGATGCATCCACTGAGATGGATCTAAATTCAGAAAAGATATAGAGGGGAGCTTTGAGGCTAGAAAAATTTTAAATCACTGATCTAAATGGTGCCACTTAAACGTGGTGGGGGCAGAATCTCACCCTGCTATGCCCTGCTCTTTTCAGCGTCTGCCCTGTCCCAACCCCTGGTCTTTATCTCAGGGGACAAGGGCAGCCTGCACTCCTAGAACTGCTCCAGCAGGGTCTCACATGCCAGCGACCATCCCCTTGGCCAGTCCTGGAAGTGTGGAAGGGATGGACGAGATGAGCCAGGATGCAAAGTGTGGCTCCATCTATGCATCCACCCACTTGCCCATTTGCAGCAGAGCTCACTTCTGGAAGCTTGGCAGGAGCAATACAGGGACAGCCTATGAATAAAGAAGGGCAGGGGAAGGCAGCAGCAGTAGCAGCAATCCCCAGAGGATCAACTGCTGAAGTAGCTGGGGCAGGCACAGGGTGCCAAATGGAGGAGGAGAGCATTTACCTCCTCACATGGGAATCTTATGGCACATTTCCATCCCTCTCATAGCATGCAGTATGCCATTTCCTTTGGGAATCATTGAGCTAGGCACTTTAGAAGCATGTGCATTATTTTTAAGATTACTGCCTCTTTTCAACCCTCACAGCAAGTTCTGGTTTAAGTTGAGTTTTGAATGATGGTTGAAGTTAAGTCTCATTTAATGCCATTTGGGGAAAAGTCAATAGAATTAAATAAGAAAATATTAACATTGTACACACATTTAAACCAACATGTAGAATTCCATACCAGGGATGGAATTATCCAGTTAAATTTACAATGTTGTCAAAAAAAGTATGGGGAAGTATTTTCTCTTAACTGCTACTGGACTTTTCTTTAGAGGTGTGAAAGGCAGTAATATAATACACCACTTTAGTTAAATGTGGTTGTGCTACCCCAGGAGCAACCTAAGGAATGAATTAACACACAGTCTCAATTCCTTCTCTAGTTCAGTCTTTGCTGCATCAGAGAAGTATTTATACCCAAACCTTTACTAGATGGCAGAATGGTTATGGTGTCTTGCTGTAGATACAGAAGCATAAATTTGAGTGTTACCCTGTATTTGTATTGAAAGCTGCCCCTTGGGAAGCTGGGCACCTAGTTGTTTGAATTCAGGATCCAAAAGCTGCTGAACATGATACTAGATGTGCACCAAATAATTCCTTTGTGTGCTATAGCTATAAACACCTAATGAGCTAGCTATGCTTGGGTGGAACATTAACCAGATGCAAATTAACTTCCTCGCTCAACTGTGGGGAGGAGGGGTGTCAACGGGGGTTACTTCTGACTAGCTCATAGGGGAAGGCTTAGCCAGGACTCTGCACACTCCTCGGTCATTTCCATTTATTGGGCTAGAGGTTGGGGGCACAAGAACTCGCTCTCTTGGCCCCCAACCAGTGAGCAGAGCTACAATACAAGGAAGTTTCACAAGGGACTATCAGAGAATCATTACGTCCTTTACTCAGCTGTATGCTACAATGAATAAATCACATTCTTGTCCTTAATCTTGTCAACTTGATCAATATTAATTGACTGACTCCCCTGAGAAGGTAACCAGGCTATCAAAGTTAAGATACTATTCAAAACTGCAATATTTCTCTGCCCAGTAATCAGCTGAACTTCTTCTGAATGTAGGTGAGAGTATATTTTCTCCAGTTCCCAAAAGTACCATGCCCTTTTCATGGAGATGGACACATGGATTTCATCATCAGATATGCAATACATGCCCCCACACCTGTGTGATGGGGATCAGTGGCCTGACTGTAAAGAGGAGGACTTCGTGAAACTGTTCTTTTTCTCTCTCTCCTTCCCCTATTCCAAGGCCCAAAGAAGATGCTTGCCTCTGCTACTGCACCCCAAGATTCCTACTGCTAGAGCTGAGCTGACATTGAGGGAAGAATGAGCATGGTAAGGGGCTGTCCCAGATTACCTTAAGGTAAGGTAACATTACCTTCCCCTTTGGGACAGAGGGGCAAGGAAGGAACTGATTCTTGCTGGGTCTTTTCTAGAGCAGAGCAGCTGCATGTCACCAGTTGCATGAGCATAATGAGAAGTCTGGATTTTGCCTTTAGCACATTACTAAAAAGAAAGAAATAAACAATACTGAGCTTTTTAAAACTCTTCAAAAGTTCAAAAGTCAAACTGCCACAAACGAATTATGGGCTCTTAATGGAACACAAGCTATTGGCTATCTCTTTCTTCCTCTAACCTGTCACTTTACAACAGTAGTCAAAAGAAAAATCAAACTCCAATATAAGTCAACAGGCCACCCTTAGGTACTTGGCAAATTTAATCTGCTTGATAGTAAAGTCATGTCATTTGAGGTTTTAATTAGCAGTTAATTTCCTTCCAAAGTAAAAAGCCAAAGATACTTATCTTGCAACTGAGAAAAGGAAATGTGAAGTTCATCTTGAAAACATCATTGATTGTTCCATCTTTTTTGACTGGAGCCAAATTTTTCTGCTTTCACCCAGAAGTTTAATTTATAAGTACAAATATAAACAGAAGTTAAATGTGGATGAATCATGAATGGAAAGTACAACAAATAAATGTAATCCAAATGCCCAAGGATGCCTCACTTTTTCCCACAAATTTATATACCAACTGCAAAATTGCAAAGTACTCAAGTTATCAACTTTTAAATTGCATGGTACTGTAACTCCACTGGACAGTATGTTTGCTAATAGGTCTGGCTAAATAATGCAAAAAAGTGTAAATAATTCATTAGTCAATTGATGGACAAACAATTATCTAATATATTATTCACTGAATAGTAATCAGCATGCTAGAGAGTTGGTCGAATAATGAGTAAAACTATACACATATATTTTATGTAGTGAAAAATGCCAAATTTGTCCAATAATTTATTTGAAATTAATAATTCAGCCAGCTGCATTTGCTAACTTGGCCCTCATTTACCGATTCAAATATCTTTTTAGGTTCAGTTGAACTAGGATATCTTTTTACCAAGGCAATAGCTCAGTGAGGCTAGAGAACAACTGCACTGCTGGCCAAGGATTAATTATGGGATTTCTAATGCACCTGCCATTATCCAAAGGGAGAAAACATATATTATACATTTACATATTTTTTTTCTAAACTCAGGCACAAAACATTAGCAGTGCATGCCTTACTATTGTAAATAATCTATAACCAACTCCAGTGCAAAAGTTTCCATACATGTTTATGCAGAACACTTAAGAGCTATTTTCAATATTTAGAAATATGTTTCATGTAAATATATACTTTACCTTACTGCTATACAACCAGCCCCAAGAAATGACAGGACATGGACAAAACTTGGCTGCTTGAGTATGCTGGGGACTGCTTGGGAGGATATCTTACTGTCAGAGGGCATGGAAGACATCAGATGGTAGGTGGCTGCCGAGTCTCATACAGTTTAGGGTTGTTATAGAAGCTGGGAGGTTATGCTGAAGGGAAGCCAGTTTAATTAGTGGGAGGGGAAAAAAGAGAAGTCCTGTGATCAGTTTCATGGTCCAGACTTTGTGCTGAAGCCCCAGTTACCTTCTCCTGCAATCGTTGCTGCTTCACAGCTGCTCATTACTGGCTCTTATCCAGCAGAGGAACCATGGAGCCTACTTAATAGGTGCCAGAACAGTATCTGGCAGCCAAACGTGTGAGTCAAGCTGAGGTGTGGAAATGCATGACAGAGCTGCCAAATACAACCATGATTGTTTAAGAGCATATTGTATACGTCTATAGTAAGTGCAAAGCTGGAGGCCACTGCCACGATCTCTTCTGATTACATCTGAAAACAAGTTTATTAAGACTTATTAAGATATAAAATATAAACCTTTCAAGAGCTTTATCAAACATTCTGCATCAAAACTTCATAGAGTCTCTGAAAAATATACCTACTTTAATTATGGACACACTTATCTGTGCATTCAAAATCCAGGTTCTGGCTCGTTCACAAATATCTTTCATTACTAAATGGATTCTTCAGCATATTTTTCTTATGAAAGTGAATGTTTCAATCTTAAAAAGGCTTTCACCCAACAAAAACGCTCCTCCAGAGAGATAGATTGCACATTTGAAAGAGCCACCTGGATACCATGTGAAGAACCGCTGCAGTACAGAAGAAAAACCCCCATGAATTACACACCCCATGTGGAAAATCCTCAAACAATTGCAACCCATACTAGAAAAACACCCTATTCTTAAAGAGTTCCTCCCAGAGCCACCCATCCTAGCCTTCAAACAAGCACTGAGCCTTGCTAACCTCATCACCAGAAGCAAACTTCCTCAGGTCCAAAATGCATCAAATAGATCCAAACCATGCCATGACAAGAAACGCAAAACCTACCAATACCTCTCCACTACCCCCCACAACAGAGCCATCACCATTCCCAGATCTTACAGCTGCACCTCCAGAAATGTAATACATCTCATCCAATGCACCAAATGCCCTGATGGAGAATACGTTGGAGAGACCAGCCAACAACTGCGCACCAGAATGAACGCACACCGG
>NW_017728992.1:98072384-98083488 GCF_001723915.1 Gavialis gangeticus
ACAAAAAATCATGGACTAAATATAGACTTTGGATTTATGACACATTATAACCTGCCTGACATCTGACTCCCCAGGTACCTCTCCACTATTCATCCCCCTTCTCCCCCCAACCATCCCCCCCAGCCTGTCTCTCACCCACTGACTCCTCAGTTTACATCTTCACTGACTGCCTATCGTGTATGCATACCAGCCCAGCCTCTGGCTTCTTTACTTTTCATTCCATCCAGGAAGAGCACACACCAACTGCTGGAACTTCCTCAGCCTGACGGAGGGTTTTTAAACCTGAAAGCTTGCTTTTTTTTTTTCCAGCTATTTAAGTTGGTCTAATACAAGATATCAGATTCACCCAAAGAACCTTGTCTGACTATTATTCAAATGCAAGGTTTTTACATGGCAAAAGATGGGCATAGTACTGGTGGTCACATTTTTTAGTGATTTACAGGTTAGTTAAGAATTATTGGGTCCAGTCCTGTTCCCCCTGGTGGCAATGTGAAGAAAGGAGCTCCACTATGCCCCACTACTTATTTCAGTTACAGTAGACTTTTAAAGTATATTTCTTTGCAATTCAGTAGACATATATATGCATATACATACATACATACATACACACACATAGATATATTAAATTCACCAAAAAAATTATGTGAGGAGAACATTAAGCTTTCCAAGTCAAGAGGTCAACTGTTGGAAAACAAAGACTGGCCCTTACCAAACAAGTTTAACATGACCAATGCAACCTTAATTCTTGCCCCTTCCACATATGCATTATAACATTTGAAGGATCAGCAACCAGCCAAATCTAGGTTGCCTTTCCTAGAACCTGCAAGAGGCATCTTTCTGCGCTGTCAGTGCATGGCAGAGTGAGAAAGAAAGGTGGCATTGGAAAACAGTCTTTCATTATTCAAAACTAAACATTTCTTCTATAATCTCATTCTCTTAAGGGGCTAAAGCATTTTTGCTGCAACTTAAAAATAAATTTCAATCTGAGGCAAACAACCAACATGGAAAATTTCAGGCTAACTGTTAAAGTGTGACAAAGGTATAAGCAATAGAAAATAATCACCTGAATACAGCCTCTAATCAACACTAGGAAGGATTAAGCAATTTTAACTGCAGGTGTCACATTACACTCTCCCTGTTCTACCACATGTGCAAGACGTGTAAAGCAGTGGTCATTTCTAACTGATGCATGCCATTTTTATTTCAACTAAAAAAAGAGCACCCAGTGCTCAGTCTGGGTCTCAGGCAGATTAACTAATAGATTAACTCAGTCTATTTTAATTTAGCAACAGAGGCTTTAGTTATAGCCATTACAAGAAAGAAATCCTTGACATTAAAGTAGGAGAGAAAGTATATCCAGATTTAAAAATAAAAGAATAATTTACAGTATAGAGACTCATAAATTTGTAACAACAGAACTTAAAAAACAAGTTATAAATAATTTAATGTGATTGATACAAATAGTAAATCATCAGGCTATTAGGTAATTTGAAATGACCCTTCATTTTGAATCTATCATAAGCAGAGTACAACCAACGTATTAATTCATATTTTCCAATTTATGACTTGAAGAAACAAATATAATTAAGCTAGTTGATTCATTGTCATTTATAGTATGTTTCTATTGAATTAACTTTTAAGTTCTCACTTATAATGATTGGTTGGCAAACACTGCAAAAAATAATGTTTTTTAAAGAGATGTTTTCCACTGATTCTTTTAATCATGGAAATATTTCTCTTCTTAAATTTTCTTAATCATAGCTTTCGCAAAGATAAATTGTGGAATGAAGTTGACTTTCAGTGTCCCATTAATTATTTGTGGTATTTAGTCAATATACTCATTCATTTTCCATGCATTAGAATAAATAAATACAAAATGTAATTATGGACTTTATCATAGAACTGAAGAAATACTACAGAATTTTGCAAGTTTTCTTTCATATAATGTTTACTTTATACTTTTTACTTTGAGTACTGATATAAAGTATAGAGCTGTATATTGTCCTATATATCAGGGATTTAGGCACCCAACATAAAACTTAAGACACCTCAGTTCTACCTAAGCCCAAAATTACAATCCAAAAAGACTGCTTGGCTGCTACCTAACCCTAGAGGTGGCTCCCTATTTGCCTGTCAAGTTGCCTAGGGCTCTACAGACTGATCTCTGTGCTTGTCCTCAGTTGCCTCGGGTCTGAATGACTCAGTACCCACCTCCCACCCGAGCCAGGTGCCAGGTAGAAAACTGGGAACTTCTCCATTCAGTGCCTTCAAGGGCCTGATCTGGTAGGATTTCTTATAGCTCACAACAAAAGGATCAATCTCCCTACAAAATTGAGTGATAACTGTTTTCTTTAAAATAAGGTGAGCAGCTCCATACTAGTCGTGAACTGACTGCCCAGAGGAGTTTTCCATCTATTGACTCCTCTGTGAAATCCTATGAAATATAAACTTTAATTTCTGCCGAGGAGTTTCTCCAATGCCTGAAGAAGGGTGTTCATGCCTGAAAGCTTTCAACTAAAGCAATTTTTTTGCAAAAATCTTGTTGGTCTAATAAAAGATATCATCTCTACTATGAGTCCTGATTGCCTGTTCTTTAAAATATGGCTGCCAGGAGGAAGTGTAGAAGCAGAATTTCTGTATTTTCTGTGTTCAAAAATTGAGCAAAAGCTAAGAGCTGGCATTTTTTGACGGGTGCCTTGAATCTAAACAGGTTGAGAACCACTGCTCTAGAGGAGTCCAGGCCCTGGATTCTAAATGGACATCAGCTTCTGCCAACAGGCTGACTCAGGCTTCTGGCTAGGGCCAGGAGGTCAGACACATCTCTGTATTCAGGGTTTCCTATTGGCTAGCTATAAACAGCTCCCTACTCCATGGGCATGTCTATAGGTGCATTTATTGTGCATTAAAATTACAGCGCAGTAACTTACTGCACAGTAAGTGGGAATAGGACTGGTGTCTACACATACAGTCGACCTGGGACTGTGTTATTCTGGGTTTTTGGAAGAAGCAGGGAGACTCTGTGCTCTCATTAAGCCTTTATTGTAACAACTAACTCCTGACCCAAAATGATCAACTGACCACTTCCTGTGGATGACATCACACTTTATTAAGGGAGTTAACCCCTACTACTACAGTTATCCCCTCTCTCAGGGGATAACTTGATACACACGTAGTTACAAAATGAACCTAAACAAAGCAAAAACATTGGTAAGTCTATTTGTTTAGACCCACCTAATTCACAGGTCTAATCTCGTTGGTGGAACTGAGGCACATACACACCTAGTGTGGGAAACAGGTGGGATTTGGTAGAGATGTTCTCGATTCCTACAAAGAAGACTGTTAGGGTGACAATATTTGGATTGTGGTGTTGAATGGTAGATCAATAGTGCCTTATAGAGATCTTCATTCTTCTGGAGCAAATCCTTCACAGTCTGCACGGCACATTTGGCTTCTCCATTACTACAGGGAAACTGTGGACTGCCAGTGACATGCTGAAAGTCATACTGGGATGCAAACTGCTTCAACATGGCTCCAGAAAATTATGGGCCATTATCAGTTCTTAAAACTCACATGTCCATGTAACTGCTAGTGCTTTTTTTCTTTCTTTTTCTATTTGTGCATATCGAGTTTCAGATGGAGAAAGTGCTCTTGACACAAAAGCAATAGGAGTCTGGTGGCCTGCTTCCTAACGTTGTTGTAGCACTCCTCCAACTCCATATGATGAAGCATCTGCTGCAATGCGAGTTTCTCATGTTGGATCATATTGGGCCAGTATCAGGGATGAACCAAGTATGGATTTGATCTCGTTGAAGGCTGACTGCCGAAGCGGTCCCCAGAACCATGTTCTCTTGTCATTTAAGAGGTCTATCAAAGGCTTTGTTATTGTTGCTAAGTTTGGCACAAAATGGCCCAAGTATGTGGCCATGCCTAAAAATCTGCATAATTCAGTGACTTATTTGGGTTCTGGGAACCCCTTGATGGCTGCAACTTTCAGTGGATCTGACTGGATCCTATACAGTGTAATCCAATGCCCACAAACATGAGTTGTGAAGTAGCAAAGGTGCACTTCTCATCAAGTGTAACTCCAGCTTCTTGGAGTTTTCTGAGCATTGTATCCACTCTTGCATTGTGTTGTGCCTTGGTGGTCTCAAAAATCAAAATATCATTGGCACAGCAAAGAACTCCTTCTAGACGATCCAATATCTGTGACATCCAAAACTGAAAGAATTCAGGAGCTGATGAGATTCCAAAAGGAAGCCATTTAAACTGGTGGCATCCAAATGGGGTAATAAAAGTTGTTAGTTTGGATGATTCAGTGGCTAGATGACTCTGCCAGAACCCTGCCCAACCATCCAATTTTGTGAAAAGTTTGGCTCCTGCAAGTTGAGCCAAGGTGTGTTCCACGGAAGGAAGAATATGTCTTTCTCCACACATGTACTTGTTCAGCTGTGTGAGGTCAACACATATCCTAATCTTACCATTGGGTTTTGGCACAGCCACCATCCTAGAATGCCAAGGAGTAGGTTCTTCAATATTTGTAATTACTCACATTTCCTCCATGCATGTTAGCTCTTCTTTAACTTTGTCCATTAGTGGCAGTGGTACCTGGCTTTGAGTAGTTAATGCATATGGACTGGCATCAGCTTTTAGGCACTGTCCCGGGAGCCAAACTAATGCAGGGCACTTACCTGCAGCCTGGGATGGAGCACATGTGGAGCGGAGGGAGGAACCCGCGCAACTTGTTAGCTGCCTCTTTGTATAGCTGTGGCCGGCTGGTGACGTCAGCATCAGACGCCAGCCAGCAAAGTTAAAAATGGTTGCTGCTGCTGTGGAGGGGGAGGATAGCCCAGGGACCAAACTGCAGCCGATGCCGGCGGCAAAGTGGGCTCTGTGGGCAAGCACCGGGGAATCCAGCAAGCAGGAAGTAATGGTGGCTGAGAAGGGAAGCACCACGATGAAGACCCCCGCTGATCACCAAAGAAGCGACTGGCTGACCGAGAGAGGGAAAGCAGAAGCAACCCTGGGAGCACCGCTGGATTCAGATGCGAGTGCCGCGACAGTGGGCTTGGAAGACACTGAGCCAAGAGGCGAAGAGCTGGGGACAACCCTGAAGGACGGTAATCGGGGCAGGGATCGCCACCGGGACCTGGGACATTGAGCAAGGGATCGGAACTGGTTGGGAAGTGACAGATAGAGTGCAGTGCCATCCATCCCCTTTAAGGGTCCTGGGACAGGGAATAGGTGGTGGGTTGGTGGTGGTGCAGTGGTTGTTTCAGAATCCCTGAGCTAGGGGGACAGAGGTCATAGGTGTGCCCCATGGTGGGGTTCATAGGGAAATCTTGATAGAGGCAATAGTGGGGAAGGTTCCTCATGGGACAGGATTAGGGCGTGTAGCATCGCCAGTATGAGCAGAGTCTCCCGCCATTGGCTCCAGGACACAGAGCAGCGGTCATGGTCTGCGGGAAAGACCACAGATAACAACAAGGCGGTGCACCGAAGGTGGTGTGAAGCCGTAAGCAACCGTCAGGCCTAGCCTGGGCCACCAAGGGACCCACTAACTAGCCCCGCCTACTGAGGAACATCAAGACGTGGCAGGCGAGAACGGGGTTGGCAACGCGGGAGGGACGAACTACCCCGGCGACAAACCGGCCCGGAAGGGGCGGGGACAACTGCTAGGAGGTCATAGTTGCCTGAGAGCGGCTAGTTGAAGCCTGGCGGTCGCAGGCACATCTGATATTCACCTGGCATTTTTCCCAGACCAGAAAAAAAATGATGGGTATTTGGTTCTATAGTACTGCTCCAAGTATTTCTGTTATTTCATCTAGTCGATGGACAAGTTGCAGTGCCTGTATAGCCAGTAATCCAAGTAAAGAATCCCAGTCACATAAACTTTCTGAACTATACATCTCTGCTTCAGTGTCATCTTTGCATTAAAGGATCCCAGTACTTTGAGGGTAGTGTCTCCTGGTCCCCATAACTGTTTAGTAGGGGTAAGGAAAATCCCATCCCTGTATGGGCTGTAGTAAGAATTGGGGATAGCTGAGACTGCTGCTTCTGTAACTATTTTAAATGGTATTGGCTGTCCATTGAGTTCAATTTCTGTCATCCAGATTCCTGGATCTGATGAAGACTGTAACTTCATCTAAAAGTACTGTGCAATTCTCTGCATCTTGTTCTGTGACTTCACAGACTCTGGTAGCAGAGCTACAAATAGAAGCATAGTGACCTTTCTTTTTGCATTGCCGACATATCTCTTCCATAGCAGGACACTGAGTACAACTATGTCCTGGAGTTTGTCTATGCCTGTGCCATTGTCCTCCTTTTCCACTTGTTTGCCACTGTGGGCACTGGGGAGGCCACTCCCTGTATTCACTGTGCCTGTCAGTTCTATTTGTATTGGTTTGTAGTTTCTTTACAGCATGCATTGCATCCATATTGACTAATGCCTGACAGGACTGAGAATCATTCTGGATTTCTTGTTGTTGCTGTTTAGCTAGTTCTGATTGGCAAGCCTGCGTGATTGCCTTCTAGAGCGTTAAATTAGGGCCCAACAGTAATTTTTGTGAGAGCTCTGTATCATGCAGCCCCACAACTAGTGGTCCCTAATTAGCTCCTCCTTAAGCTCCCCATATTGGCAGGATTTGGCCATTGTATACAAAGATGTGATGAATATGTCCACAGGTTCTGAAAGCTCCTGTTTACTGATGTTGAATCTAGCTTGTTCATAAATCACATTTCTTTTCCCCAGCAAATGATCAGTTAAGGCTTCTATCACTGCAGCATATTGCTTTTTCTCTGAATTTGTAAGAGGCAGCAACAGCAGAATTTCATCCACCTGATCTCCCATAGAGTAGATAAGAGTACTCACTTGGTAAGCTTCCAGCTGTTTGTCCAGACCTGACACTTCCCTGAAGCGATTAAAATGCCTGATCCATTAAGGCCGTGTTCGAGGGTACCGGATTGGAAAATATTGGATTTTCCAATATTAGAAATATTGGATTGGAAAATTTGGGGGAGGGGGGGTAAGGCCAAAATATTAAGCACCGATACCGGATTTGTAGATGACTAAATCTTTTACTAGCCCACAGTCCAGTATTAAGGCTTATCTGTGCATGGAGTTAACTATAAAATAGGTATGAACAACTTTGTAAGTTGATGCTCATATTCCAGAATAAGACTGCCTTGTTCCAGTGGAAAAGTGGATTGGGTTAAACCAGAATATGATACCTTATTCCAGAATAAGAGTGTCCATACATTAAGTTATGCAAGAATAGTGATTACATTTTAAATTCACACCCAGCCTTCAGCCAAATTAACTTTCAAATGTAGATAAACCCAAACACAATCAGCTCCAAGGATTTATTAATTCATATTTATGTACTTCTACAGTACATGGCATAACTGTGGGTTCCTGATCCATGACTGGATTTCCTTGGCACTATAACAATATAAATAATTAACAACAACAATATTAATTGTGAATGTATTATAAATCAGGATCATGAGAGAAAAATGGGACTTAAGCTCTCCGAAATTCTGCTTGGAAATCTAGCTTCTCCCATGCACAGGATGCCTGATTCCCCAATTCCCAGACCAGCAGAACTTGTTGTGAAATTCAACCCTTGGTCACAACTCAGTGCTTCTCAAACTCACCTTTCATATTTAAAATATATTTTTAGCCCTTATAGTTTCAGTGGCAGCCTTACAAAAGTAGTCGCTGAAACCTTACAAGACTTTACAAGAATAACCAATGCAGCAATGTTTGCCTTAGCATGTAGACAGGCTGAAACAAGGGCTTAGAGAAGTGTAAACCCTGTTTATCTTACTTAGGGTCCCGTGTACTCCCTGGCTACAGCATTTGGCATTTTTCCAGGTTGACAGAGATCTAGCATTATTGCTAGTGAAATCTCCATTTTGCTGCAGTCTATGGAAGTCTTTGCAGACACAGGGGTCTACCCACACACACAAGCTTGCAAAGGTGAAACCTAAGTGCAAACAATAGCAGATTTCTTGGTGGAGAACCCCTCTTGCTGGCAGATTGAGAAAGCCCACGCTTCTCTCATTGCTCTCCAGTTGATCAATATATGAGAAGACCATTAATCAAACATGCTAAACTCTTATTTTATATAGCTGAGATTTCAGATCAAACATACACATTTACCTTAACATGCCATGTGAAAAACATTTTATGACCCCCTTTGAAAATGATACGATAACTCACCTGATTAGTAAATTTATATTTTCTGAATATTTTAATTATAGCTTGTACATGTCAATGAGGAGTGCAAAGTAAGTGAATTATTTGTGAGAGAAAAAGTATCATATATGCATTGTATAGTTAATTTGTCTTTTGATCTGGCTTTGGCTCATTGCTTACTTAAAAACTTTGTGGAAAAAAATGACAAACCATCAGCATCCTGCCATCAGTGATCCATAAGGTACGGCAGGCTGAGGAGAAGCATCCAAGTCCTGCAACCTCCTTTTAATGCTCAGTCTCCTGAAGGAGAGCATGCCAAGTTGTTGACAAAAATGTTGCAGACCTCTTACTTCTACACACAGTAGATCAGGGATCAGCAACCTTTAGAAATAGTAGGGCACAGCTTGTTACCCAGTCACCACAGGACATCAATCCCCTAATGACACCCCAGCCCTCCCATTCCCCCTGGCCCCCCAAACACACACATAGGGTTTCTGCTTGCCATTGCCATCAAGTGCCACGTAGTCACGCCAACAGCCATGCTGAGAGGGAAATTCAGCAGCAGGGGTAGAGAGCAGAGAGGTTTGGGGCACTAGCAGAAGGTACACAGGCAAGAGGTAGAGTGTAACATAGGCATGCACCAGGACAAACGGCACACAGCAGGGAGAAGGACATGAGGATTGCCCTCTCTACTACACACTATCCATCTCCCCATCTGCCAAAGGCCAGATCAAAACCCTTTGCAAGCCAGTGGTTGACCTCTGCACTAGAGGGTTTGTTGTTTACCATCAATTTGTCCAGGATGCAGGATAAATGAGAAAAGGAAAATTATTCTTATACAATTGAATCCTCAAAAGAAAATATTGTTTAGTGATATGTGGAGCTATCAGACAGGAACACCCAGCCTTTTTAGAAAAAGTGACTACACACTAATAGAAATTTTCTATACATTTTCCCTGATTACATGTCCTCTGTCAGAAAATTAAGCACAACAAGTATTTAGTGGAAAGTACTTTATCCTGTTCAGTATACATATTTGGATGGTGGGTACTTCTATAAATGAAGTTCATTCCAACAGAAAACTTTTCACAATAAGTTCAGCAAACTCATATTTCATTGGGGAAACTTAGTATGCTTTTTGACAGAAAAAGCAACCAACTACTTTCAGACTGGCTGACTTATTTCTGATTAAGGAGAAAACACAAAATAAAGTATTCATAAGAAAACACAACACTTTTTTCCTTTGCACAGGCTGAATCATTTCTGAAAAGAAATAAACACAGTCTCCTTGCCCCTGAGTATAATTATTAGAAATGTAAAAGTGTAGTGTGTAGAAAACAAAGGCTCACAGCCTCATACCACAAAACTAAAGGCTGACTGTGACAATATAAAGTGCCTTTTCCTGTGCAACCTAGAAGTTCTGGTTGATGTTCTGTAATTATTCTTACAATTTTTTTTAATCAGGAAAGAGCTCTGTGTATTGGAATTGAGAAGAAACTCCAATCCTTAGAAGGTTGTGATAATCAAAAAAGAGCTTGTCTTGAGGCCCTCCAGGAGGGGAGATTCCAGGACTGCTCAGGGAAGTTTAACAGTATGTGTACAGTGAATTGAGACTCAGTACAGTAACATGATGAATGTCCAGCCTGGGGACAGCTTACCAGTAACACTAACAACGCTGCTTTGCTGATCTGCAACAAATACAGTCATGTCAAATTACAAATCCCCAAACATACTGAAACTCAGCTGAAATATAAACCTTAAAGAATTAGATGGGAAAAGCAAATTCCATTCCATTAATATTAACTTACATCAGGGATCAATTTAGCCCAGTGATCAATTTACACTAATTAATTCAGTATATTATAAATGAGATCATCTTTTTAGAATGTTTTCTTTATTCTAGTAAACTTGGATAAGCATACCTCTGCCTAGATGCAGAAGAACAACTGTTTGAGCATAAAACAGCCAGGGGATTTCCAAATATGAACACGACTTTTTAATGTTCCCTCTCCTTTTCTACTTTTGATTTGACCTAAAATAAAGGATTTTATCTTTCTCCCACTGAAGAAGGAGTCATCAATTTAACAGTACCAGCTAGAGGACTGCCTAAGCCTGGCACCAAAGCCCTCTGATCCCTCAGGCTGAACAACCAGGTACCCATTTACAGCTGAGTGAGTTGAGACAAGAGCAGGTCTCAGTCAGGCCCCTAAACCCATAGTAAGACACTTTAGGCAGAACTTTGTTGCATTTTACATACCTACATGGAAATGTTACACCTCCCTCAAACTGCCATTTTTGCAACTCCCACAGTTTGCAATGTTACTCCACCTGTAGTGTGGATACATAAGCAGCCACATGGTTACTGAGCATGCCCTGTAGGCTTCATGCTGGCTGGGTAGGAGTGTGGCTCCATGTGCACTGTCTGAGCATAGCTCTTGAAATTGCAAGCCGGTAAGGAGTAGAAGGCCCTTCCCATCTTTCATCCTCAGGGAGCTGGGCACTCACCCAGGAAGCAGAATGCCCAGGTTCTAGACCCCTCTCCTAACCCAGAGCAGGTTTTGAACCTGCATCTCTCTGCCTTTACAACATGGTAAGCTAACTACTGTAGGCCACAAGTGAGGCATTATTCTATCTCCAGCATTCCAGATTCAAAACTGAATCCTTGGCATGTTAAGTTTTTCAGGCACATTGCATTTTGCTTACTAATAATACCTAAAAGCACTTACCATAGAATCATAGAATCAATGAGTCAGAAGGGACCTAGACAGATCATCTAGTCTGACCCCCTGCCATGGGCAGGAAGGAGCACGGGGGTGGCAGGGGTCATAAGACCCCACCCAGGTGCCTATCCAGTCTCCTCTTGAAGATTTCCAGGGAAGGTGAGAGCACCACCTCTCTGGGAAGCCT
>NW_017728992.1:98084282-98085328 GCF_001723915.1 Gavialis gangeticus
AAGTCCAAGAAGATGACATCGACTTCCTCCTTCCCATCTAAGCTCTTTGTTACCTGATCATAGAAAAAGACCAGGTTAGTCAGGCAGGATCAGCCTTGCATGAACCCATGCTGGTTACCCCTCAACATCACTTCCCCTGCAGGGCTCTCACAAATGTGACCTTTGATAATTTTTTTATATATATTTTTTTTTATATTTCATAGATGAAAACCATAGCATTTCCACATTTCTCAGTGCAGCTTCAGAATTTTCAGCGGGGCAAATGTAAGTGCTTGAAACATGTGACATTTTGTTTTATGTGAATGTTTTAGAAGCAAAATGCTAAGAAACTAGCAAAAGTTAAAAGAATCCTGATGATCTTTTTCATTAAGAACAGGCACCATTGAATCTACCTTTTAAATAGTTTCCCTTAAAATAGAATGCTCCCAGTGGGAGAAGCAAATGTAGAAAATGAAGTACAAGATATTCCAACACTTTAAAAGAAACTTATTAGCATGGCTAAAATAGAGAGGCAATGAGGAAGAGGGTCTGACTTATGAAGAATCAAACTTTACATTAAACAAACAGCATTACTGATTTAGCTCAAAGCCCTGACCTTCCTGGGACAAGCACATTATAATATGAACTGATCTTGCATAGCTTTTATATTGTGCCTTTTATGCAGTACTGTTCCACTGGCAGCCTGCAGACTACATGCAGCCCCCACAGGGTTAACTTACAGTCCCTTGCCTACAACCTTTCCCCCTCCTACAATATTCCAGTTGCTGCTGAGGGCAGGATGGGGCATAGCAATGCAGCTCATGAGGCCATTGAAACCCTATGCTCTCAGAGTGACCCAGGGACAGTGTGAGGAGAGAGAAGAGCCCTAAAGAAGTAAAATGGCCCCACCTGTATTGCAAAGAGCTCTGCAGGGCTCCTCCACCCGGTGTTTCAGGAGGGGAGGGGAAGTCAGCCAGAACTCCAGGATAAAAGGAGATGCAGGGCAGGCAAAAGAGGGACACAGGAAACCAGAAGAGACTGACTCAGGCAGCGAGATGGCAGGGAGA
>NW_017728992.1:98085667-98087279 GCF_001723915.1 Gavialis gangeticus
ATATTAACTAATATTACCTGTTTAGGCAAAATACCAAATGCTTCTAAGAAGCACATATTTATTGCTTATTAATCTCTCTGGTTCTGGCCATCACACTTCATAAAACTTCTTTTGGCTGAACAAGAGTTCAACTTCAACAGGGACTTTGGTAGGTTTCACTCAAACAAATTCATGAGCTTGTTATTGTGGTACCTGTGAGGAGAGGGAAGAGCCCCAAAAAAGTAAAATAGCCCCATCTGTATTTCAAAGAACTCCTCAGGGCTTCTTCTTCACCTGGTGTTTCAGGAGAGGAGGGGAGGTCAGCTGGAACTCCAGGATAAAAGGAGATGTGGGGCAGGCAAAAGAGGGACACAGGAAACCAGAAGAGACTGACTCAGGCAGCGAGATGGCAGGGAGAGCCAGAGGCGCTGCGGAAGCAAGGGAGACCAGGCTTAAGGAAAGCAACTCTGTGGAAGGAGCTGCCAGGGGAGAGAACCCTGAGGGAAAGCCGGGAGAGAGGCAGATCAGGGATACTGAGTGGCGAGACCTAGAGACCCAAAGAACATTTTTTTTGTTTTGTTTTTACTGCTCAAAGGCAGTGTCACAGGGCACTTCAGTGCCCTGCTCCTAGGAAAAGGTACAGGTGCCGGCTGCTGGGGCAACCGCAATTCGGTCAGCTGACCGGAAGGGGGCAGGGCCTGGCCTATATAAACAGCCTAGGCTGAGGGCAAGAAGGCAGTTCCCCGCTAACATCCAAGGGAGAAGGAGCTCTGCGAGAGTAGGTAGCCTAGAGAAGCTTGATGGCCTGATCAGCTTTGGCTTGAGGACTGGGAGGAGAAAGCCCTGATAGGGATTTGAGTGATGTTTAGCCAGAGGGCTAGAGTTTGCGTTTTAGCCAGGAGGCTTAGTTTTGAGTTGTAGCCAATTGGCTTATGTTATTGCTTTTAGTTGTTACACCAGAGGACCAGGTGAGGCTAATAGGGGTTGGAGGAGGCCTCATTGGGTCTCCACAGCGGTGGGGGGACCCCAGTGTCAGAGAGGGCACAGCATTTAGGGGTGCACTGACCCCAGCCCTGAGAAGGGGCACAGTGCATTGGGGGCCAGGTAAGGTCGAGGCCGCCTGAGCCCCACAGGAGTGGTAGACCTGAGGAGGGGATTTAGGGGCCAGGCACGGCTACGGCCACCTGAGCCCCAAGCACAGAGAAAGGCCCTAGGGGAGGCAAGAAGCCCCAGGGAGGGCGCACAGGCAAGAAACCCCAGAGAGGGCACACGATTAAGACCCAAGAGAGGAATTTGGGGGGGCCAGGCACGGCTATGGCCACCTGAGCCCCGATTGTGAGGCAGGGCCCCAGTGTGGGCAGGACCAAAAGAGGGAGCCCAGTGTGGGCACGGCCGCAAGAAAGGCCAGAGAGCGTCCGCAGGGAGTGCAGAGAAAGGCCCCAGTGCAGGCGACTGAGACGAGCCCAAAGGGGGTCCATGAGGGCGCGGGCTATAGCAAGGCAAGCAAGGGAGCGCCGTGAGGGCATGGCAAGGGATTTTGACAAGACAACGTCCGGTACATCTGAGAGGCTTGGGGCGTGGTATTAGGGGTGGTAGGAGCCACGCGTAGCCCTGAAGGCTTTAGGGCACGGAG
>NW_017728992.1:98092279-98096767 GCF_001723915.1 Gavialis gangeticus
CAACGTCCGGTACACCTGAGAGGCGTGGTATAAGGGGTGGTAGGAGCCACGCGTAGCCCTTGAGGCGGGAGTGCACAGAGTCATTGTAGACGGGGCACAGGTGGGAGTACGTCAGGGATACTGTGTCCAAGGGGGCAAAAAGGCAGTCTCCCTAAATAATCTTGTCATCAAAGATGTGGCGGGCAAGAACGAGGGTGCATTGACACCAACTTGGCATGGTAGGGGGCGCCAGGAGAGATCACGGCCACTCCTGGGCCCCTGCCCCGTGACAGGCAGATTGCAGAGACAATTGCATTACAACCCAGTGGAATGGGCAGGGCTGTAGGGGTTGGTGGAGCCCTCACTACACTAAGACAAATTGCAAAAGCCAAAGCATCAAGACCCACAGGCCCTGGCATTCTATTTTCTCCCGTAACAGCAAGTCGTGGCAGGCGAGATCACAGACATGTGGGAGGGGTCATCAAGATGTCGCAGTGGACTTCGGCTTCTTAGCCGAGGTGGTAAAGTTGTCTTGGTGTAGAAAATAGAGTCAGAAAGGAAGAAAAGGGAAAAAAAGCAGCTCAGACAAGTGATGAGCTCCAGAGACTGACAACACCTAGACAGATAGAGACAAGCCTCTACCACAGACAGGGGTGGGATTTTGGGGGGAAAGCCCACCATTGGACAGACAGCACAGTACAACAGGGGAGGAGCCTGCCACAGTGTGTTTGGGAGGAGCCCATGTCTTGTGGTGCAGCTTGCAGGGCATGGGAGCATCCCCACAGGAGAGCAAGGGAAAGATGCTGTAGAGTGCATTGAGGGAGGCACTTGCCATGCAGCATGGTGTGTGATAGGAGGGGGAAAAGAGGTGTAGAGGGGCATGCAGCCTCCAACCATTCAGGAGTTGGATGGTCCTGATATAGTGCATTAAAAGTTCCTTTACCACATCAAAATTAATCAACAAATCCCCTATGAAATCAGAGAATTTATAGAATATTTCTCATGATTAATATCCAGAGACCCTGACTCAAAATATGCCTGGCTACCACCACAAAAGAAGAGCCACAAAATAATCATCCATGGCTCTTGGAGAACTTTACCATTAATAAACGGGATAAAACAAGGGAAAGATTGCTGAACCAAGGGGCACAACCTCCACCAAACCAGGAAACCTTAGGTTAATGCCAAGGAGCTACCAAAGGTCCATTTTAGTAGTATCACTTGCCAGGGATTTTTTTATAGGTTTAAGATACTGTTGCTATACTTAAACACAGTCTCCCCAGAAATCAGCATCACCTAAAAGGAAACCTAAAACTAAACATCTGAAAAGACGCAAAGTTCAAGAAGCCTGAGAGCATATAAACTCTTCCAAGTCGTGCACTTAAATAAAAGAGTATTTCTGCACTATCTTAAAGTGACCTGCCTCCCTATTAGGCAGTCAGAGAAGTGAAGTCTCCTCCAGCAATCATTCAAACTGAGGGAAGTAAAAAAAAGAAAGTGTGCTTAAATGGTCTAGATTGCTCCCACACAGAGTGGCCAAACTGTACCCACTGTGTGATGGCATATTAAAGTTATTAAGATAGATGGACACCTAACTGCCAGTGAATCGAATCTGGGCCTTGGTTTTAAATTAAGAAATGATTCCTTGGTCCTCATACTACCATATTATAGCTTGCTTCCTCTGTCCTATCTATGATATCAACCTGCAATAATCACCATTTGTCTGAATCTCTAATAGCTTGTTTTAGCACCTTCTTCCATGCTGTTCCCTTAACCATGGCATGTGTTTCCTAAGCACACTCATTCTTTAGTATCCATGCAACATGGAATAGCTTTAACCTTGTAATATTCTGTAGCCTGATGGGAGATAGAGGTTCAAAATTTTTCACAGGTCTCTCATATCCACAGTGAGTGCTATCATCACTGACCTGTTTGATGAAAGATGGGAACCACCTGCTTCTCTTCCTGTTCACAGAAAGAAAGGACTGGCCAGCCATTTTTTCTTGAAAGGAAGAGCTTAAGTGCCTGAACTCCATGAGAGAGATCCAGGTTGTGAACCCTGAGAGGAGGGACATGTTAATCACTAAGACTGAAAAGCTTATCAGTGATTTTCCTAAAGATTGTACACAAAACCCTCACCAGTGTCTGTAAAGAACCATTCTCTTGATCTCTAGAAAGTCCCTCAAAATATAAGGGGTAAAGCCACTCAAAACTATCACTGGTAGCAAGCTCTGTCAGCCAGTAGTCTGTAGCTAAACAGACTTGAATGTCTCAAAACAGATGGCCTGAAAGTGGAATTCTTTGAATGCCTTAAAGTGGAAGGAGTATTTGGTGGTACTGGCTAACAGACAAAGCAAAGACAGATGATTTGTTTTGCCCAATAGTTTTTCTCTGGGATCTTAACACCTGCACCAATCTTAACACTTCAGCAAAATCTTGTCTCAGGTCTTCCAAGAATTTGAAAAGGGCTCTCGGATCAAGTGCATTGAAAGAGTTCATTTCATGCTATAGGAGAACAATCTACGTGGAGAAAGGGGTGATTAAAAGGAAAAGTTCTTTAGTCTACCATTGAAGATTGTCCTGAGTTACACTCCAAAACACAATGTAGCTCTAATACTTGTTCATCAGAGGTATCCCAGCTTGGAAACTTTTATGGTTTTGACTCTTTCTTAAAAAAAGTAGAAATTATCTACATAGTATACATTAAGTATTCCAGTTTCTCTTCACCAGAAGAAAAACAAAATAGAAAGTTTTGGAACAGGCTACTCACTGCAATTGGAACAGATATCAGATCAAAATTTATCTCATTTATATTGCCTATCATTTACATTCTATAGTTCATTAAATTTGAGTAGTACTCTTTGATAAACGGTTTCCCAATTTATGCAGTATGACTGAAAGACTGGATTTTGGCAGACAAATGTTAGTGTTTTCTGAAGGAGTCTGCCAAGTACTCTAAACACTTGTGTCAAAAAATTGTTAAGTTTCTGCATCTAACAATTTGGCCTTCTTTACTGTCTTCAATGCCTTTAACATTCAGTAAAATAATAGAGGTATGCATGGATATTGCTTAGCAGATAATTAATGAACAAAATTATCATTAAGTATCAGGGGAAGAGTAGGGGCCTTTCAAATAAACTGATATGTTTCCACATTCATGATTTTTGCCCAGTTAAATGTACCAATAATAATGTTTTACTGCAAAGCAATCCCATCTAGCTTAGGCCAAGAAGGTAGCAATGACAGGATTTATCAGATCAATAATTTTAACTGAATCAAAACAAAGGTAGCTCTTGTGTATTGACCATGCTCCATAGCTATAAATTATCACTGATTGCTTTGAGGACTGAGGTGTTGATGTCTTACTTCCTTCCATTAGCCAAACTGGAATGAAGTCAATAGTATATTTCATATACAGCAAAAAAAAAAAAAAAGTGTTTTCAATGCTACATTGCTTAAATGTTTCATTTTTTGTTAAATAGTTACAAAACAAGATGAAAAAGTATGAGCTTCCATGAAGCCACTAAAATTGCACTCTGGTAAACTTTGGCCTATAACATATCCTTTAAATGATACAACTTCTATGAATGTCAGTTTTGCTCCTTTATAAAATTCAAAGGCTTACTACTCCTGCACATACCAACCTTTGAGTATGTGTGTGTGGTGCATTGGTAGGAAGAGTACAAATTTCTCTCACTTTATGCTGACATGCATTCCTGTAAAACAGTGCATAACTCGAATTTGCATAAAAGGAACCTACTTTACAACGTAACAATAGGGATGTGTTCCAAGACCTTGACTGTACTGACCCCCAGATCTATGTCTACCACTTTTACAAGACAATTTTGGTACTCACCAACAGCAGACAGTACACAAAAGCACAGGGCACTATCATAATGGGGATAGCAACTACAGAAACACGTTGCAGGTAACGAGCACAGATCCACACAGGAGACTATATTTTGGTGTGCATCACTCCCACAATGCACCGCACAAAGCACCTGACTGCAGGATTCCACCACACAGATAGTATAAGAGTGAATTTACCTTGCATATAATTAATTTTTGGTATAGTTTCATAGTTGGTAGAATTGGAAGGGACCTGAGCAGATCATCAAGTCCGACCCCCTGCCATGGGCAGGAGAGAATGTAGATGTCAGATGACCCTGGCAAGTTGTCTGTCTAGCCTCCTTTTAAAGACCCCCAGGGTAGAAGTGAGTACTACTTCCCTTGGAAGTTGGTTCCAGATCCTAGCCACCCTGACTGTGAAGTAGTGCCTCCTGATATCTAGCCTGAATCTACTCTCTGTCAACTTATGGCCGTTATTCCTTGTTACTCCCAGTAGTGCTCAGGGGAACAGGGACTGTCCCATTGCCTGCTGGTTTCCCTCAGCCAGTTTATAGACGGCCACCAAATCCCCTCTCAGCCCTCTCTTGTGAAGGCTGAACAGGTTCAGGTCCCATAGCCTCTCCTCGTAGGGCCTGCCCTGCTGCCCCCTGATCATGCAAG
>NW_017728992.1:98096924-98113625 GCF_001723915.1 Gavialis gangeticus
CAGTTAGCCTTCCTGGCTGCGTCCCCACATTGGCGGCCCATGTTCATCTTGGAGTTTATAATGACTCCAAGATCCTTTTCTGCCTCTGTGCTGATGAGAAGGGAATTCCCCAACCTGTCGGTATGCTGCTAGTTCTTTCTCCCTAGGAGCAGTACCCTGCACTTGTCAGTATTGAATCCCATCTTATCCTCATCTGCCCACCCCTGCAACCAGCCCTGCAACTTGTCCAGATCCAATTGCAGCCTGTCCCTCCCTTCTAGCATGTCCACTTCTCCCCACATCTTAGTGCCATCTGCGAATTTGAACAAGGTGCTTTTTACCCCCTCATCCAAGTCACTGATGAAGATGTTGAACATATCTTGTTGAACATATAAGAAGGGTCATTGTATAAGAGCGAATTCACACATACAGAACCCGCATAAAGTGAGGGAAAACTGTACTAGGAGGGTCTAGTAAGGAATACTCTAAGATATACACTGAAATATTACAACTATATGATCTAAGTTCAAATAAGAACCAGAAGACATTTCCTGATCCTTGAAGGTTTCAGATTTCCTAAATGGTCAAACTTCCACATCATGAAAAGTATCATCTAAAATGGAACAAGCTGGTGCCTCCACCTCCCCAAGTCAGTGCCTAGGACCTAGGCTAATAGTTACAGCTAACGATTGGCAAACCTCAAAAGTTTGATTTGTAGTTTCATTTGAATGATTGATACTTATTCAGTCCTTGAGATGTCTCCTTTGTGCCTTGTTCCTTTCCAGCAAGTTTAGCAAATGCTAAATCTCGATTCTGATCTGAGTAGCCAATGTTAGATTCAGCATTGACTGCTGGGCTCTGGCTGGCTCTCTTTTCCAGATGCTACCTCTTTGTAGGATTATTCCAATCACATTGCCCCAAAATCCACTGCTTCCCTTCTGTCCGTTGACCAGTGGGATGCCTCTGTACAGATTGTCTGATCTGAATTGTCATAGATTCATAGCTATTAGGGTCAGAAGGAACCTCAGTAGGTCATAGAGTCTGACCCCCTGCCCTGGGCAGGAAAGAGCACTGGGGTCAGATGACCCCAGCTAGGTACTTGTCCAGTCTCCTCTTGAAGATCTCCAGGGTAGAGGAGAGCACCACCTCCCTAGCCCATTCCAGATTCTGGATTCCTTACCATGAAGAAGTTCTTTCTAATGTCCAATCTAAATCTGCTCTCCGTCAATTTGTGGCCATTGTTCCTAGTTACTCCAGAGGGTGCCTCAATAAATACAACATCTCCTATTCCTTGCTGCCCTCCCCTGATGAATTTATAGGCAGCCACAAGATAACCTCTTCAGCCTTCTCTTAAGAAGGCTGAAGAGCTCTAGGCCCTTCAGTCTCTCCTCATAGGGCCTTGCCTACAGGCCTCTGACCACACGAGTGCCTTCCTCTGAACCCTCTCAAGATTCTCCACATCCCTCTTGAAATGCGGTGCCCAGAACTGGATGCAGTACTCCAACTATGCAGTGCTGCATAGAGGGGAACAATCACCTCCCTGGCCCTCTTCATCATGCATCTGCTAATGCATGATAAAGTGCAGTTAGCCTTGTTGATCACTTTGTCACATTGACGACTCATGTTCTTCTTGAAGTCAACTATGACTGAACCGACTTTCAAGCAAAAATAGCTTTCCATGAGAAAAAAATATTAAATTAAGTGTTCTGTTGGACTTTTCCAGTCAGAGATCCCGTTGAGAACATATGCAAAAAGCTGACATTTCTGGGAAAAGAGGGCATGAAAGTGGAGGAAATGAAATATAGGAAAATGGCATGAAAATTTGCCAACATTTGGTAATTTTACATGCTTGTGCTCAATCCCCTCTTTGATTAAGAATACTGGAAATAAGATAGAAGCTAATTTTCTTGAAAAAAAGTCAAAGATACACCCAAGCTTAGCAGACCATTAGGTTAGTGTAGCCCTGATCAGTTATCAGTGGCATACAAAGATGGCATAGTTAGCTTCACATCCAGCTATCTTTGACACCTCAGTCCAAATAACTTGGGATTGACTCTCATGTTGTGTGTAGGTGCCTTCAGTTGACAAAACAGTCTGAGGTACCTTGTAATAGGATATGTCATTTCTCCTTCTCTTGGTCTGTTGTTAGCTTGCAGCTATAACTCTGTTAATAATACATGGAGGAGTCTAGTGTTCCATATTAGGATTAATATAAATTTGTTTGCACATTCTGTTAGTTTTTCCTAGCACAGGTAGGAGAATGCATCCAGAAATAGATCAGTAAGTGAATAATTTGTGTGATTATAAAAACTTATTTGGAAGAAAAAGAAGCATAAACACAGATTTGAGAAATGCTGTAGTAAAATGTTTCTTTTGATTGCATTGTTTTAGCCTTTTTAGAAGTCATTGGATTGTGACAGCTAAATTAGTACTGCCAGTGTTGCTGACCTAGGATCCCATGAGAGGGGATTCGAAACTTCAGTTACTTAGTCTACCTCTTTTTTTCCTTTCTGTTTTTCTGATTGCACCCAGTTCACAAGCAAATGAAAAGTCTGTTTTTGGTTGAACATATATGAAACAGATGCATTTGTTCCTGTAATGGTTTTACTTTAAGAAGAGATGCTGCAAATAGACTTAGTATGAACATGTATAGTGTTAAAAAAGGGTAAACTGAATTACTTGCAAGAGAAATCAAAGTGACAGCTCTGGGAATTGAAATCTTCTATTAGTCAAGCAAACAGAAAAAGAATGCCATGGACAGGAACTGTGCAAGCCTCTCAAATTATTGTATCAAGGTAATGGAGGAGCATGTTGGGGATATTTTTTTTTATAGAGATGGCAGACAGGCCAACTGGGAGATGAGGGGGAACACTTCTTGACTTGCTGCTCACAAACAGGGATAAATTGGTTAAGAATGCCAAGGTAGAAGGTAACTTTGGTGATAATAACCACCAAATGTTAAAGTTCAAGATCCTAAGGGAAAGAAGGAAGAGGAACATCAGAATAAAGACACTGGACTTCAGAAAAGCCGACTATAACAAACTCATGGATGTGGTGGGCAGGGTCTCCTGGGAGGCAAGTATGAGGGGAAAAGGAATCCAGAAGTCTAGCTATTCTTTAAGAAGGCTCTTTAAGGACACAAGAGCATCTATCCCAACATGATGGAAGAATGGGAAGTGCAACAGGAGGCCAGTCAGGCTGGACAGCTATCTTTCCAATGAGTTGAAACTCAGAAAACCTATAAAATGTAGAAACTTTGTCATAGTACTAGAGAAGATTATATGAGTATTGCATGAGTACATAGGGAGAAAATTAAGAAGGCCAAGACATGATTTGAGATGCAACTGGCAAAGGACATAAAGGGCAATAAAAAGGGATTCTACAAGTATGTCAAGAGCAAGAGGAAGGCCAAAGAAGCCATAGGCCCCTTATGGAATGCAGAAGACAGTCTAGAAATGGATGACGCAGAGAAGGCTGAAGAAGTATTTAATGCCCTTTTTACTTCAGTTTTCACACATAGGCTGAATATGAGCCAACAGTGTTCTCTTGTAAGAACACTGTTGGCTCATATTCTCTTGTAAAAAAAACAGCAGTATACTGGGTCTTATTAAGAGGCTTGTCACTTGTAAATCAAGGAAAGTGATTCTTCTGCTCTATTCAGCACTGGTGAGGCCTCACCTAGAGTACTGTGTCCAGTTTTGGGACCCACAAGTCATGAAGGATGTGGCTAGATTGGTAAGAGTTCAGCAAAGAGTGACAAAAATGATTAGGGGCCTGGTAGGGTAAACTTAGGCTGAAAGAACTAGAGTTATTTAGTCTGAACCAAGGGAAGACTGAGGCGGGATTTGATAATAGTCTTCAAATACCTGAAGGTCAGTTGTAGACAGGAAGGAGACAGACCATTCTCGGTGGCCATAGGATCAGTCAAAACAGCTATCTGGCTTTATGCCACTTGTGGTTCTGGTCATATGACTAGAAGAAGTATGAGGCTTGGACTTGTATCTAGCAAATTTTGACAACTAGAGAATTATTGAAGATAAATATTCAGAGCATGATCATGTCACAGACCAATGAAACTACATATTGCAGCAGAAAGCATTCATCAGACTAAAATGAGAATTTAGTAAGACTATCATCCATTTCCATTTATATTTAATGTTGTTAAAAAAACACTCTGAAGTGGAAAGACGTGTAATGTGTGAAAAGCAGTGGAGTCTTCTATATTAAGTAAGAGTTCTTCATCAGTATTTTTCTCTACTAATTTATCTTTGAAGTGGAATGAGTAGCTATTGTAATTGTCCATTCCATTTCACAAAGGCCTAAATTATCATATTCAATTGATCAACTGTCCTTTTCCCCTTTTCTTCCCCAAATGTCCTGTCCCAACAGTATCCTAATGTAACATAGATGCTTCCCTCTACTAAGGAGCATGGTCCCTTGTCTTACCAGGGTGGAGGTCATACCTGATGTTGTCCATTCCAATTCTTACCTTTTCCAGATCCTGCATAAAGTGCCCAACTGTACTTCCTAGTTCAGGTGAGAATCGTGGCTGGGATTCTTCTAAGTGAGGCACCTTAGGAAGTTCAACACCCATCTCTCATAGAATGTAAGGAGAGAATAAGCACATAAACTCTTCAGATTTTTTTGGAAGTCCCAGCTTTCTTATATAGCAAGCTATCACCATACTGCTGGCAATAAGCCCAGAGCATTTTGTGACATTCCTGTCCATTTTAATGCAGATGTTGCACATTTAAATATTCCTTTGTTTCTATGTTGTTCTTAATCCAATACTTTGTACTTCTCTATATGTATGAAGCATGAGGAATAGTGAGGTAAGATATAATACTGTTTACTTGTTGTTTTCTGTTTTTTCCCCTTTCCTTTATTTCGCACAAGTATTACAGAGAGTTGTCTTTTAAAAGCAGTTTTACAAAGTTAGACATGATTTCAGTTATGAGAGCCCCAGGGGCTCAGCAAAATAATAAAAACAGATGTTTGAAGTCTTGGAAAGAATGTAACAATGGAAGGACTGAGAATAATTTAACTGGATCTGACAAAATCTAGCGTGATTTGAAATTCACTAGTACTTCTTATCAAAAGTGTTATCTATCTGCTCTAATCTATGCTTAAATTTCAGTTCATAAGCAATGCAACATCAGTTATTCCCCTCAATGATTCTTTAATTATATTAAATTATGTAATTTAGTATAATTTTTTCCATTTAAAATCATTACTTCCAAAATAAAGGAAAGGACTTATAGATACACATTTCTGGATGCCAAGATTAAAAGTTAGGCATGTATATACTTTAAAACATAGCTAGGGAATAGGTCAATCATATTAACTTGCAAAGGGTTATACTTGGACTTCAGAATTATCATATTCTGATCTACAATTTAAAACCAGAGTAACTACATTGATTGTAGTGTAATTATTTCATAATTACTCTGAAATTCATAAGATCAGGATCTGGTCTATGCTAATCATATTTTCAAAGTCACATGTCTCCTTATTCAAGCAAAAGTATTTTTTCCTCCTAAATTTGCCATTTTACTAAGCTGAGTGCAGAAATCTGTATCATCTTATATTGTAAGCTCCTTGTAGCTAAGTTTATACAGTGCCTTCCATAATGAGGTCCCAATCTGTCACCAGCATTCTTAAATGCTAATATAAATGCTGCCTTAATATAAATAGCAGCATCTTTAAACAAGATTTTTTTATTAGTGAGAAATGGATATTACATGTTTCAGTATTTGGAAGTTTAAAAGAGAATAGTTTGAAAATCTGGTAACTTCCATATGCAATAGAGGGCCAGCTGGGCAATCACATTTGCTTGAAAAAATCCCACTAGCAGTATCCACTGAAATTGCTTTAATGAAAAACTTCTGTTTATGTATTTATGAACACTTGTGCATACTTCAACTGCACTTATGAAAATTTAGCCCTGAGTGTATATTTTCTTCTGCCATTTGGTAGTTTGCCATCAGATTCTAAGTGACATGACACATGGTAGATTTATGCATCATGAAGCAGACACTGCAGGAGTTTCATGTATTTGTATTTTGTTTCCAGTTAAACAATACACAAGGGGCTGTCATACTAACAAGGTATATAATGATTGACTTGTTCAGCCACTTTTAGACCTTTACTTCAATATAATAGAAACTTCAATAAACAGGAAATTTATGTGTGAACAGATGTTTGCTTTGAATTGCTATATTGTATTTCTTTCATTCTCTGAACAGTATTTTCAGGTTCATTCCTATTTAATCCTGAGCAACTTCCATTGCTCAGGTTAAGCTATACTAACATGTGTAAGAATTCCTAAAGCAACAGGTTTTGCACATCTCACTACACTCTGCTACACAAGGGGCATCATTTGTACCTCTGAATCATGTGGACTTTTCAGACTAACACTCACATTTTAAATGCGTATTGCATACTGTAAAAATTGCTTTGTATGGGAAACTAGGATTTGTCATAAAGCAAAAAAAAAAGACTAGCCATCATAAGGAATAGATCCAGTGCCCAAAGACAAAACTTGCTTTAGTTGCACAGTGGGCATTGGAGAGGAACCCTGACAATTTTGTCATCCTAGACATGGGAGAGGGATTCCTGGATGAGCTCTGTAGCCAGAGGCAATCCTAGCAGGGTGCGGGGCCCAGACATGAAGAAGCCAGCAGTGATGGCAGGGAGTGGGGAGGTTGCACGCTGACAGATGCAAAACCAGTGGCAGTGGTGAGTCAACAGCACTAGGCGGGCCCTGCAGGAGAGGCCACGGCTGTTCTGCTGGGCCCCCCAAAGCACAAGACCCAGGGAAGTCACCCCGATTCACATGACCCTAGCGATAGCCCTGTGTGTAGCAATCAGTTTACAATTTAGTCATGAGATTTGTTGTGTTTGATGTCAACAGAGGGCAGGACAAGAAGTAATTGTCTTAAATTGCAACAAGGGAAATTTAAGTCGGATGTTAGGAAAAACTTTCTAGCTATGAGGGTGGTTAATCACTGGAACAGATTACCTAGAGAGGTTATGGAGTCTCAAATCACTGGAAAAGTTAAGAGCAAGTTAGAAAAATACTTGTCTGGAGGACTGAATGCAGATCCTTTCCAGTCCTATTTTTCCTTCCAACAGTCATTAGTAGTCACTTTCTTCTAACACTGCTCTTTTTTTTAGAATAAGTATGAGAATATTTATTGCTAAAATGTTTCCTCTCTCTCCCTGTACCATCTCTGTTTCAACTGATCAATTTATATGTAAAATCTTCTCTAGTCTTTCTTTTCCAGGCTTCCTGACACAGATTTGAAGAAATACAACTCAAGATCTTTCCTGTTTCAATGATTTTCAACAATAAATGATATCCAACAACAAATCAGAGATCTAAACCAGTCACCATTTTTATATCCTGGCTGAGGAGGGTTTTGTCCAGCTGACTCATTTGTATTATCAAATCCTAAGTTCAATACCCCTGCTTAGTAAGTGTAGGTCTCTTCCCAATACAACAGGCAGTGGTTAAAAAAACCAAAAAACTCATTGCTACTTGAGTCACACTACAGTTCAACCGATTTCAGAAAGAACTGAAGATGCCACTTGTTTCTTTTACCCTGAGAGGCTTTAATCAGCTTCACAGCTGATCTCCTGGTTCAGCTGCATTCATTGTAGCTGTCAAATACCTTTCCTCATTCAATTTTTTCACTGCGGGTCTTGTTTAAACATGGGTAAAATGCACTGTAATGGTTAAAGGTGGAAACATAAGCTCTCTCAGACTTGGCATCCTCAGCCACACATCCTTTAGGCGAGTACATAAGGAAAAGATATACTTTTGAGTCCGACCGCATTGTTCTGATGTCAACCCATAATCAGCTTAGCTGTGCTGACTCCAGTTGTAAATGTGGATTTTGCCTTCCAGCTCATGAGACCTAATATTTTTGTCAAAGCAAACTGGAGTGCTCTCTCCATCAGTCTGTTCTCTTGAAGCCAATTTCTATATCCTAGAATCTTGAAATTAAGAGTTGACATGTTGTGGCCTGTTATCAGTGAGTTATTGGGGAATGCTTTCTGTTAAAAAGACGGGGAAAAATACTTTTAGCTTTTCTAAATGTATTTTTAAAAATACTTTTAGCTTTTCTAAAATGTATTTTTGGCCACACCAAGTTCCACTTCCTCACACACACCCGATGAAAGCACCGGACCTAAAAACTGGCAAATCCAACTCCCGCTCCTTACTGATCTCCTGGCCCAGACCACACAACACACATATACCTACACATGCACACCACCACCCTGCACATTAAAAAAAAAA
Source organism: Gavialis gangeticus (assembly GCF_001723915.1). Classification (NCBI taxonomy): domain Eukaryota; kingdom Metazoa; phylum Chordata; order Crocodylia; family Gavialidae; genus Gavialis; species Gavialis gangeticus. The sequence continues at coordinate 98,105,206 of NW_017728992.1, forward strand.
TCATTGCAGCCATTAAGCAACACACCTCCAGCACAACTGTAGAATTACAACATATGGTTAAATTCGGTGGAGTATGACCCATTAATCCCTGAAATATAGATTTGAATCAATCTACTGAATGCAGTCTTCAAGGCTTTCCTAAAATGTTAATGTTGGTTTTTCATGCTTTAAAGAGGTATTGTCATTTTACTGTGTCAGTACATTTGAGTCTAATGGAATCTAAGGGAAATGACACTTCAGGCACTGAATGATCTGCAAGCAAAGAGAAAAAGGGCAAGGTCCTCTACAGTGGTAAATCAATAAACTGATTTTCACTAGCTGAAGTTCTGACAGTGCAAGTCTCTAGGCAGGCTAGACTTTCTAGGTGAACTAAGAAGGTGGATGTGCCACTTTCATTATAGAACAAAGCCTGACAGTCAGCTTTGCATTTGCTAAATCTCTCTTGCATAAAAGAAAACAGACTCCTGAATGAAGAGTTCACTTTGTTCTGCCCCTGAGCACCCATCCATGTTTTGTTCTACATTCAGATTTACATGAGTGCCTTACTAATAAAATGAATCTAACATGTAGGGTGTTCATAGAAATTCGGCAGCCATACATACAAACATGCTAAATACTCTGGGCCAAATTCTGTTTCATTTTGAAAACTGTGGATCTAGATTAGCCCCAGAGACCTGAAAATGGAGGGCTTGATTGATCCTCCACTGCCTTCCACCCTGGCTTGTAAAAAAGAAGAACATGAATGGGCAAGTCAGGAGAAGAGAAGGACAAGGACTGGAGAGGGGAATATGCATCATCCCACTAGGGCCTGGTTTAAATCATAGGCCCATTTTGCTAATATCACAGCCTGATCATGGCAGGTGCCACCATTTTCATACCCAGATCATGGCACCCCCACCCATACCCCATCATTGGCTGAGGGGCAAGGTTTAGCAGCAGGTTTAACTGCAGCAGCATAGGCCTGCAATTAAACCTGGCCCTTTATCACATGCTCCTGGGTTGAGCCAGCCCCATTGCAGCCCCCATGTGGGGAGCCAGTTTGCAGCCTGCCCCAGTCCCCAGCCCATGGCTCCAGTCCCAGCCCTGGATCCAAAGGCACTGCACTCCCATTGGCAAATGGCCCTTGCACCAGGTAGGGGAGGTGTTGTTTGCTCCCATGCATGTGTTTTTTCCCCCCTTCCAGCCCCCAGTGCCCCAGTTTTTTCATTGGAAGAACAAACAACACCTTCCCTACCCATCCCCAAGCTCTTTCTTCCCCCTGTCCCTTTTGCAACCCTTTCCCCGCCTCCCCTAGACTGCTAGGCTTTTTCTGCTAGTTGGGGAAGTCACTTAATTTTGTGATTTTCATGAAAAATGTTAAATCATGATTTAAAGCAGGCCCTACATCCCACCATTGAACCTGTGAAACTGTTGCTGTCTGATCTCATTACATTCCCCTCCCCAGAATGGGAGATTTCCCTTGAAGATATTCTCCTGTGGGCAGCTCCTTTTAGGTTTCACTGGCAGCAGGAGTGGAGAACAAATAGCAGCCTTCTTTCCCTCTATTTTTCTGTTTAAATTTTAAGCTTGCTTCAGTGCTACTTAGTATTTTTTTTTTAGGGCTGTGCAGTCTATATGTGCAATGCCGCTGCAAGGATCAATATCCAGTGGCTATTTGAGTCAGGTGACACTTTTTGGTTTTTCGGAAATTATATTTTTTCTAAATCCTGGCCAGTAGGAAATCTTCTCCTTCTTAGCACACTTTTAGGTGGCTTGAGCGGCCTGTGTTCCTTCAACCATTCCTTTATGTAGAATCACTGACAGGTATTTACCACAGGTAACCAGGCTTTCTTTCCTGCAATCTTCCTCTATAACACGTATCCTAGTTGCTGCATTTTAATACTTCCCTATCTTTTATAGTAGCCACCCAAGAGAACTATCAGCAGTAAAGCTCCACACTCAAGTTGCCCTTTCAATGCTCCTACTCCATAGAAGAGACTGTAATATTTGGTGACATCCTGAACTAGCAGCAATCCTTCCTAAGGCACAAAATTAAGTTTCTTCCCTCCTGTGGTGGAGCATATATTTTTGATCCTATGTTTACCTCAGAGACTATAGGCAAGCCAGTAGCAGCAGCAGATGTAGTTGCTGCAGTGACTCTACCAGCTGAAAGATAAAAATAGGAGGAAACTAGATTGTAATCTGCACCAGGAACCACAAGAATTGATTCAGACTGGAGAGGAGAGTCCACTGGGTCTCTTCATTACCAGAACAGCACAACAAAACTGCTTCAGGTTCAGCCAGATGTCTGTAATGTTTAACCAGCAGAGGTGAATCCAAATGAGGAACTTCTTCCCTGAAGCTGCTAAATTTCCTCAGAGTTGTATCTATTCCTGAATTCACACTTTGCAGGGTGGGTCCAACTCAAATACTTCCCTTAAAAAGTTCAGCGTTAAAAGGGAAAAAAAAACAAAAAAAAACAATAATTGGCCCACTTGCAAATCGACTAAATCAGTCTAAAATGCTATACAGGTGACGTGGCTACGTTCTACATTTGGTGCAAACTCACCACTTGCAAATAAGCAAAGCTTTACCTCAGCAAAATATTTATACCTATGTCTAACTTTAAACATATGAAGACCCCCCTTGAGGACACAATTCACTGGGTTGAAGTTCAGGACATATTTGAAAACCAGAGGCTACATAAGATACAAAGCAACTCAGCTCAGTCCCTGGGCATTCTCTAGGACCATTGCAGCTAGGGACAGACATTCAAAAAGCCATAGCCTGAATTGATTCAGTCTCTGCAAGCTAGTCTAACCTGCCTAGCTTGAACTAATTTGCAAGTGAATTGACATTCCCTTTTCACTCAGGAAATGTGGGCACATCCCTACAGTGGCTCAGGCTCAAAGCCAGGGGGTGCTAGAGCAGCGCTTGGCTGCTGGCTAATTGTGCTGGCAGGGGGCATGGCCAGCCCAAGCAGTAACCTCAAGTGAACTAGCCAGGGAGGGGGTTTAATACCCCTCTCTCTGTCCCACCAGCCTGGACCCAAGCCCTGCCCCCAGCACACTACCACTCACCCCACACAGTCAGAGCTGCCCCAGACTGCACCATCCTGCTCCGCTCCTGCCCACAGCGTAGCCCCTCCACCCCATTGGGAAAAGGCTTGCGGTCTCAGGAAACAATGAGAGGGGCTGCTGCCCCTCTCAAGGTCCCTGCCCCCTCACCACTCCAGTGGCAGGGGCAGGGGCACAGCCAAAGGCCAGCCAGCATGGCCCCCTTAGGTGAGGGGGCACAGAGGGGGGTTATTTCAAGGAGGGGGCTTATCCCACTGTTCACCCCAAGGAGGGAGTGATTGGGAGTGGTGGTCAGAGCTGGTGGACAGAGGGGGAAATAAACTCCCTCCTTGCCCCTTTGCTTCAGGGGACTATGCTGGCCAGTGTCTAGCCACACCCCTGCCCCTGCTGAAGTGAGGGGGAAGCACCAGATGGACCCCAGCCTGGGTCTGTGGGACAGGGAGCGGGGAATTAAGTCCACTTCCTGGCCAGTTTATTTGAGGCTACTGCAGGGGCTGGCCTTGCCCCTGCCACTGGAGCAGTGAGTGGAGAAATGCCTGGCAGTTCCATTCTGGTAGGACAGGGGAAGGAGGGGGGAAATAAACCTCTTCCTTGCCCCCTTCCCTTTGGGGGGGGCAGCCTCTGGCTATGCCCCCACCCCTGCCTGCCCCTGTTCTAGCTAGGGAGCAGAAGGGTGGCACCAGCCCTGCTCCACTAGAGCAGAGAGCACAGCCCTGCCCAGGACTGCAGAGCATGCCAGGATGCTGGGGGACTCTGGTTTAACTTAAGCCAGGAAGGGGTCTGGAATAGAAGTTCCATAAACAGGTTTAAGCATAATCAGTTAACCCTGATACTACATAAAACCAGTTTTCTCTCAAACTGGTTTTGGCCATTCTGAAACTGGTTTATGTGCACTGAACTTATGTTCTGTTACAGGTTTAAACCAGTTTCTGATCACTTAAACCTGTTTATGTGTAACTTCTGCCCCTGGCCTACTGGTATTCATTGGGAATATTTCTACAAAACATAAACTTCCACAGATTTTAGGAATAAATTGAAAAGCTTTTACCTGCCAAGAGCTCTGTCTAGGCCTTTGAGGTTTCTTTACTGCTATGCACACCTAAAGCAGAGCAGGAGATATTTTCTTTAGTTATAGTGGTATGGATATCAAGAGAAACAAAGAAACCTGGAGGCCTATATTCAAGTGAATTATTTACTCTCCTCAAAGCTCAGAAATCAAACTGAGTCCTAGGTCCAAAGTATCTCTGGGACAGAGACAGAAATTAGAGCAGGTCTGTAAGTTATAATCAGGAACAAAGCTTGAACATTTTCATTTCACCAGTTTCTTTGGGTTTTATTTCCATACTTCTGTCAACAACGATTTTTTAATTACAGTTCATTTAGATAGAAGTGTGAAATAAGGTGTACCTTTCCATTCGAATTGGAATGTTCCCCATGTCACTTTCTGCCATGAACATTTTGGAGGTTGTTTTTTTCCCCTAGGTTGCAAATCTTTTCTAAAAAAAGGAAAAAGCTAATGTAAGCTACCTTTTAATCACAAATACAAAAATTGCTTCCCTGGATGTTTTAAATAGTAGCATTGCACTCATTATATAATTGCAGGACACTGAATTTAATAAAACAGAATCTAGTTAATACAGAAAGAGTACCCACAATACAGTATAATGGCCTGGGAGGTAAAAGAACATTTTGCAAATATATAAAGAAATATAAGAAATATTAGCCTTTAAAGGGCACAACTTTAAGACAGTGACCTCCAGAATTGTACAGTTCAGTCATACAACCAGTCAGAAAATGTGCTCAGAAAATGTGCAAGTCCTTTAGATTTTTTTGAAAAATTGACCTTAAGAATGCAATTCAGGACAGTATCCCAATTTAGGAAGAGTGCTTAGGCATATGGTTAAATGCCATTGAATTCAATGGGGCTAAAGTATACATTTAAATTTAAAACTTTCCTGGATAGGTATAGACTTCATTTTGTACTTTAGGGCTTTTCTGAATCATCTGTAGCATGAGTATATTTTCAATGTGCCACTGGCCCATAATATCATCTAAAGTGAACTAAATTGTAAATTTTAAAAAGAACCCCCCTCCACCCCACATTTATTTCAATAGTACCATGAATGACAGGAAGCACCATTGCCAGTCAAAGCTAATTAATTAACACTAATGAAATAGTTATGTCTTGGCTGATGTCACAGTCTGTAAAACTTTCACAAAGGGGGGAAAAAAAAGATTTTTTTCATCCAAAGTTGTCATTGACTCTTTTTTTTAAAAATGGAAGATTTCTGATTCCCACAGTTGTCACTTTGAGTTTCCACTTAGGTGTAACAGCTGAAAAGCTTGCCTGGCTGCAGGCTGAATGGGTAAGCTGTGCTTAAGAGTTCTGCAAGAAAAGGTTGGCAAAACTTTACAGAGGGTAGCTAAGCTTTACCAGACAAGAGGATATGCAGTGCACAATGCATGCTTCTTATTGGAGAGTTTAAATTGTGACCAGAGTCCACATACCAAACTGGGGACTCTGATTGGCTACTACTGAGCCATAAAAGCTGAGGGAGGGAAAAGGGGGGAAAAAAGGAAGAAGAGAAGCTCAGAGGAGGGAAAGGAGGAGCAGACTCCAGCCCTGGAGAGAGAGGTCACAGATTCAGCCCAAGCCAGGGGAGACTGAGCTGAAACTTGCCCAGGGAGCAGGCATCAGGATGGGGGAGAGCATGTGTCATCCCATGAAAAGCTAATTCCCCACCAGGTTTGGAGCTGTGCAACCAGAGACACAAGTGCCAGGGAAAAGGTGGGGAGGGGTTGGTAAGCCAAGCTGGTAGGCTTGCTGGGGCTGGAAGTAAAGCCCTTAAAGGGTTAATGACCAGGCTGCAAGTTGTGTCTGACTGAGACACTGGGGTGAAATCCAAGCTAGGAAGGCTTGAGCCACAGAGTCAGAGACCTGCAGAAGGAAACCCCTGCCTGCAGGTGGATGTGCTGGGAGGGGGAGACAGGCCTGAGAAGGAGTGGGCTGAAAGTAAACAAACCAGCATGTGTGTGAGGGGTAGGTTGGCCATCATAGAAGACAGTCCGGTTGTCCTCTGTTCTCTACCGATATGAAACCAGATGCCTTTATGTCTATGGCATCTGGTTTTGTATCAGTAGAGGACAGAGGAGCAGAAAACCAGAACATCATCTATGATGGCCACCCTAGTGAGGGGACACCTAATCACTAGTGTTTGCAGGAAGTGTATTTTTAGCAGGAAACTGCTTAAGAGAACAATCTGCCAGTAAAGGAAATGAACAGAGCCTATTGCCTGCAGCTGCTGTTCAGAGCTTGTTTTGCTGTGTTACCAGGAATAATTAAAGAAGCTCATTTTCCCTGGAGGAGCAGAACCCTCACCTCCACCATCTAGTGGTGGATCATAGTTATAGCTGTGTTGCTATTTAGTGTTATGGAAAGTGGATTGCGACCAGAAGGAAATCAACTGGGTTACAGAAGTGGGACCACCCAGTGTGCTGGAATTATCCACCTAATTTTGTAGGTGTAAATTTTATCTAAATTGTTACTTTTATTATTAACTATTGTTATTATATTTTTGTTTATTTGGGGGGGTTTCAGTATACACAACCCATTTTTATTACGAATAATAAATGGTATCGTCAGGTTCAGAGTGAATTCCTGGGCAGTGAGAGTGAGGGACACATCTCTCCATGGGACACCTCAGTCAGTAGTTTGCCTGTGGATCTGGCCAAAATCCAGTACATCAGCCAGCCTCAGTGTGCCAGCACAGGTTACATAAGTATATGTATTTATTTATTTATTCAATTTATATGCTGCCCATCCCAACAAAGGTTCAGGGCAGTTTGCAATAAGAGAATAAAGTAATTTATAAAACAGGAGAACAAGAGGACAAAACAACTTAAAAGGAAACTAGACTATCAACATAAAAACAGAGATCCCCTCCAAAGCAATAGCTCAGCCTAAGATCTGCATGCTAAATGCCAGCCCAAGTAAGAAGGCCTTACATTCCCAAAAGATGTCTAGGTTTGGACTCTGATGAGCTGCAAGAGGGAGGAAGTTGCAATGCTGAGGAGTGACTGCTAAAAGGGACCTCCCACACATTTTCACTAAGTAGACTTGGCATGTTGATGGTACTTCAAGGAGGGTGCAATCAGCTGACCTTGCTGATAGGGATGGGACGTAAAGAAAAGGCAGTCCCTTGGGAATACATATGCTGCTTGAAGACTTTAACAAAAACAAAAAATAACACTTTACTTTAACTCTGTGCATTCCCACACCAAGCCCTGTGCATGCCCAGAAGAAGCAGCACCTTATCTGGACCCAATTCACCCAACATCTATAAAGATTGGATGCTTTAGGGGACTTTTTTGGTGCTTTTATCTAATAGTTGGTTGAATCAGCTTAGCTAAAAGTGCCAAAAATCCCTGCTAAAGTGCCCAATCTATACAGACGCTGCAGAACTGGGTCGAAGTAAAGAGCAGTTTGTAGAGTTTTTTAATGTCTGCAAGCAGAAAGACCCAAACCATTTAGGGTCATATCAGTCAAAACCATCACCTTGAATTGCACCCAGAAAACTAAATGTTCCTGTGTATTTCCACATGGCAGTCCTTCAACAGGGCCATCCCTAAAGGGGGCGAATCAGGGCAACCTCCGCTGGCCCTGCACTTTGGCGGGCTCCGCAGAGCCGGGAGGAGCAGTGGCAGCATGGAGCCAGGCGGAGCGGTGGCTCCGCATCCAGCCACTCACTAACCCTCACCCCGGCCACTGACACTGCTGATGGTGGTGGCAGCTTCTTCAGGTCTGGGATTGGAACGGGAGCAGGGCCCCACATGAGCTGATTTGCCCTGGCCCCTGCACCTTACTCGGGTCACCTCTGTCCTTGAATTCAAAGAACATAGTCATAGGAACAAATAGGTTAAAAGTCTAACAACAAGCCCATGTGTATTAGGCTGCTAATATTACTGAAGTGTCACATTACAATTACATTGACATTAGCTTTGACACAGAAAGCTGAAGGTTTTGTCTAATAGGAAACTGTAAGGTGGTGTCGCAGTGCACTCAGGTGCCCTGCGCCTGAGAGCGGAAACTGCTCTGGGAAGACCCCTCGTGGCAGAAAGGGGGAGGCTCAGCTGCCAGTCACCAGGGCTGCACAGGTGCTGGTTGCTGGGGCAACTGGTAAAACCAGCTGACAGGAAGGGGCAGGGCTTATCCCCTCTTAAGCCCAGGTCGGAGGCCAGGGGGGCAGTCCCTCTCCAGCAGCCGTGGGAGTAGGGACTCAGCTCGGACAGACAGAGGGGAAGACTCTGGCAGTGAGACCATCCCCCGGTCACTGCTGGGGTTGGGGAGCCCTCCTTCCCCCCCCC
>NW_017728992.1:98114139-98133678 GCF_001723915.1 Gavialis gangeticus
GGGGGCAGCGAGGAGCCCCAGAGAGAGAGAAGGGGGCAGCGAGGAGCCCCAGAGAGAGAGAAGGGGGCAGCGAGGAGCCCCAGGAGAGGGAGCAGTGAGGTGCCCCAGAGAGAGAGGGGGCAGCGAGGAGCCCCGGGCGTAAAGAGGAGGGCCAGAACATAACAAGACCCAGGTCAAACCATGTCAACTGCGAGGCTTGGGCTGCGGTGTAGGGAAGGAAAAGGAGCCGCAGATAGCGCCCCTGTCACCGGGGTGTGGAAAAAATGGGCAGCCTCCCACTGATTACAACCATCTCCTAATCAAGTAAGATCAAGGCGTGGCAGACAAGTAAGCAGGCGGTTGGCCCATTACAGGAGGGCGGAGCCACTCCCAGAAAGGCTCCAATATTGATACTGCTGTCACAGGTGGGTTTTAATCTACATAGGTCGCAGCTGATGATCAAATGGTGTGTTAGGGCAAGGAAAAGATGTGCTGCTCTTCTAGTCAATTTTAGCTAAGCATTTCCTATGTGCTTTTCTTTTTAAATATATTAGTTAGCATGCCTAGAGCATTTTAATATGACTTATGTAAAAATCAAAATCTACAGAAAGGATATCTATACTTGGCTTATTTATTTCTTTTTATGATAGTAATGTCCTCCTAAATTTCTTTATTATGTTATCATTTAAATGTAATTCTGTCTTAGATATTTATATATTCACTTCCAATTATTAGGGTATCTGAATACATCCCAGTCCCTTATATATTCATCCCCATAAGACGCCAGTAAAGTAGGAAAAGCAATTATGCCCATTCTATAGACAGGAAAATGAAGCAGAAAGAGAATAAGGACCAGATCCTCAAAGGTATTTAAGCACCTAACTCTTACTGATTTAAATGACAGGAAGGCATATTACCCATGGCTATACAGTAAACTTACCATTGTCCAGCAATGGCATCCTCAAACACCATACCACTCTGGGCTGGCTGCCAGAAGCAGGCGCATCCACTTGGTACTGAGTGTCTGCATCTACATGAAATGCTAACTGTGCAGTAGCCTAATAACACCGAGCAGTAACATGCTGGGCAAAACCTGTACTAATACAGTACTGTGCAATAGTAGTAAGCTATGGAGCAGTTAGCATCTGTAAAAACCCATGTGCCAACACAGTACCACCAGTTACTATGCATTGATTTAGTACTTGGTTGCCCAAGTACTAAAACTTAATGCGCAATAACTACAGTGCATTAAAGGAACATGTAGATGCATCCAGTGTGGACTAATTAGCAATTCTAATAGCCAACCTGAATGCAATTACACTGTTTCCAGTTAAGGAGGCAGCCCAAATGGATGTACACAACATGTCTAAAGGTACCCCTGCTGGGCGCAGTAAGTTTATTGGGTAGATGTGGCCTTATATACCTTGGAGACTACCTTAGATCAGAGGAAAAGTGTGAGATGCAGCCAGAATTTAAGCCCACATTTTCCAAGTCCAAGGCTAGAGTTTTAACTACTAAAGTTTGTGTGTATATCTATAATTCTCTGTGTATGTAGAGACCATGCCTGATATTGTGGGCTGTTAAAAGACAAACATAACCAACACTAATAATGTGTGAATATCACTAGAACATCAATTCTTTTGACACAATTCTTCCTCTCAGAATGCAGGCAGTTGGCCATTGCTGAAGATTGTCACTTAAGTTGCTTTTTCTATAACTTGGCCATTGATTGGCATTCAGTCCCCATGCTGATGGCATTGGTTGTTCCAAAACATTTAAAAAGGGAAGATCATGTGAAGGTTACCACCTTCTACCTCAAACAGTCAGTGGAAAAATAAAAATGAACAGATCTCTTTCATAAATAGTTTGGATCAGGTTACCAGGTTTTAGAGAGAAATTCAGGTCAATTCACCCATCCCTCAGGCATACCCACAAGGTTCTATTAAAAATGTAAAATGAAATTCTGTCAAAAATGAGTGTCATACAGAGCGGATAAAGACTTTTTTAGAAACAAATTTTAAAATACTGCATAGGAATCACAGATACAATCTCTCTCCTGATTTCTGTCCTAGTGTTTGCATACTAGCAAAAAATAAATGGGAAATGGCATTATTCCATCCTTAGATTTTACTCAGAAACCAGTCTACATAATATTTTATTACAGAAGTTGTAGAAAGAAGAGCTTTGCAGTTACTCTGTTTACCTATAGAAACAAACTAAGGTTAGTGATTCATCACCAAAGAAATTGGTTGGCTCTTAAAAACTAATACTACCTATAGATATGTTCTAATGCAATAGATATGACTTGAATGAACTTTAGTTAAAGTGCCCCCATGGCCATTTTGGAACGTAGAAGGTGTTAATACATGTGACATTGAGCCGTGTCCGGGAACTGCTCTAATTACCTCCCGCCCTTCCCCACCTCCTAGCACATGTATAGGTAGCCTAAATTAAGAATTTATATCTGCACACCACGGGACTGTTCAATTTATGGGGTCCCTTTTCCCCAACGTCACCACTGCAAAACTGATCACTGTGCTGACCTATGTATGAGTTATTGAGCCATATGTCTGGTAGCTCTTCCCTAGCATTTTCAGCCTTGTCTCTCTCTTACCTCCACCAAGGGAAGTGGAAATGGAGTAGTTCTTGTGCCATTCAGTTTCGTCTGGCTTTTTCGCAGATGTCACAAACATTTTGATACCTGAATTAAGATTAGGTAGTAAACCCCGATTTCTAGGCTAAAATAGGAAACAGGTCCTAAGCCAGGGAGCTTAAAATGTATGGTCCAGATTCTTCCAGATTCCTGCTCATGATGTTGAGTCATATGAAACCTGGTGCAACTGTTCAAGTAATAAGATACATTTTCCATTTGAACAATCAAAAGCCATGTTCTTATTGTCATAGGTTGTAGGCACAGTATAACAAAAATATAGAACTTGCCATTAGTCACATGTTTAAGATGCAATGAGTGGATTGAGCAAATAGAAGGGGAAGCACAAGATAACACTGAGACTATGGTGAATGTAATAAACAGCCACTAAAATGTCTACAGATCTAAACATATTTTCCCAATATGTTTCAGAGCAAACCATGATGCCATCCATTTCATTCACAATTCACAGAACAAAGTGTTAAAGGGGTAAACCAGAGTATTGCATTTAGAAATATGCATCATTGGCTTGGCATCTGAGCATCATATATTTGCTATCAGTTGTTTAAGAGCCAGAAGTGTTTTCAAATAAGACTCAATAACAAATACTAATATTCTACATACTAAAAAATAACCACTTCTGTATGCACTATTCCAATTGATTCTGTGTCAGAGGTTTGAATGAAGAAATAAGTCTTGAATTGTTCTGAGAAATGCTACACTCTGGCTTCCCTGAATTGCCTGAGTAAGCAGGTTGCCCAATCATGAACCTAGCACTAAGAAAGCCCTCCCCAGTGTCTTAGACTTAATACAACACAAGAGGGAGACCCAGGACACAAAGACCCTCAGAGGAGTCTTACAATGAGAAGTTATTTAGAGCCTTTTGGCTCCAAACCATAACTAAAAATTCAGACAATAAAGCGCGTGAAGTTCTGAGACTTTACACTCTGTGATCCTCCAAAGACCTAAAGGTTCATTATGCACACTCTACTTTGTGCAATACCATTGGTGTAAGGGGGCCTATAAATGAGTGTAAATATGATTTATGCCCACTTAAAGGACACTTGTGGTAGCAGGGTGGTATAAAGCAGACTTTTTGTAAATACGACTAGAACCTCAAGACCTTCTAGCTAATGCTCCTGAGAAATCACAAGGAGAAAACATCAAAGCAATCAATTTCAGTTACAATTCTAGTATATCTGACAGTTAGCTCTTGAGAAGGGGTGACAATGCCAAAAGCACATCAGGTGATTAGAGAATATGTTCCAGTGACAGTTATACTGCATAGTTTGTCAAAAGAACAAAGATAAAACTACATATAAAGTCAACGCTACCAATAGTGTAGCCTAGGTGTAACAGCTGCAAAGGCTCGTTTGGCTGCAAGTTGAGTGGGTGAGCAGTGCCTAAGAACTTTTCAGGAAAGGCAGCAAAAAAGTTTGCAGAGGATGCAATAGGTTTTCCAGGCAGGAGGGTGTGCAGTACCCAGTGCATGCTTTTTATTGGAACATTTGAAGTATGACCAGAGCCCCCATTGCAAACTGAGGGCTCCGACTGGCTGCTATTAAGCTATAAAGAGCTGAGGGAGGGAGAAAAAAGAAAGAACGGAGAAGTCGGAGGAGAGCAACCCCAGCCTGGAGACAGGGGCAGAGACTCAGCCCCCTCTTTCCCTCCCCACCCCATGCAGAGGAAACAGAGCTGAAGCTTGCCAGGGAGCAGACATCAGGATGGAGGAGAGCCCAAGACATCCCAGGAGAAGCTGATTCCCCACCTGGGTCAGAACTGTGCAATCAGGGACACAGGTACCCAGGGAATGAGTGGGGAGGGATTGGTAGGCTGGGTGGGAGCAGCTGCCTGGTCAGAGACCTGTGGAGGAAAGCCCTCTGTTTGAGCTGGAAAGGCTCATACTGCAGAAAGAGAGACCTGCAGAGGGATTCCACTGCCTGCATGTGGAGATGCTGGGAGAGACAGACAGTGTAGAGAGCGAGTGGGCTGTGAGAATCCCAAACCTGCATAGGTGTGTGTCATGGTGTAAGTTCCCCAGGGATGGCTGTGATGCCCCTAGGGCTCCCTGATCATGTCAGTTCTGCCCCTTCTTTTCTCATCTGCCATGTGTTGTTGGTATAAATAAATAGGGAGGCTGCCCACAAGTTTCTGCGCAGTCACAGTTCTGTTGGACCCCACGAAACCCTGTGAGTTTTTTGACCCCTTGCTGGGTCCCACTCTAAGTTGAATCCCCATGGAACACCCCAAGCCTTATGGGCTACGTGTGTGGCTTCAAAACCTCCCCTTTACCACACCCTATGTATCACAGGTGGTATATGAATATCATCTCCCTGATAATGTCTTGGCCTAACTCGACTGCCTGTTGTCGCTGGGCTCTGGCCCTTGTCACTGCTCCCATCTGGCACTGGGCCTCTACGCAATAGTGTGTCCCAATGGGGCTCCTCCTCCCCTATTACCCTCATCCCTGTCCACTGGTGAAAATAACAACATAAATATAAGCCCCTGGGCTATAACATAACAATAACGATGAAGGCAACACACTGTCTCTTTAAGAAGACAAACGTCTCTCCAAGTATAGAGTGCTTCCTAGCCCTGGGTACCTTATTAACTCCTGAAGCCCTATTAGGCTTACAAGCAGCAGATCAAGCAACCAAACATCTCTGAGTAGTTCTTTCCTGCAAGAGCTCCTTCTCCTGGCAGCTGCCAGAGAACTTACCCTTGTCAGCCCTAGCCCTGGGGCTTATGTGCACCCACAGCCCTGCTCCTTCTGGTCAGCTGACCAGGCACAGGTGCCAGCTAATTCCCTCATTAGCCTGCTGCCAATGCAACCTGCAGCTGTGGAGCTCTTCCTAGCTCCCAGGGCTCTCTAGCTAACTGGTTTCTACCCTTAAAGGAGCAGGCATACCTTAGTGCCCTACAGCAGTGTGAGGAGACACTTATTTCCTAGTGTTTGCAGGAGGTGTATTTTTCAGAAGGAAACTAAAGAAAAGAAGTCCATTACCTTTGGTGGTTGATCAGAGACTTGTTTTGCTGAGTTATGAAGAAAGACCAAGAAGTCTTCTTTCCCTGGAGCAACAGAAGCCTCATCTCCACCCTCTAGTAGTGGGTCAGAGTTAAAGCTGTGTTGCCACTTATTGTTATGGGAAGAGGATTGTAACCAGAAGGAAATCATCCTGGGTTATGGGGGGAACTGTTTTAAAGGGTTATAATCAGGTGAATGTAATTATTGAGGTTGTTTGCTGCAAGTGAGACCACCCAGTGTGTTGGAATTATTCACCTAATGTTGGAGTTGTAAATCTTATTCAAATAGTAGGTTTTATTATTAACTATTGTTATTATATTTTTTCTTCTTTTGCTTATTCATTTATTTTCTATATATAGTTGTACATAATAAAGAAACCAATGTGTTCATTGGGTTCAGAGTAAATTCCTGGGCAGTGAAAGTGACACCCTCCATGGGACACCTCAGTCTGCAGGTCTCCCTTAGTGGGGTTCTCAGGGCTACTGGAACTCTGAGTTTCCAAAATCTGGCACATCAACTGGCCTAGCATGCCAGCACAGGTTACATAGGTGTGCATAGAATCTCTCTGTAGCATCCAATAGCTTTTCAGGACTCAGTTACTTGGGTAGCATATTGTAAGAGCTGAAATTGAACTTATGCTAAGAACATGGTAGATCAGGGTTTGGCTCATGTTCAGCACCTTGCAAGAGCAAGTCCCAAATGGCTAGCAAACAAGCCAGACCCCTCTCCTTCCCAGCCAAATCCACCTTAAAATAACATTATGGACTGAGTGAGATATTTTGCATTTGTTTTACTAGTACAAAAAAACAAGTACAGAAACAAATAAAGAAATATGAACGACTTTTATTTCTGATTTAAAATTCGTCCTCATTATTATTGCATTTGTAAGAATTTTATTTAGGGTTTCTATTAGGAGGCATTTCATGTATTAATGCATAGCAACTATTGATTTAGAAACTCCTTTGTGATTTCCTAGTCATATACTAATGACTTAAGTTAAAACATTGTTCAGTAATCTCAGTATTTTCAAGTAGGAAGTAGCCTATGGATAGAAACAAACATATTGTAGACATTGCATTAAGAAGGCTGCATTCTGGGAAGGATGTTAATGTACGTCCATAGGAAAACACTTTAATGTATTATGTATGACCATTTAGAATTTTAGAAGCAAACATAGGATGCTAATGGGTAATGTTAACCTAACATTATAATGTGACCCACAGTTACTGGACATTCCAAAGGTCAATCATTATCAGCAGATGTATCACAAATTACAGCCTCACTTTAAAAAACAAACAAAAAAAAACCACCCAAAACATTCCAGCCAATTTACCAACCTTGCACTTTCTCTGTCTCTAACAAGTTTAGACAATTTTCCTCTCTGGTTTCAATCCCTGACTCTCTCTACCTCTCTTCTCAACATTCTTCACCAGTAGTATAACTTGAGGTGGGCAACTGGGGCACCATCCCTAGGTGCTGATTTGGGGAGGCTACAGCCACAACCAACCCAGCCACTGCTACCCCCACCCTGGGTTCCAGGGCCACCAAGGGTGCAGAAAATGCTTGTTACACTCTGTCCTTCATTTGTCCTCAATGAAATTAGATTCTACATTGATTACCCCCTAGCCCTTCAATTGAATATCTCTTAACTCCTCTTATTTAGTAATCCCACCCACAAAAGACCATCTGCTTGACTTGCTCTTCACTAAGCACTTCTTTTTCTGTCTGCCTGTTGCTGAGTTCACCAGCTTCAACTGCCTCTGTTCTTTTGCTGTTTCATTTATCTGATTCTGGCCCCTTGCCATATCACCTAACCCTTCTAGATATCCAGTCTTCAACATTGATGACCTCCCCTCTGTTCTGTTTCCCCCTGTTGTTCCCCCTTTTGCCTCTGTTCTACAGAAAGCATTACTGACCATGTGTTTCATTCTCCTCCACTCTTAACTCTTTTGCCCTTTCCTTCTGTCGCAAGGTTCACCCTGACCACTGTCCACCTTGGCTTATAACACCTGCCTCCTTTTCTGCTCTCACACAGGGGATTTCTGGTGACTGACTTCCCTAATAACAAACTCACTCTCACCTTTTCAGTTCAACTATCTTTCTAGATAAACAACTCTACTTCCCTAACTTGTAACTGAAGACAGTGTCTTCAACCCCAGCCATCTTTTCATCAGTGTTAACTAACTTCTCTGATTCTTTTCCTGCTCCTTCCACTTTACTGTCCACACAGGATCTCACTAATTTTTTCCAAGAGAAAACTAACAAAATATGATATAACTCCTTCTTTGTTCCCCTCTTACAATTCTCTTCCCTCCTTTTCCATCACAGATATAAACGATTCTCACCCACTCTCCTCTAGCTTTTCCATTGGCCCCACTGGCCCTATTGCATCCATCTCCTAATCCAGCATGTCTGTTTTCATCCACCCTCTCTTACCATTCTCCTCAGGCTTGCAATTTCATCTGGCAGTTTCTCCTCACAAAACAAGTATACTTTAACATCTCATTTTTAAAAGACACTTAATGACTCTTGTCTCTAATTAGGATCCACTGCCCAACTCATTTTAACACAGTCTTCAACCTGAGTCGGGAATTCCTCTCCTCCAGTGTTATCTTCTTAAGCACTTTCCTTTCCGGATTCTACTCCTTGCATTCCAATTAAACTGTTTCACATGAATCTCCAATAATTACTTAAAGACCAAAACTCAGAATCAATACTCCATCTTCATGTTCCATGACCTGTTAGTTTTCCTATACACCTTCACTTAGGTTCTTCCTCTTGTCATCCATGACTCAGCTATCTCCTGATTGTCCTCCTGCCCTTTACCTTTTTTCTATATTTGATTGCTTCTTGGATTCCTACGGACTATTTGTCTCATTTCTTCTCCACCCAAAGAGCCAGTCATGCTTTCTTTACCTCCATGGGAGAAGTAATGGGACTCTCCTACTTAAGTGAGTCAGCATAAATTCTCCAGTAGTTTAATAAAGGGTTAAACCACCTGCTAACAGGGTGAGTCAGCAAGACGGTATGTCCCTATTAAATTCTAAGTCAGTATTGACACTAACATATGTTCTAAGAGAGGAAGCTTGTCACAACATACAAGTGCTTTCCAACCCCTAAAAAAAAAAGCCAATATCACTACAAGGAAAATCTAACTCTACCTTTTCTCTGACTGAATTGTGAAA
Source organism: Gavialis gangeticus (assembly GCF_001723915.1). Taxonomy (NCBI): domain Eukaryota; kingdom Metazoa; phylum Chordata; order Crocodylia; family Gavialidae; genus Gavialis; species Gavialis gangeticus. The sequence goes on from NW_017728992.1 coordinate 98,122,979, forward strand.
AATTCAGGTTACATAAAGAATAAAGCTAGTATCAATTTGCTAAATGGCTTTTAAAAAATTAATTGCAGCAGGTACTACAAAAAGATTATCATATGCCTCTCCAAGTAATTTGCCATTTGGCTAAGAAAGAACTGGAGAATTTGATAGTAAAACAGTTAGAAGCTAAAGATTATTGAAGAGCTATGGCTTTGTAGCATGCTTACATGACCACCCTGCATGGGAAGCAGAATCACTACTTGCACGTAAGTGCCAAAAATGTCACTTATTTGGCTAGAACACTGCCATTTAGATGCACAAAAGGAAGTAGAATTCCACCGGAAATATGTGTGTGACTTCTCATCTATCTGCAGACAAGGTTCTTTGGGTGAATCTGATATCTTTTATTAGACCAACTTAAATAGTTGGAAAATAATTATTAAGCAAGCTTTTGGGTTCAAAAACCCTTCATCAGGCTAAGGAAATGTCTGCCTATGTCCTTAGACCAACATAGCTACAACCTACACCCCTGTTCTCATCTCTCTAGCATTTATGCAGGCTTTCTGACATATCTGAGTCTATAAATCTATTACAGGATAAAATCCATTATGCAGTGAGGAAATACTTAATTAACAATGGTGTTCATATAGTGTGCATAATGAAAGATGATGAAACTGTCTGTGCACATTTGATTTGTGCACTGTCTTATCAGAATGGTACTCAGTACTGAAAACAAAATACTTAGCCAGTCTGAATATTTTTTATCAGAAGTTTTTCATGCTGATGTTTGTTTGCTGATTCATTCAATCCACTGCCTTGGATGTAGTTTTCTGTCCTTGAAGCATCATATTATCCATTTGCACTGTTTTCCTCTCTGAGCCTCTGTTTAATTAACTAAGTATCACCCAGCTTTACTTATGATCCTCAGAGTTTCTTAGTCATGAAACATGCCCTGGAACCAATACACATGGCATGTTCTGGAAACAGCTCTGATGTGGAGTTATTTCTCATCATAGGGAGGAACACAGCTTGTTGTTGTTAGCTTTATACACCCATCTGGACAGCTTCAGCTTATCAGATTTCTTTTTTTTGATCCAGGCAGCCAGACTCTGACAAACCCTTGCTGACTTGCCTTTCACTGTAATACCAGGCATTTTAACTCCAAAGGTCAGAAAAAGGCAGTCATGTTTAGCAAACTTTCACTGAATTCCACATTTCAGTGGATATGAGCCTAAACCAACTTTTCCCCATGTAGAAGTCAATAGGTATTTTGCATCTGAAGGGACTTCAGTACTAAAACACACTGGCCTGATTTTCAGTGCTGATAAGCACCCATTGAGTCCATTAATTTTCATGGAAGTGATGGGTGCTCAGTACATTGAGAAGCAGGCAATAATATACATACATTGGGCATTCTGAATTTTCTCAAATATTTTAACAGTTTCCATATAAACCTGAGTCATTATGGTATGTGTATGGGTACATCTTTTAATATGCCAATCACCAAGTCATATATGCATGTATCAAGGGACTTGGGCTGAAAAGGATAACTAAAAGTTTCTATGCTTGGTAAAAATTCCATTCTGTTCACTACTGTGAAAATTAGGGTAGGTACTTTCCATAATATTTTAGTGCTACTAGAAAAATATTCCTGATTAAAGTTACAGATCTGTCCAAGCTGAAATTCAGATATATAGCTTTGTTTTACAAAAAGAGAATGTTGGAACATTGGAAGACTTCCCCACGTCCTAGCTGCTTACATTCGGTGATAAACTTAAAAGTGAGACAAGGCTGCAGTGTAGAAGATGTAGCTGAAGTAGCATATAATTTTGTGTTAATGATATTTGTTCCAAAAATGCACTGTTATAGAAAAAAAACCCAAACTTTCCTGCTATCTAAAAATAGCTGCATTGGATACATACAGTTCAGGCCTGAATGACCAGCAAAGTGTGAATAGATTATCATCTATCTTTTTTAACTAAAGCAGGTTGATTCTACTGGTTACTCTGTTCATCACTGATTTTTTTTAATATATGATAGCAATAGCCTTATTTGTGACTTTCCCACAAACCCCACATAAAAGGCAGCACACAGCTATAAAACCCAAGAACAAACTAGAAGCTAAACTGTGACTCAGTTTCCCCAAGAAAAGCCTGTACCTCACACAACTTATTTCTCCTTCACTGCCACTTCAGGGTCACTGGAAACTGCTACCTTGCAAAAGGGTACACAAAGGTTCCACCTACTCTTTGTCCCTGCCTGCCTACTCTTCCTATTTGTGGAAAGAGAAAAGAGCAGCCTCATTCACCAGTCCAAGAAGAAAGATTGGGCTAGTCTTTATGCTTGTGATTGCCTAAAGGAAGTAACTTTTGACCTTACATAAACTGCGCAAAGTGTCTCTTAAACAGAGAAGTCAGCTGCTTGAAGGAAGGTCTGGGGTAACAGTAGTTTTGTGATGTTTGTTGCTTGTCTTTGCTTTAGACAAGCACTGTAATTTTACTTCATTAACCTCGGAAATATCTCTTTGCTGCCAATAGCAACAGGAAAGTCCTCAGCTTTTTTCCTTTTCATTTGTTATTTAAGTTCTAGAAGAGCGAAGGCACATCAACATATCATCTTTACAGGAATTAAGTAATCTGCTTCTAAAAACGTACAACAGCTTATTTAAGAAACCTTCCTGATTAAGAAAATAAGATCTCCCCCCCAACCCAAAACACCCCAAAATAAAGTCATGTATAAAAACCTACTAAAGAAAGCAAGAAAATGTGATGAGATTTTTGCCAAGTAAATAAAAAGGACATCGAAGTAAAACAGAGATGTAATGGTAAAAACTTAGAACCGGAAGATGCTAACTTCCCCTTGATTCTAAACTTAGCTCAGCCACTGGCCCACCATGCAGATGACTCACTGCACTTCCTTGGACTTAAATCATCCCTCTTATAAAACTTGTTAAAGAAAGACGTCAGTGTAAATTAGATGTTGTATCTAAGTTTAGCTATGGCCAATACATAAATATTTTAACTTATATGAGATTCTATCATTTTTGTCTGATTTATATATAAAGACACATGAAGAGAGAAAGAGAGATTTCCATGCACTATTTTTGTAGTTTAATTCACATATATTGTTATTTTGCTGGTGACGTAACGGCTCATAGCTGATTAAAAGTGTAACCATTCTGAGAGTGGCCTAATCCCCACACCGCCCAACAACTTTTCATTCTCTCAAACTGTCAGTGAAGTTTCAATCCATCAGAATGGTGGGAGCTAAGGGAGTGTACTTTCTGGCCATAACGTACAGAATGGCTGATCTCTTATGACACTAATCGTCACTCCTGAGGGAAAGCCAGTAACTCACTCACAGCTCCACTGCTCAAAAGTTCTTCTTACCATGAAGACAAATGTCAAAACAGAGATCAGCCATAGTTTCAGTCTAATCTAATCTGTCCATAATGGATATATATTTATATCCCTAATCAAGTCTTGGATGGCAGACATTTAATGTGGAGAGCTATTTTCCCACTCTGTCCTCTCCACCTGTAAAACCAAATTCTGAATCCAATTTGCACAGTCAGAAAGCACACATTAGCCCTACAAAAGCTGGCAGCAGACTAGGCTGACCAGTCTTTGGCACAAGAAGTAATATGAATAAAAGGAGAATGTTTCCAAACTACGGGCAAAAATCAGGAGCTTCAGAATTGCCTGCAGTGCATTGCCCCAAGGCAGACAACTTGGAATTTTGTCCTGGACATAGGTATTTGATGGGTCCCAGACCATCTGACTTTTTTAATAGGTCATGAACAGCTTCAAAATAAAACTAATTCAATTTTATTTTAACATGAATGCCATGAGACAACTACACTACTCCTGCTTGAAATATGGAAACAACTAAAAAAGCCATGTTCCTAAACTGAGTAGCTGCAAAGGCATATATGGGTAGGGAAAGAACCTGACTGAAGAATCTGACCTGGACTCAAAAACATCTGTCAGCAGCACTGGCTGCCTGTAATAGGAATGATAACTGGAGAATTTATGTACGTTATTTTCCTACCACTTAACCTGTGCAAACCTTGGGTCTATCTCTTCCCAGTTGGCTTCAACTGGAAAAACAACAGGATAAGACCAGCGTCTCCCTAATTTGATGGTGTCTATGGAAAATGAAGAGTCTCTCCCCCTACTGAATAATCTTCAGCCCCCCTGAAACCCATCTTCTCTACCTGGCTGACACTTCAACTTGAAGGTATCATCTGTAAGATTGATGGTATATAAATCTTTTCAGGTCATCTAAAAATTATTTCATTGGCATTTTGCTGTCCATGTTGTGCAGTGTCCATCTTAGTGACACAAATATAAATGTGGTGCTTCTATTCTATTCTATTCTATTCTACCAACCTGTCTGAAATAACAGGTAACTTCTTTGATAACCTGAAGACAGGCTGTGTCTGCTTTCTATGATTTACTTAAAGAAAATAAACTATTTCAGAGACTGACACAAATATATATCTGAAATACTTCAATAGTGTCTGTTGTTAGGACAGGAAACAACAACCATGTTTACGTCAACTGCAAAGATGAGACATCTTTCTTCATTACAACCTACTTGCAAACTGGCATAATTTAGGGACTTCCTCTTCCTCATCTAAAATAGAACAGGCAAAACCTTTCAATAGCCAGTTAAGTATTTTCAAAAGTAGTGAGCAAACATTTTATAGTTATTATATTATTTGTATATCTGAATATGCTTTTATGGGCCCATATCCTGCACCCCTTCTTCATGCGAATAGTTTCATTCATGCACCTAACCCCATCTCAGCCCTGTCAGTGGAGTTCATTGTTCATTTTTACTTCACAGACTACCGATTAAATGTGGTACTTTGCTGATACCAACGTGGAATTTAAGCTAAAACTGTTTGTTTCAAATGAACAAGATTTCGCCCACAGCCAAGCACATGCCAAAACTGTAAACTGCCTATTCATGTTGCTTTTCTATGGCAGGACTCCCACTGAAGAACCAGTTCTGCCACCCTGAAGTATAGCAGACCAAATCCATCCCTAGTGTAATTCAGTAGAGTTACACTTATGCTGAATTTGGCCAGGTGACTACTATCATAATATTCAGATAACCCTACTGAAATGAAACTATTCACAGAGTACAGTTCTGTCTAAATAAAGGTGACAGAAACTTGTGCTAAATAGTAATACTTGTAGATGGCACAGAATTTGAGAGCATGGTGAATAAAGATGACATATGTTGGCTAAAGATAGAATAAGCCAATTCTACAAGCAGTCTAGATTACAGGATGAACTAACTGGGTTTGCTTTAACAATGTGTACCTTGATACAGATAAATACAAGGTCATACTTCTAGGAATCATGTTGGCCTCAATTATACAGTGGGGTTTCCATGTATTTGAAACCAGAGACACAGAAAAGGACTTAGCACTATGGTAGGTAATCAACTAAACACAGCTCTCAGCATGGAATAGTGGCTAAGACTGAAAAGATAGTTCTTAGTTTATAAACAGAAAACCATAATGTAGAAGTAGGGAGATGTTACTGCCTTGCTGTAGTGTTAATGTAACCTTATTGGGGTACTGTGACCAGTTCTGATTTTTATATTCCAAATAGGGTTTTGACAGTTTTGAAAGGTTCAGTGAAGAGCTGTGATAATGATTCTGGATCTTGAGACCCTTTCTAACCTTTTTAAATATATTATTCAATTTATTTGGCAGAGCAAAGATAAGGTGAAGCATAGATCTAATCACCGCCTGTAAGTACCAATGTGGAAAAAAGTTTTCTGGTAGTAATGGGTCCTTTAGCAGGGTATAGTAGGTTTGTCATCATTTAAAATCTCAAAACTGATTGTCATAAGCAATAGCTCTATTGGAAGTCAAGGGCTTGATGCAGGAAGTTTCTGGTGGAATTCTATGACCTGTAGCATACATGCTGTCAGAATGCATTATCACCAAAAAAAACCTAAAAAACCTTTTGGTTTTTGTGTACTAGGGTTCTTACACAAATGAAATGACCATTTGGGGTTTTCACTAGGAAGTTTGTCTAAAGACAGGCTTCCTGAGGAAGATGAAAATTTACATCTTGAAATATAGTTCTGAGGTTGCCTAGAAGACAGCAAAGATGGATATGGTTCCTGTTGTTATCAAGTTCTTCCTTCACTTTGTTTAGACAAAGCACATGTAAGTCTTGCAGATAAATCAGCACATCTACAGATGATTGGGATTTTAACATGGGGGTGGCTTCCCAAACCATGGGGACAGACACCAGCATGTTCAAGGTCAGGCAGTAGTTTGCCCACTTTCTGATGTCAGAAGACAATGTTGCTGCTTTATTTCTTCTTCTAAAACTCTCTTCTTTTTTTAGTCTCAAGGAAGCAAACTGGGAAGTTTAGGCTGTGCCCCCAGATGCATGTATTTCTGTACAGTTTGTAAATGTTTCCAGTCTGATTTGTAATCTGAAACTGTACTTTATGCCAGGAGTTTGCCTTTGAAGGACTATAGAGGGCCATAATTATGGCTCCTGTAACTGGGTGGAAAGCAATGGAGTTAAACCAGGGACCCAGCAGATAGAATCTAGATGAATTTGTCCCTTTGTGCTCAGAATCCTCCACTGAACGGTACAGGCATTACAACTAAATGTCAACAGTGCAGTTTGCCTTTATATCTGGGTTTTATTCTTTTTGCTGTGTTTAGACAACTTTTTATCCATTTCTATATCCCATGTTAACCATTTCTTGTCAAAACTGCATTGTGTTATACAAATCTTTTGTTTCACGTTTAGGTTTAAATAATTGGGAATATGGATTAACTTCTTAATTTAGTAATCTTTGATTTGAAAAAGAGAGGCTTGAATGCTTCTTTCAATTATAAGTCTCATACCAGCTCCTTGCCATTTATGACAATCTTTTAACAAATGTGGATGCCTTTCTGAGCAGGATGCTGGCTTTTAATTGATAGACTGATTCTAATTTTCACCTTTTAAGCCACAAATATAAAAAAGACCTTGTCCCCAAACTCAAAAAATGATTTGTTGTTATGGTTAACAGTAGCCTTAATGTTGTTATATTTGTGAGAATTAAATGCATATAAAATTAATTTTAGAATTATAACATTTCAGTGAACACTGCCTTTGGGAGACAATGGTCTGATTTACCTTCCCCATCAATCTGAGAAACCAATTTTACAGGCTACAGATTCCTTTGCACCTGTATCTGTGACCTAGGAATGATTTCTAAAACATATGAACTGTAGCAATTTCTTGTGCTACAATGTTGACATTACTGTCTTTCTCTGAGTTACCTCAATGTGTTCTGTTAGTGAAATGGCATTGCCTAAACTAAACTAGAAAGTTTAGTAAAGGAGGCACAGAGAATCTGAGTTATTTTTCTCAACCCCTGGCTTTCTAGTGAAAAAAAATGAAAATTCTTTGGAATTCTTTTAAAATTTTGCTAGATAATTTTAATCTGATTCCTCTGATTTAATGTCTTTTAATTGCCTGTTCTTAAAAAGATTTAATTTAAACTAAATTTCTGGACCTTTCCCAAAATATTGTAAATACAGTCCCTGAGCTACAATAGCAATAATAATCATAGGTCTTGAAGCATTTACATTTTAAAGAATTCCCTCTGGGATTTTCAGATGTTCACTTTATGCTAAAAAATCAGCCTGCAAAATACGGTATTAAGCTGCCAAATACGCCTCTCTTAAAAAAAAAAAACAACTAATTAACTGTTCCTGTGCTGAAGTATACTTATTTTAGTAAGCCAAGTTTTCACAGTACAATTTAAACCCAATAGAAGGATGTTACTATTCCCGAGCCATGTAGTATTGCAAAGCATAGTTTTGTGTACCAGAAGGGTCAGTTTAGGAAGTTGGGTGAATATTTCATTAAGTATATCCTTTTTTCTTCAAAATAAGCAACTCGTTAAACACAGGAATTATTTTAGCCCTATGGAAAAAATATACTAAACTTGGACATTGGCTCTTGTATGTTTGTACATTTTAGGAAATTTATCTAATGTATATGAAACTGGATTTTGCTATTCCAGTAGTCTACTACTACTTCATTAATCTATTTGAATACAGAAGTAACCCATCAATAAAATGCTAGAGAATATTTGATGAGAGGCTTAGTAAAAAAGATATTCCAGACATGAAAAACTGTTAGAAATATCACTTTAAAATAAACTAATTAGCTTTTTAAATGAAATACAGCTTTCATTGTTAAGCTCTAGATATCTCGCCCCCAAACATTAGACGAAGTTGCATTGTTTACAAAAATTTATTAATACAAACTTTACACACTTATATAACAGTTATCAAAGTCCTAGTTATAGATATCATGTCTGTAATAATACTTTCTTTAAGTTATTTTAGTTGCACACAAAATAAGTTCTCCAAGACTAACATCTATCTAAATTAGCACTGTATCTCAGATCTGCTCAGGTTTAGTAAGGCTGTTGGCTTTTCTAAAAATTACACAAAGGATAATCTATGTGATCACTTTATAATGCTTGCAGCTAGCCACTGAACTCTAAATGATAGTTCATAAATAAAACGTCAAGAGAGCCCTATTTCATTATACCACAGCTGACACAAATACAGCAAACTCTGCCCAGGATCAAAGAACAAATAATTAAGACTAAAATGCAAGCTGATGTGTTGCAGCATTGTAGGGCCACTAAATAGCCATCTGTGAATTCGTGGCGATTTAAAAGGCGAAGAAAGGCACGTAAGCTGCAAACTGCATCCTGCGTCACCTTGCCTGAGGAGAATGCAAAATTAAAGCAAGATTGATTTCATACACACCACACAGGCAGGGATCGACTGCCTGAGTGCTACCACTGTTTGCAGTGCGCTCAACTTGGGATTGCAAACTCAATTCTGTTTTCTTTGATGCATGACTTTCCACCGATCAGATTGGGAAAGGACAAGGGAAGGTCTTTTAAATTTGACAAGTGGGTATTTTTTAAATAAAAATAAAAGCAAACGACGTCTGTAATATGGGGGTGGTTAATTTCTTTCAGATGATGCCTCCATCATACCGTTATGTTGAGTGATCTGCAAGGAAACATACGTGCACATCACCTTTAAAAGAGAAGGGATGGAAAGCTTCCTCGATCGGGTTTCAGTCTTTTTTTTTTCCAGAAGGTAAGATATAACTCCGTACATATAAAGATGAGGTTAAAATGATTTATCGGTCATTAGAAACTGAACCGCAGGTGAACACTACACATTCTGTATTGACAAAAGTTGGTTTTATGAAATAAATTTTACTCAGCAATAAGCCATAATGTAGAAAAATACATTTTACCTCCAAACTCAATAAACAAAGAACAAAAACTTCAGTAGTAGTGCATAATTATTTAGTGGTAGCTACAACAGGGGTTCCTAAACTTTTACAATAAGAGCTTGCATAAAACAGAACAGAAGAGTGAGAGAGGCGTTCACAATCTTTTTAAAAAAGAAAAGAAGGAGAAAAAGAACTGACTCCGATGGGTAACAGAGCTTAAATACTGCAAGACAGGATGAAAGGGCTACAAGAAAACAACAAAGGAAAGGAGCAACTCCAATTGAAAGATTCAAAGGGAGAGATTCCTGGCCATTACACATGATGAGAAGCATGGACAGCACTGGAGAGAGTAACACATTGTACTTTGCATCGAGTCCAGTACCAAGCTGACCGAGATCAGCTGGGTAGTGGATCTCAAGTGGGATCGTCTCATGTTACCCAGGTCTTCTGGCAGCCTGACGCCACCCACCCGTTAGGGGCACTTCCTCTCTGATCTGCGCTCTATCGCTTCCAGTAGCTAAATTTCAAACTCTTTTTTCAATGGGTCTAATTTCCGGCTTGCTTTGTTCTGTAGCTATGCCCAACCAGCAAGTAGAATAAAGAACGGGGCTAATTAGAGATCGTTGTTTTCTTTTAAAGATAGATATAGATATAGATATATATATATAGTCCTCCCCCACCCTCCAATAGTCAACAGAGATGCACAAATTTTGATAGAGCTGTTGTTTCACCGCCGGAGGATTAATCCGCTCCGATCAGTGTTTGAGGAGACACAAATACATATAAAACTGGAATCAAAGAAAGCAGAAAAATTGAAATCTCTAGCAAGGGGGGCCGTGCCCCTTCAGATAGGCTTGTGGCAAAAGAGCCTGTCTTGGGACTCACCAGGGAAAAGAATCTGCCTCAGAAATTCTCCCAAATCATTATCATCATAATCTCCTTGTAGTAGGGCATCATTGTCTATATACAGTAGCAAATGGTGAATATTAATGTCTTCGACCCTGTCGTGGATAAAAATACTCTCCTTTTTAATTTCCGTTACAAAAATAGGAGCAATATTCAAAACAATGATTGTCTTTTTTTTTCTATTTATTTTATATAAAAACATAAACAGCTCAGGCGAATTCTTGCTCTTGTGCACGCTTTATATGAAGATTTGTCCTCTAGTCTCAGCAAGTAGTATTTATATATATATATTTATATAGTATATATATAACTTAAGGATTGGTCCACAAAGTAGATCTGTGCGTTTCTCTAGTGCTTTTTGTACAAAAGAAAAACAATATTATTATCAAAATATTCATTTAATGGCTTTACTTCATACATAAATACATGTTTAAATAACACAGGAGCGGTGATTGTTCAGTCAGTTTGGAAATGACTTTTTTTTTTCTTTTTTTTTCTTTTTTTTTTTTTTTT
>NW_017728992.1:98133811-98134502 GCF_001723915.1 Gavialis gangeticus
GTCAGTTTGGAAATGACTTTTTTTTTTCTTTTTTTTTCTTTTTTTTTTTTTTTTAGGGCATTGTATACACAGGCGTGGCTGGTTACTCATCGCTACAAATACGCTACTCGGCGTCCTTTGTTTTTAACTCTTTGTTTATACCTTTTCCCCAAGACCGCTGCCAAGTATTTCTTGACAGCCATTTGTTTCCGATAGCGGCTGTAGCTGTCTGTGAAGATGCCATCCGAGTGCCGTTTGGAGAGCGGTTCCGAGTCGTCTTCCAGGCCGCTGCTGGCACCGCTGCAAAGAGCAAACGACAGCTGCAAACATCTGGCTCCGCTGCCCTGTCTCGCCTTTCCCTCCCCCTGCCGCACATTGCCCGCATCCCCTGGAGGTCCATCCTGATTTGCATTGCTCCCGGGCTCCCTTAACCTTTCCTTGCGATCCTGAGCCTTACTTAGAGAACGGCGCAGTAGTTAGCTTGGTTTCAAAGAGGGGGTGGGGGTGGGGGGAGGGTGTTTTCCAAGCGGTTTTAGGCTGGGGATTGATTATTTGTTATTACCCCGCTAAAGCAACACGTAGACCGCTTAGCCTTGGGGAAGCAAAAGGAAACAAAGACTCTCTGCAAACATGCTGCGAAACTGGGAGCCTGATCATAATATAAGTCGACAGTCGGGAGACAACATATCCCCGGCATGAATTATTCATCACG
>NW_017728992.1:98134650-98135887 GCF_001723915.1 Gavialis gangeticus
TTTGATTATTATTTTTTTAAATAAGGCTCTATTGAGGCGGAGGCTTTTCTGCTCCCTGCATTGGATACCGATCTGCCTGAAAAGCTACAGACTCGCCCCCAGTTCTTCCCACAGGCGATTCTTCCCATAGGCTGAAGTTTCTTTAACGTGACCAGCTGGCTCTGGGTTGGGATCCTCTCTAAGTCCTCCCGGACTTTGTCCCCGCACCTCTCCCCGGTGGCAAGGGGAGAGCGCGGCGGCGGCGCCCGCATTGTCTCCGCGCCCCCCCGCCGGCTCGGGCGGTACAAGCAAGCAAGCGGCCCGGCTTACCCCACCCGCTTGGCCATCAGAGAGTGCAGGTACTTCCTCGCGGATAACTGGCCCAGGACTTTCCTGTAGGCTTTGTTAAAGATGCCATCGGCGTGCCTAGGTGGGAAACAAAGATCACACGTTAACGGGGAGGCTCGGTGGCTGGGGGGGAGGGGCAGGGGCTTGCCCTGCAGAGGGAGGTCCCCGGCCGGCTGGTGGGTCTCTGCGCCGGAGGGCACCGCCGCTGCCCTCCCCGCGGGGCAGTCCCGAGGGCTGCAGATGCCCGGGGGGGGCAAGGCTGATCTCAGTCTCCCCCCGCAGCAGGGCATGGCCGGGGACGTGGGCGCGGCTGCTGCTTCCAGATCTGCTCGGGGGCGAGGGACCAGGGCTTTCCTCCAGTCACCTCTTTTCCGGCGGGTAGTATAAGGTGTACATGTCGTCTAGCGCGGACGGGGGGTTGGCTAAGCCCAGGGGGTCTCGGTCGTAGGAGAAGTCCTGCAGCATGTTGCCATCCTCGTCGTACACTTCATCTTCCAGCCTACAAAGGCAGGGCGGAGGGACGGCAGTCAGAGCCGAGCCGCTGCTCAGCTCGGCAAGGGGGGTGCTCCGCACGGCCCGAGCCTCCCGCCTCCCAGGCTTTATCCCTTAGGATCGCTTGGGAGGCGGCGGCGGCGGAGCCCACAGACACACCTAGCCCGCCTCCCCTCCCCACCCGTCTCACCCCGCCGGGTCAGGACACCCGCAAGCAACCCGACCTGCCCCGGGGCGGGCAGATCAGCCGGCTGGTGGCGCCCAGCCCGGTCCCGGCGGCTGCCAGACTGCACACCCGCGCAGGAGCGCGCTGGCGCACACACCGCCGGGGGGGACGGAGGGAGGGAGGGAGGCACCCGGGACTTACACAAGGCAATACGAAACACGTTGCCCGTGGGGAGACCCCAGATCCCCCCCC
>NW_017728992.1:98135905-98138650 GCF_001723915.1 Gavialis gangeticus
CCCCGGGAGGAACTGGATGCGCTGCCTTGAACCCTTTGCAAGTCTTCCTCTCCAGCCCTGGTCATGTTTGTTTGGGGGAGGGGGTCCGTTGACTGGTGTCTCTGCCCTGTCTGATCACTTGGGATTTGACAGGGGTTTCTTTCCCCCCCCTTCCCCCCTTTCTCTCCCCCTCTCTGCAGCTTGATGTAGGTCAGACAGCTATTTCCGTCCTCCGGCTCTGGCAGGGACATTAATAATAGATGCCCCTAAAGTGTTTCACTCCTGCTAATTCAGGCGCCTGAATGAACCGAGGCAGGCTCCCTCCAAGGAAAGCTCCCCCTCCCCCTTGCCACCCCCAGCCCAGGGAAATGCTGCCCGGGAGTGGGGGAGAGGAAGCCCCTGGCTGGGCGGGAAGGAAGGGGGCAGCGCAGCCTGGGGTCGTCTGAGGACAAGGCAGGGAGAGGGTGGGTTGTCCCGCAGGGGGGCTGGGAGGGGTCCAGGCCTCACTCCGAGCCGGGCGGCCCCGGGAGGGGCGGGGAGGGAGATTTTCCCTGGGGGGTGGGGGAATGAGAGGCTCCCCCAATTCTCCTGTGTTGCTGCCTGAAGGGAAAAGCGGGCAGGGCTCGGGGCTGGGAAGCCTCTCCTTTGTTTCACAGCTGGCCCAGGGCTGCCCCTCTCCCGGGCTCGCCTCCCTGCTTCAAGTGCACTAAGCACAGGAGACCCGGCAGCTGGAGACGGGGCAGAGGAGACCCGAGCCTCCCAGAAGCCAAAGGGCTCTTCCTCGCCCCGGTCTGGAAAAGGAGCGGGTACAGCCTCAGCTAAAACCCACATCCAGCGCCTGCTCGTGTCTAACCCCTGGGCCAGCCCAGAAACTAGGCAGCAAACTACCTGGACAAAAGCCTCACAGCTTGGGGCGGATTTTCCTCTCCTCGAGGCAGAAACGCGGGGAGAGAGAGAGAGAGAAATGGATGGTTGGATGGATGGGAGAGAGGAAGAGAGATGGATGGATGGATGCCTTGAGCTAGAACAGAGATCTCCCCCAGGCCCTGAGAGCTGGATTGCCACAGACGTGCTAGTCTCGAAGCCAGCCTTGCAGCAAGGTGCCAACGGTTTGCCCCTAGGTCCCTATCTACCTACAAATCCGGGTCAGCTCAACTGGAGCAGGCGGTGGCTAGCCGCCAGGGTGGGAGAGCCCGATGCTGCGTGCCCGCCAGGAAAGAAAGGTGGATGCCCGCGGGGCCGGGCTCCCGGGCCAGGAGACAATCCTTTCCCTGCGATGCAAAGCAGAGGGGTGCCCCGCGAGTTGAGGAGCAGCACCCCAGGCGGCGCGGGCCGGAGGTGATGGCAGCCGGAGCCCCTTTTGGGCAGCGAGCCGTGGTGGGAGTGAAGTCCCTCGCCCTACCCTTAGCGGAGCATCCCGCCCGCTGCCCCGCCGTGGACCAAGCAGCTCCCTCCAGGTGGCTGCAGCCAGCGAATAGCCACGGATGGTAGGGGTCTCCTTTGTCTGCCTAGCTGCCTTTCCCCACCCCGGGGGAAGAGAGGTCACCGTGAAGGCGGCAGGTCCTGCGGAGGCACCCGGCCGGGGGAAGGGGGCACCTACCTTAGCGCAGGGTACTGGAGCCCGGCCGCAGGTGAGCAGTAGACGCTGCAGTGCATTATTATCCCATAGACCAGCAGCGCTAGGATCGCTTTGCTACACATTGCCACTCTGGGGAAAAGAAAGAGCCGTCAGAAAGAAGCGCTCCTGTCGCTTGCCCTGTCCTCCCTAGCTTTGCCCGCCGGGATCGGCCGCCGCCCAGGCTGCAGGTACCCCGGGTGGTCGGGCAGCCCCGGCCTCTCGGCTCCGTGCGCCCGGTCCCTTCCCGCGCCAGCCCCTCCTGCCCGGCCCGCCGCGCATCCTCCCCCGCCTCCTGCCTCCTGCCTCCGCTCCCACTCCGTCTCCTTACCATGAAACTCTTCACACCCGGCACTGAGAGCGTTTGCTGCAAACAGAAAGGGGAGATCGGGGATGAGGGGAGCGGATAAGGAGGAGGAGGAGGAGAAGTGTCTCCCAAGTTTCAGCGGTTAAAACTCTCGCGGCATCGCCTCTCCGCTGGGCAAAACGCGCGGCTGTGCTGGGATCCGCTGGGGGGGGGAGGGGGAGGACAAAAAAAAAAGGGCAAAAAAAAAGTTTGCAGGAAGCAGCACGGAGTCAGCCTGGGGAAGGGGCAGGGGGGAGGGAGGGAAGCGAGCCCGGCAGAGAGGAGCGCTGGGCTGCGGAGGAGAAAGCCAAGGCAGGCGGAGGAGGAGGAGGGAGACAGGCGAGGGCTGTGCCTGGCAGCTGCCTGCGGGAGGCTGATCTCTTCCCCAGGTCTTCCCCTCCACTGAGATGCTTCAGCTTCCGCTTTCTCCTTCTTCTGATCCTTGCTCGGAGGCTCCGAAGTTGGCCAGCCTTCCTCAGCTCGCAATCTAGGCAATGAGCAGCAAACCCCTTGCTTTACCGAGAGCCTTCTTTGTAAACAGCCGCCTGCGTGTTACCTTTAAGGCCGGCACGATAGTGTTTGTTGCCCTGTTGTGGCGTTCGGATTTTTATTCATGAATCAAATGACTTTTTTTTTTTTTTTTTTTTTTGCAGTCACGTAATAATCGGGTATCAGAAAAGACGTCACCACCCAATTCCTCAAGGAACAGAACAATTCTGTGCCTTCCTCACGGATGATCTGATCGGGAGTCATAAGCTTCTCATAAACACGAACTTACACTCCCCCCTCCCCCCCCCCCCCCCCA
>NW_017728992.1:98143650-98149286 GCF_001723915.1 Gavialis gangeticus
CCCCCCCCCCCCCCCCCCCCCCCCACAGAGGGCTAAAAGATTTGTTCTGATTTTCAAGTTTGACCTGCTCCCCGAGTAGGGAGCGGGGGGTACAAACTCAGAAGGAAATGGCTAAGCTTTTCCAGAGGCCATCTCCACTGCTGGACTCGTCCAGCTTCAGCCAAAAAAAAAAGATTTATTTATTTGGAAAGATTAGATCTGATGAGACCACTTCTCTCTAAATTCGTTGAGCAAGCCCAAGGGTCCTACTCTGGCATATATGTTCCCTTAAACGGGGCCATTCAGTGAAACGATAAGTTGCTCCTGTTGTTCCTTTTAAGGCCCTTTGAAGTCCTGTAGGCTTCTCAGTCATTTTCTAATTAGAGTTTGTAATTGTCAGTTTCTGGCTGGTGGGTGGATTGATTAGCTGGAAGCAAATCCAGGGCTTCCTCGCTGGAGCTGTCCAAACTCCCAGGTGCTGAACTGGGAGCTGGGGGCAATCAAGGGACTCTATTAGAATAAGGTTTTCAACGGGTTCCCCCTCCCCCCCCCTTCAGCGCTCCCACTGGGATTATTATCACTGTCATCAGTTAGCCTATACATCTATGGTGTCTCACAGTCATCGACTGGCAACCAAATATTTACAGGAAACTCTCGTCAGACCTGGGCAGGGTGGAGGTGGGAGGGTTTGAGAGGATAATGTCCCTTTTTACTTGGGAAACCATAGTGCAAAGGTGCTACATTTTACTTGGGAAAACATACTGCCAAGGTATTACATTGATCCTGACCGTAGTGCACTATCTTCTCAGCAACAACGATCCTCCTTAGGTGCCTGAAAGCATTAACCATCCGCAAGCCCCGAATGACTTGTCATTTACAAGAAAGGCAGCAGCTGGTCCCTTCTTTATGATTCTTATTTATTTTGATGTCTGATCTTCACCGTTTTCCCCTTTTCCTTCCTGCCTGATGCAACCCTGCGACTGCGATCAGAGCCCTTGGTAGGGGAAGAGAGGCAGACTGGAAGAAGGGGAGAGGGTTTCCATGAGAAGTTCATTTGCTGAGGGACTCTTCAGGGAATCCCTCGTCTCCTTTTCCTGAAAATGACGTGGCGTCATGGCCGCGTTGTGGAGAGCCCATTGCCTGACTTCCCAGCCTCTTGCTATTTTGATGATCTTCTGGTTCTCCCTCAACGGTAGAAATTCACATTCATTTCCGAGAATTATCCAGAGAAATGCAGACGGCAGGAGCCATTACTGCGCGTTTTAATTATTTGGATCATAAGCAGAGAATTCAGGAAGCAGCGATAATTTCGTTCTCCTGTTTCCTATTCCAGTGGTTTCGGTGCAACATGTTTAAATGAGCTGCTTGAGCTCAAATCGATTGCTCAAACCCCATACAATTACAGTTCCTATTATGATCAGTTAGGATTTCACTATTTTTCCGGAGGGAAAGGAAATAGAACTTGAATGAATGATTCCCTTAGAAAGCATGGGGGATGCGATTATAAAAAGCCTCGGTACATAATGCAAGCTTCTTTTAGAGGCGATTGGTTTTATAGAAATTAGTGGATAATACTGAATCGTTCTTCTGGCATTTGGCAAACAATAAAATATCTAAAGCTGGCATGACCAAATAACAAGAAATTCATTGTCCCAAAGGGAAAAACAATTACTGGTTCTGGCCATCGCATTTGCCACGATAATGTC
Source organism: Gavialis gangeticus (assembly GCF_001723915.1). Lineage (NCBI taxonomy): Eukaryota > Metazoa > Chordata > Crocodylia > Gavialidae > Gavialis > Gavialis gangeticus. Next base: position 98,145,336 of record NW_017728992.1, read on the forward strand.
TGAGCGAACTTATTAAAACTTCTGATCTTTTTTCCCCAGTGAATTCCAAACTGTTTGAATTTATAGAAGTACTGGTACATTTCTCAGATGCTGGGCTAAAGTAGAGATATTCAGCTTAAGTAGAGGCTGCCACCAAGTGGGGAGTTTGTTATCTTCATGATCTAGTAAAGAAAAACACAGCTAGGGCCAAATCCTAAAACCCCCATTCAGTCGGGTGCAGGTGAAACCCTAGCAGAAAACGGAGGAAGATTATTTTCGAGAAAAAAACCAAATCGGGTTTGGAGGGGTTTGGCGTCCAGAGATTGAATTTATCCATAAACCCTCTTTAACGTGTTCCTCCATTACACATCCTTCAGCAGCTCACAACACCTACCAGATTATTAAATCAAAGGACCTGTTTCCTTCTCCTGGCTTTCCACCTACAAGAACAGTACACTATTCTATTCTATACAGGCTTGTGTATAATACATATAAATAATATTTAAAACCACGTTGAAGTAACAGCAAAGGTTTGATTTTAGTCTGTAGAAGGAAGTACCTTTCAAACTGACTGTCATTTGAAAAGTGAAAGGGATTTCAAATTCACAATACTTTATCCTCAGTATTGCCTGTACCTCAGCATCTGGTTACAAACAGGCATTTTAATTTATCTGCATGTGCTAGTTGCATTTAAAACATTTTATAGTGTATATTTTAAAATTTACATCAACATTTTAAGAGTCAGTGAGCCTCTGAGCCTGATACAGGGTGAATGTTAATTTATTTCATCAGATTGTTGGTTCTAACATGGCTTTGTTGTTAAAACTTTTATTTCAAGCATGGGCATTTCACTGATGCAGCTTCTATCTTCTCAAACCTCTTTCCATATGTAAATGTTGTGAAAATATCATAGCATCTGGAGCTTTATCATAGCATCTTGTCTACAACCAGTCTACAAACCAGGAGGAAAAAACTTGTATTTGTGGAGACCTAGCCATCCCTTCTTTCCATCATTCCTTGGCAAGCCTCACCTAAAGATGTCTTTCAAAGCAAAATGGAAGTATTTAGCACACCTGGTTTCACTACAAAGTACCACTTCTGTCTTAACAAGAAAAGAAAAGAATTCATTCTTTCATCATAATAATGAACAAAAATCTCTGTGATTTAGGCACACATTCTCAATGAGGATTGATGAAACAGTTTAGTATTTTCAATTGCAAAGCTTAATGCAAAACTATGACCATCTGGGGAATCAGTCTATGAGCTATTTGTGGATTTTGATTGAGGTTATGAACTTTGCTTATATTGGTGTCAGACTGTAAACTGTACTTTGATTGCAAGGCTGGTCTTTGCCTTCCCATAGTCTGTCAACTTCCATCCCTCCATCCTCAACAAAAATTCCTCAAGGACACTGACAAAGGACTAACAGTAGAGGATTGTTGACTTAAGTGCTATATCATTAAGATATAATGTCTTTTAACAATAAGCTAGCCATCATCAGGGAGGATTGGATTGTCAGTATAGAGATCATCCTGACAATTAAGTCACCTGTGAACAGAGGCTGATCTAGGAGTTACTTGACAGGAGGGATAGGAAAGTTATTAAAGTGCAGAAACTGATCTATTTGTCCCTTTGATGATTTTCAGCAGCTGAAGCTAAGAAGAAACTGCCTGCACAAGGAGCCAGGAGTCTAAGGAGTAAGGACTGGGCAGAGAACAGCTAAACAGTTTTCCCCCAGAGAGTGAGCAGATGAGACCTCCTCCTCCCCGGGCTGAATGGAAGTGCTTAGATTTGGTGTAGAGTTCAGAAATTTAAAACACATAGGGATCCAGCAGCTGTGTCACTTGAAAGCAATCAGGTGAGTGATCAGCAGGGAGCACATGGCCAGATGCAATCACAGCAAATTCCCTGTGAGGGTTCATCAGAAACTCCTATACCATCCTTTAGCAAACCCAATATATCACTGAATCAGCTTAAATACAGGCATCTCTTAAACATTCTGTGCATTATGAGAAAAACACTTCCTTCCACACTTGAATCCCCTGTATGCAAGGATCAGTTCCAACAACTTCTCTTCCACTTCCAGCACACTGCCACATCAGACAGAACCTTAGACTTCTAACCCCAGATGCATTCCCCTTGCCCACATTCCTTGGAGTTAGATTAGCAGCTATTTGACTGCTAGTGCCCTGCTGGGGAGTCTACACAAAAGTTCATATAACAAAAAATATAGATGGTAGGCCTGATCTGTTCTTAGTTACTCTGGGTGTATACACAGCCATACTGCCCTGAAGACAAGGCGACAAATCCTTTTTTCAGATAATCAGTGTGTCTCTCTTCTTCTCAGCCCCTCCTCCTTACAAGTGAATTCACCTTCTACAGGTCAGAAAAGAGAGTAATTTTTTTCTATGCTGGTTTTCTGTCCATGAAAACTTTGATTATATTTTACATTTAGGGAAGAGAGGAACAGTTTCCCAGGGACAAGCTTTAAAAATTCCTTTTTTCTGGTGACTGAATATTGGAATGCCCTGCTTTCAAGCTAGCAAGTTGCAGCATATCACAGAGTTTTTTCTGAATATGCAGTAAAGGCCCCTGGCAATAGTTAAAAAGCCAATCCTGTTCTCATTAAATTCATTAAAGTCATTAAATTCCCATTGACTTCAGTGTTCAGGGTCAGGCCTACAGACAGTGGGGCAGATCTTTGAATCTGTGGCTGGTATGAGTCAGCAGAGCTCCACAACATTCTTCAGATCTACATTAGTTTACATCAGTTGCACATAACACATTCTTTTTTGGTCTTTTCTTTAAAGTAACCATGGCTATAATATACTTGTGTTCTAGGTGCTTGTATATGAAGCTGTAGCCCGGTGTGAATTGAAAGTACTAGTCTATATACCCAATTGTAAGACAACTTCAGCCAAATCTTTAAGGACAGAAGGGCTTCCATATACCTCATATTAAAAACATAAACCCTTTGTAGTTCTGAGGTATTACTTAATGACACATCTAAACTTATTTATAGCTTAGAATTACCAGAAATAGTTGTTCTAATAAATTACTAATTTGTTCCATCCCTTATGCTTGCAGCAGCAAAAGAATATAAACAGAAGTAACTATAATTTCATGCTACAAAAATGTTTATTCTCTATTCGGAAACAGCTGATATTTTGTAACTTTGACTTACTATCAAAGGGCATCTGGCCTCTCACACTAGTTGTGCCCTGCAAGCACAGCTTAAGACAGCCTAGAAGCTACCCTAACTGGCTGGGCAGGGATTCTTCCAAGATGGAAGAATCCAAGCCTGACATAAAGCCAACTCAGCTCAATAATTCCAATTAGAAGTAATAACATTTATTGAGATGGGTCAGACCCAACCCTATAAATATAAATACAACAGTGCCTCTGGTGAATAGCTTAGTTCTAACTTGTCACTTAATTTATGCATTTTCAGTCAAGCCAAAAGATGCTCTGGGGATGCTCTCCTGCTCCCCCTCCTCCCCTGGCCATTCTCAAGCATTCCAGAGATAGAGATTTCAAGCCTTCTGACAAAAAGTATTCCCTATGTGTTGTTATTTGTGTATCACCGGATATAGAATGTGCAGAGCAGGAGTTTGCTATGTGAAGCCTAAGGGTTGGATTTTCAAAAGTGCCTGCTAGACTTGTACAGTGGTGGAGCAGGTATGTGTTTGCATATGCAGCTAAGCACTTAGATATGAAACTCACCATTTAATGCACTTTATTCAGGTAGTACCTGGGAAGAGAGTACCATACTTAAGCTAGACATACCACTGCCCCTGACAAAATGATGCTGCAGAGCTTACAGCATTTATGCAAGAAAGGTGCTTGTTCCAGTCTCCTTAATCAAAATTTTAGCTTCCACACTAATGTGATAGTTAGCTCTCAACCTCAGTGGGAACTTCATGCCAGAACTTCTGTATTTTGCTGATCTGTAAAGCACTTAGAGACTTATCT
>NW_017728992.1:98154286-98162220 GCF_001723915.1 Gavialis gangeticus
CTAGACTTGTACAGTGGTGGAGCAGGTATGTGTTTGCATATGCAGCTAAGCACTTAGATATGAAACTCACCATTTAATGCACTTTATTCAGGTAGTACCTGGGAAGAGAGTACCATACTTAAGCTAGACATACCACTGCCCCTGACAAAATGATGCTGCAGAGCTTACAGCATTTATGCAAGAAAGGTGCTTGTTCCAGTCTCCTTAATCAAAATTTTAGCTTCCACACTAATGTGATAGTTAGCTCTCAACCTCAGTGGGAACTTCATGCCAGAACTTCTGTATTTTGCTGATCTGTAAAGCACTTAGAGATCCTTAGGGATGAAAGAAACGATAAAAGTAAAATATCATCCTCCTCTCCAGTGCACAGGAAAAGGCAATATTTGAAACACTTACATTTTATTTAAGCACCTTTGCAAAAAAAAAAAAAGTGAGGGGAGATACTCAAAAGACCAAATGGTAGTTAGGTACACAACCACCATTGATTTGCAGTTAGAGTTATTCACGTAATTCGTACTTAATCCCCCTCTGCGTCCTTGAATATCTTCCCCCAGATTTCTTTTTCAAAAGAAAGACAGTGAGTTTAAGACAGAATTAAAAACATAATCAAAATTTTAGCAAGTCCATATTGCTTCTTCCAGCTTTAATTTACCATGCTGTACCCAAGGTTGCTAACAATTCATTATACTAATTTATATATTTAGATGTATGAAAGTCTCTGTATCCTCCAAGTGAATGCTCCAGGTATCACTTCTATGACATAGTTTCAGCCTTGGTAGTATTTTATATATTTAGAGCTTGACTCTATGATATTGAAGTCAATGGGAACTTCACCACTACTCCTTACAGTCAGACTTTATTTTCTGGCCTTTGTCACATGATCTGGGTCAGGACCAATACCAATACCAATGGTAGGACTCAGTAGGCGCATCTATAGGTGCTATTAATGTGATATAGGCTTACTTCACAGTAAAATACTGAGCAGCAAGCCTTCCCCAGGAGTATATCTACACATGCACCCTGTTGGGAGCAAATCTACTCCCAGTGGGAGCAGCTGGGTACAGGAATGCTCCTGCCCTGCTCTGCTCCCCTGCAGCAGCCAGGAGAAGCTCCAGGCTGCCCCAGGTTGCTAGCCCAGGGGGCTGGCAGGAGGCATGGGGGATGGTCCCAATGTGTACAGGGCCAGGACAGCTCTGCTGGCTGCAGAAGCAGCTGCCTCCTGGCACCATGCACTTTGGGAAGGGCCCTGATGTGCACAGGACTCAGAGACAGCTGCCACTGCAGCAAAGCAGAACTTTCCTGGCCCTGTGCATATTGGGATGCACGGCTGCAAATGAGCCCTGTGCCCAGCAGGGCTTCCCTGCCCAGCTGGGGCTCACCAGGAGCTGTCCCACTTCTGGAGCAGCTGCCAGTGACTCCCAAGCTGGACAGTTGCTGGTGAGCCCTGGCTGAGCAGGGAAGCACAGAGCTCCCCAGTCCTGACATTGCTTGCCTCCCAGCTCCTGTGGGGAGCCAGGAGCCACATAGCGTCAAGACAGGGTGTAGCAGAAAGTGACCCCATCCCAACACTGATTGGTCCTAAGGGGAGCCAGGAGCTGAGCATCACTAGGACTGGGGACAGACAACTCCCCCAAATTTGCTCCTGATCAGCATCTACAAGAGAGCTACTGCACAGTAGAATCATAGAATCACAGGGTTAGAAGAGACCTCAGGAGGTCACATCTAGTCCAACCCCCTGCTCAAAGCAGGACCAACCCCAGTGTCTAGCCAGGACTTAAAAACCTCCAAGAATGGAGATTCCACAACCTCCCTGGGTAACCTGTTCCAGTGTTTTATTACCCTCCTAGTGAGAAAATGCCTCCTAATATGTAACCTAAACTTCCCTTGCTGCAACTTGAGACAATTGCTCATTGTTCTGTCATCTGCCACCACTGCACAGTAACTACTGCACAGTTAATCTAGTATCTGTGTTTACAGGTACTACTTAACTGCACAGTAGACTAATTTTCTGCACAGTAAATGCCACACATATGTAGACAACAATACTTTATTGCACATTAGTCTACTGTGCAGTAAAGCCTCTCATGTAGTATGTACTTAATTGGCTACAGTTACAATTGGGCTCAGGTAGGAATGCAGAGGTTGTAGTGTTATACATGTTTTGAACAAAAGCTGAAGGAGGGGCATTTCACATCTCCAAGCCACCATTTTTCCACTTGCACTGGATGCAATTATTCAATCTTTAGGGAGAGAAGTGGGGGGAAAATAATAGCCTTTAAATGTCAATTTCCAGTCTTGTCAGTTTATATAATAGCTTTTGTTGTATTTACATTGTGTGTATTCTATATGTGACTGTACCCTTACAAATGGCTTCTGGATGCTTTTGCATGAATATAGGGCATTATCATTTGTAATATGTTTATTACTTTCAATTTCAATGGGCTATTTGTGGGCTAATGCTTTCCTCATCCTCCTTCAAAGGAACAGAATCTGGCCTTTTATGTTCAGAGGAAGCCTGATCCATTATTTTGTCCCACTTAGGGCCTGATCCGACTCCACCTCCTAATGAAATGAAATTGTTGTAAAAGTAAAGGTTATTAATCATTGGAACACATTATTGCTGAATGAGGTAAAGTCACCATCACTTGGAACCTTTTAAGTCACGACTGGCTGTCTTTCTGAATGAGATGATCTAGATTAACCCCAAGTTTCTAAGTGGAATTATATGGTCTGTTTTATGCAGGAAGTCAGACAAGATTATCAGCATGGGCCCTTTTAGCTTAAAAAATTATGATGCTTTAAAAAAGAATGGAAGGTTTTCACTGACTTCAGTGGGAACTGGGTCAGACCTTTAGTACACATAAAAATATAGCCTGCTTTATAAGTCTTCTATAGCAGGAATGTCAAACTCATTGGATCTCAACAGAGTTTATACCTGCTGGAAAGTTGAAGTGTTCAGTAAATCCAGGAACTGCTTAGTACCTTGTTAGATTGAGACCTATACTTCCATTCCAAATATTTTCAAAGCTGTTAAGTAAATTGGACTCCCTCAACACAACACAATGGAGCTGAAGTAGAGTGTAGATATTCAGTGGATAATTTTAAACTTTTCACTTTTCATGTGGTATTTTTCACAGTGGTGTACTTCTATTTCTCAGGTTTTGATCTGGGCTTTTCACATTGAATGCAAGTGTACTATTTCCTTAGCACTTGAATCCACTGAGATTTTACTTAAAAGAGCTGATTTGATTTGATTTCAGTTCACCTCAATTTTTCTATGAAAGGTATTTTATCTCAGTGGCTCTCAACTTTTTTGTACCAGGACCCATTTGTAAACATTGATGGCCAGTCCTGTCCCATTGCCCCTCATTCCTACTCCTTTGCCCCCCACCCCCAGACCCACAATATGTGGGGCAGAGGGGGCATGGGGGGCCTCTTGCAGGCTTGAACTCTGCCAGCCTGCAAGGGAAAAGCCACAATTTCCCACCTTTTTTTCCTTTAGAGCATAATCCATTTTTAAAGTTTGTTCACAACCCTTCCTTACATTCTTGCAACCAACTTTTGGGTTGCAACCCACAGGTTGAGAAATGTTGTTCTAGTTCCTTAAAGTCCCCCAAATACTTGTGTTACTCTAAGATGTACATGTTTTTAGTAGTAAAGAAAAAATCTATGCGTCTTTATTATGAGATAAAGGCACTATCTTTTTACTGAAATGTAAATGTACTCGCATGATCAGGGGACAGCAGGGCAGGCCCTATGAGGAGAGGCTACAGGACCTGAACCTGTTCAGCCTCCAAAAGAGAAGGCTGATGGGGGATCTTGTGGCCTGTTATAAACTAGTCAGGGGGGATCAGCAGGCATTGGGGGAGTCACTGTTCCCCCGAGCACCACCAGGAGTGACCAGGAATACCGGTCACAAGCTGGCAGAGGGTAGGTTTAGGTTGGACATCAGGAGGCAATATTTCACAGTCAGGGCGGCTAGGGTCTGGAACCAACTTCCAAGAGAGGTGGTGCAGGCCCCTACCCTGGGGGTTTTTAAGAGGAGGTTAGATGAACACCTTGCTGGGGTTGTTTGACCCCAGTACTCTTTCCTGCCATGGCAGGGGGTCGGGCTAGATGATCTGCTCAGGTCCCTTCTGACCCTAGAAACTATGAACTATGAAACTATAAATGTGGCAAGTTCAACTACTGACAGGGGTTTAAAGTATTCAGCTTACTTAGCTACCCAGAAGGAACAATTGCAATATGACTTACCTCTACTAGAATTTTATGGTGGGATAACTAATATACTTTACTTATACCACTGTGAAAAACACATTTTTGCATTGATGACAGTCCCGTTGGCAAATAATTGATCTTTTAAAGTTTTTCTCCAAGAGGGGAATAAGGGTGAAGTTACACATTACAATTTATACCATACTCAGTCTGTGGACTATTAAGCTGTGTTAAAGGTAGAACGTGCTGTGAGTAGCTGCACAATGGTTAGTATCATTTGTTGCCTGCACAGCTATGACTTGTCACCAGAGGACAAGGTGTGATGAGGAGCCAGGATACCGGAACTGTATCCTGCTCGGGGGGTGAAGAAGGGATGGGAGCAGTGCCTCTTGGGATGCTGCAGGACTGCAAATTGCTCATTTATTTCCTTGAAGCAGATTGAAATTACTCAAACACAAGCTAAGTAGCATGGCCAAGAGTTAACCCTTACCTGAAGTGGTGTAACTTTGAGATGCTCAGAGGGCACTGAACATGAGTTAAGGAAATTTAACATGAGGACATCCATATTTTAAGTGCCGAAGTGTAACGTGTAACTTCACCCAAACTTGTTTTTGAATAAATCTATAAACATCAATATCACCCTAAACCAGTTCTCCCAACTGAGTTTTGAGTTAGGACCTAGTCTCAGCTTTTTGGCTCAGATCAAGTGTGTAGTTCACTTCTAAGTGTGTCACTATTCATTCATTTTTAATGTGGATTATTTCACAACTAGAAAGATTGTCTATAAGAGAAAAGCAACTGCTTTCAGATCTATTCTTGACATCAGAAGATATAATCTCTTTTGCACAGGGTCAAGAAATTGTCCTTCCATTAACAAGCAACACATTGATGAAGAATTGTTTTATTCTGTAAAAAAGTATATACTTCAAAGTATTTAATTGTTTAAAGGACCTATTGATTTTTTGCTAATATATGTATAATCAATCTGAAACACTGAGCACAACAGAGACTGCCATAAAAATATATAATTAAATAGTGGAAAAGCCACAAAAGAATTGTGGAGTAAAAACTTGATTTTATTGAAGTCAGTGGCAAAACTCCCATCTCATCTTTAACATCCTGACTCCCACTTCACTGACAGTTATGGAAACCTACTATCCATAGGTAAGTATTTGCACTTACTTCTAAAAACTAGTATTTTTATAGGGAAGTGAAGCATTTTCTTTTTTTGTCAATATATTTTTCAGGACTATGACAAGTTAATACCTTTAGCTTGTATTGGCTTTTTGTGCCTGGCAGAATGACATCAACTCTGCTATCAAGAAAAATGCACACCAACAAGCAAAGTCAGAGGTGCAGAGGAGAACATGAGAACTGAAGAATGAGTGGTGAATTCAGAAATCAAAAGAAATTCAACATTTTGCTGACATCTGTGACACTCGTGGCTTCTTCAGTGCTATCAAAGCTGTCTATAGCCCTGGCACTCAAGGCCTTAATCCTCCAAGATCAAAGGATGGAACAACACTCCTGAAAAATAATGAATCTATCAGTGCTCACTGGAAAGAACATTTCCAGGACCTTCTGGATCAACTGTCAATGAAGATAAGATCAACAACTTTCCACAAAAAGCAATCAGAGAAGAGCTTGATTTGCCACCTGGGCTGGAAGAGGTCAGGAGTGCCATTGGGAAAATGAAGAATAACAAGGCAGCTGGTGTTAGTGGAATACCTGCAGAGATTTTCAAAGAAGGAGAACAACTTACGTGTCACCTTCATGTCCTCATCCTTAAAATCTGGAACAAGGAAGAAATCCCAGCTGTTCTAAGGGATGTCTTGATTGTTACTATCTTGGGCTGATTGCAGAAATTACCAAGGCATCTCATTGTTGGCCACTGCTGAGAAAGTCATCACCCATATCCTTGCTAACCACCTTATCCCTCTTGAAGAATAAAGTATTCCAGAATATCAAAGTAGCTTCAGACCACCTCAAGGAACTGCGGACATGATCTTTACAGCATGCCTAATCCAGGAGAAGTGTTGTGAGCAAAACTGACCTCTCTATTTCGACTTCATCAACCTCACTAAAGCCTTCAATTCTGTAAACCACAAAGCCCTATGGAAAATCCTGTCCAAAACTGGCTGCCCAGACAAGTTCATCAGTGTTCTGAGACTTCTCCATGACAACATGTCAGCAAGGGTTCTCAGCAACAGAATCAAACAGAACCATTTGAGGTGAAAACTGGAGTAAAGCAAAAATGTGTTTTCCATCTTCGTCTCTGTCACGGGGCGCGACGCTAGGAGCGGCCGTGTACTTCTCTTAATGCCCCTACTGTGCCAAGTGAGTATAAAACGCACCCTCGACCTCTCCTGCCACGTCTTTGCTGGTAATATTGTTAAAGGGAGGCTGCCTTTTTCTGTCCTCTTTGGCACAGTTCCCAGGTGTACTCCCGCCTGTACCCCATCTACCGATAATTCTGCGCACTCCCGCCCCAGGGCTATACGTGGCTCCTACCACCCCTAATACCACGTCCCAAACCTCTCAGATATTCCGGACATTGTTGAGTCTGTTCCTAAGGCCCATGCCCTCACGGACGCTCTCCTGGCCTGCCTTCGCCTAGTGGCCCCACTGGGCCATTCTTTATGCTCTTGCCCTCTCCCGGGGCTTCTCAATGTGCTCGCCCTCTCCCGGGGGCTTCTCAGTGTGCTCCACTTGCAATTCCCGTGATTGAGGCTCAGGTGGCCTTAGCCGTGCCTGGCCTCAGACCCCCTTCCCGGGTCCTATGCCCTACTGGGCTTTGCTCGATAGGGCTCAGGCGGCCTCAGCCTAACCTGGCCTTCAGACCCCCTTCCCGGGTCCTATGCCCACTGGACTCCTCCCGATGCTGTCCCACTGGGGCCGGGGTCAGGACACCCCCAAAACACGGCACCCTCTGTGGTGCCAGGAACCCCCCCACGCTACTGGGGAGCTCCCCTGAGGCCTCCTCCAACCCCTACAGCCTCACCCGGTCCTCCGGTAGTAACAATAACTAAAAACATAAGCCAATCAGCTGTAACACAAACTCTAGCCTCATGGCTTAGAACGTAACCCTAAGCCCTCTCTGGCTCATCATCCTTCCATCCCTGGCAGGGCTCCTCTGCCTGGAGCTCCATCCCTGCCAGGGCTCCTCTCACCCAGGAGCTGCTCAAATCCTCAGGCTTCCCCACTCTGCCTACTCCCGGCAGAGCTCTCTCCTTCACAGCTGCCAGAGGTGAACTGCCTCTGGGCCTCAGCCTAAGCTGTTTATAAAGGCCAGGCCCTGCCACTTCTGGTCAGCTGACCTTTGGAGTTGCCCTGGCAACCCACACCTGTCCTTCCTTAGGAGCAGGGCACTTCACTGCCCTGTGACAGTCTCCACCATAATGCACCTCATCGACAGAAAGCTTCCACCTAGAATTGAAATTGTGTATAGGATGGATGGAAGACTCTTCAGCCTCCACAGACTCAAGTCCAAAACAAAGATCATGACAATGTCCATAAGGGAGTTTCAGTATGCAGATGACAATGCTGTTGTTGCTCATCTGAAATGCACCTCCAAACCATTCTTAGTGTATTCTCGGAAGTCTATGACAGTATTGGCCTAACTCTAAACATCACAAAAATGCAAGTCCTTTTCCAACCTGCTCCAAATGGAGAAACAAACCTCCCCTCCATTCAAATCAACAGAGACTTGCTAGAGAATG
>NW_017728992.1:98167220-98167606 GCF_001723915.1 Gavialis gangeticus
AGCACTGGTTACTGCACATTTAGTTAGTACCTGTTATTACAGTGTGGAGGGTAGGCAGGATAACCCTTCCCTGCCTGCTTCCCCAGGACAGACAGGCACAATTAAACTGGGGGTGGGGAAGCCCTGGGAGTGGGGAGGTAGCTGGGGGGAGCCCAAGGGACAGGGGGAGCCCCAGGGGCAGGAGTAATGTGGGGTGGGGTTCTGGGAGAGCCCTGGGGGCAGGGGGCAGAAGAGAAGTTCAGAATGGGAGGGGCAAAGGATTCTTACCTTTAGTCCTCCAGGCCCCTATTGGCCTGAAATGTGACTGCTCCAAACTCAAAGTAGGCAAGATTCTTTGGGTAGATGTGATATCTTTTATAAAAACAACTAAATAGTTGGGAAAAAGT